>NC_041826.1:1536812-1846933 GCF_900964775.1 Scleropages formosus
CTCCCATATGCTGGAACCCGAAGGGCTTTTTGAGTCAATACATCTAAATCGATTCAGGCTTTCGTCTGCTAGTGGAGTACCAGGTGGACAATGGTCCCCTGGTTTACTGTGCCCCTCCCTTAGGTGCGCTCATGTCCTGAACCTGTCAGTATTAGGAGACCGTGCCCAAACTTGCAACCCTCTCATAACCAGAACATTTTCTATGTGCAGGTATGCAAGAACTATGAAAAAAACATGCCCCTTCTGCCCCCCCTAGCTAAACACAGCCTCTAAATTTAGGAGCCTTGCTTGTAATTGTGCTTAGCGAAGCATAATCCTCCGTTTTGGTGGTAATTATCGGTTCCCCCTGGATGGAGCTTGGAAATGATTAATTGCACAACTTGTGGGTTTGACAGCCCCCCCGCCCAACAGCTACATACTGCCCCGCCCAGTGGTCCCCTTACCACCTTACTACACCTGCGCTCACTCTCCCACAGGGTATGGGGAGTGATGGGGTAGAGTTGATGCCCCAAATCAGCTGAGCACCTGCTGCTTGCCCTCAGTAATGTGTCCATGTGCTCTGCCACACCACTGTACTTACTCCTTCTCTTGTTTTCATGTGAGTGGGGGAGAGGCCGTCATTTCGCTTTCTTAAAATCATCATGTGCCTTTCTTCCTCATGCTAATTACCTTCTGTGAAGGTACAGCTGTATTTCTGAGGCTGGTTAAAGGTTGCAGTTTAACCATAATTGAGATCTGGAAGATTCAGCAGTTGGTTCATTAGGAGCAGAATGTCTGGCACATTGTCTCACAGAAACATTTATTATTAGTTTTCTTTTTCTCTTGTCATGTTTGCATTATTAAGTGATCAAGTCTTTAGTTTCTCACTTTGCTCTGTATGAGAGCACTGGTGATTGAGAGACTTGCTGGCGCTGACCGCCCCTATCCTCTTTGGTCAGGCAGCAAACCCTGGTTGCTCCCTGGAGGACTTTGTCCGCTGGTACTCCCCTCGGGACTACGTGGAGGAGGAGGTAGTGGACGAGCATGGGGAGAAATCACTCCGTGGGGAGCTCAGTGCCAGGATGAAGATCCCAGGGAACATGTGGGTAGAGGCCTGGGAAACTGCGAAGGCTACACCAGCCCGCCGCCAGCGCCGCCTCTTCGACGACACCAAGGAGGCAGAGAAGGTGTGATGCCTGCTGTCCCGTTTGTTCACCCTTTAATGGTTACCAGCAGTGAGGCTCTCACTACATGTCATGTTAGAACAGAAAGGGGACTGAAAGATGGACAAATGAAGAGCTGAGCATTTTGAAAGAAGAAAGCAAATGCACTAAATTCCTTTGCTCATGCAGGAATTTGTAGCAGGAAGATAAAACACTCTGTAGGGATCACAGGATGGATATGACAGGCTTCACGTGTCTGGCAGCATCCCTGTTAGAGCTAGTTCCATCCCTCATAAGGGCATCCTGGTGAAAGTGACACATACCCTGCAGGAGGGCCTCAGCGCTGGCACACAGCAAGCAAAGTAGGTCAGAGCATGAGGTGTGTTCCTGCCACAGGCTCTGTTCCTCATGTAATGCCAAGGTTGTCCTTTGACGTCCTTTGATGTCCTTCGTCCCCCTGCCTGGCTGCACAGCTAAAATTGCAGGTGTTGGATTCAGCAAGGCTCCCCTTTTCTGACTTTGGCGTTCTGTGAGATGACACAAGGGCATACGCTTTTCCGGTGCTTGGATGATTGTCAGGAGTGTAGCCAGAAATTAGCCATGGGGCTGAGGACACAGCTTGAAGCAAAATTCACATCTTAAAACTTTTTTCTTCCTAAGTCGCATCCTTGACTTCCTTCAGTTCTACTCTGCATATCGGCACATATGGTGTGTGAAAAGGAGCTGTAGGTGGGTTCAAATGGAGAAGCTTCGCTTTTGTTGTCTCCAGGCATGTTGTAAAGCATTTTGTCAGCTACTGACGGGTGACCCAAAGTGTCAGATACATTTGCACGTCCCTCAAGAAGCGTCAGGTTCCGGAAAGCAGACCATTCAAAGAATGGTGTTTATGGTTTGTTTGTATGCTGTGTCAGGCGAGTGCTGGCTCTGAAGATGAGTTCTTATCGCCCACGTTTGTCCAGGTCCTGCATTACTTGGCAGTGCAGAAGCCAGCCGATCTCACCCGACACCTCCTGCCCTGTGTTCTCCATGCTGCAATTCTCAAGGTGAAGGAGGAAGGTGAGTTCTGAAGGTCACCCTAAGCATCCCTGAATTCATCTACTGTTACTCATACCATGGTCAGTCCACTCGTGTGACTCCTGTGGAACTTTGCTTTCCATAAACTTATCTGGGAAAATAAGTTTTCAGAAGGGATGTTTAGAAACACTACAGTGAGTTGTGCAGAGTAACAAACAATTCCTCATTCTTAACTTGCCCTAGATACTGTATATACTTCAGAAACTGCAATTATGAACAAATGACACAAGATGGATATGATGGAAGTGGACAAAATCCTGAAGGGCACAAGGCTAGCTGTGGCCTTGTAAGAACTGAGCAAAAGTTGGAGATTATTAGTATAAAGCATCTTTGGTGGCCCCGGTACACATCCTCCCAACACTTCCCCCCTACAGTGACCAACCGTTCCGATTCCAGAACACAAATGATCATGCTTTTGGGGGTCTGTATACACCAGAACAAAGAGAAACGCACTCAAACCCCTCACTTAACAAGGTTAGTTTGTTCCATGAAATTACCCTGCAAGTTTCCACTGAGTGGCTCGAATTATCATTACGTCTTACGGAAAAATGTCACGTTATTCATTTAGCAGATGCTTTTCTCCAAAGCGATAGACATACATAAAAGATGCAATGTGTGCATTACATTAGCAGAGAGAGAGATTTGGATGCAGATGCGTGATTAAGTGCAGTTTTTCTTACCACCATATGAATCAATGTGCATCACACAAGTAGCTGTATAAAACTTTATCAAAGTATCGACAACTGGTTACTAGTCATTTTTCATATACAGGTGGTCCCCGATTTACAATGGTTCGACTTCGTTTTTTTTGATTTTATGATGGTGACCTGGTGATAGACAGTCAGTAGAAGCCGTATGTCACACCCTCGTGCCAATTGACCGCAGCTGTCCTGAATAGGAGCAATAAAGGAGGCCATGCTGGCTCACCTGGTTGTGGAACCTCGTTGAGTAAACCTGCTTCTCCTGCAATAATAATGGAACCCTGCTTACCTCCTCATCCTTCTTTGTGCTTTGCCTGTTTGCTGCTTTCCTGGCTTCAGTTCTCTTGCTTTGCCTGATCGACTTGGATTCCTGTCTCATCCCAACAATGTCCGCACCTCAAATGATCCACGCCTGTCCAGGACTACTTTGTTTACTCCTTGTTTTGGTTCCCACAGTAATCAATCCCGAGTTGGTCCTCACCAACTCTTCGGTCTCCCACTCTTGTCTGACACCGTACTTTGAATTTTGATTTTTTTTCCTTTTTTTTTCCTCCCCCCCGGGTAAGCGATATGTGGTGCGATACTCTCTCATGATGCGGGACAGTGGTAGCGAGCCGCATCTCCCAGTCTGTCATGCAGAGGTGCGTATTAGGTGTTTAAATGCATTTTTGACTTACGATGGGTTTTGTGGAACATAACCCCATTGTAAGTCGGGTGCCACAGGTACAGGCAGTCCCTGGGTTGTGGACGTCCGACTTACGTACAACCTGAAGTTACGAACCCCCCCATAAAGCTTCTTATATTAAAAGTTCTAGTTACATACAGTGGTTTGTAATAACAAACGGTTGCTACTTTGTGACATGCATCAAAACATTGCTTGTCTACAGCGGTTTGTCGGCGTGTGGACCTGAGGTAGGATAAATAGACACTTGCATTGCATCCTTCACTACAACACTGGATTCTCCCCAAAACCTACGTTTGTACATCGACCAGCCCACTCCTGTCCCCGACCACAAATCTCCCCTGCTCCCTTGTGTACTAACAATAAAGATTCTGTGATTGGGTTCACACCTCCCTCAGTCTCCTGCCCACTTAGTATGACACGGACTACGTTGCTGTTAAGTGTCTCGTGTATTACTGTAGTTGGCTTTAATTTTTCTTGTCGTTATCCTCCTAACCATGGCACCAAAGTGTAAATGTGATGCAAGTGATGGTGATGCATCAAAGAAAAGGAAAACGATCACAATTGAAACTAATGTGGAAATAATAAAGCAGTTGGAAACAGGTGAAACGCCAGCGAACATTGGAAAAGCAAACATTAAGTTCTTTAATGTTTTTTATACTTTATAAAAAGTTAATGTATATTATACACACTCTACTGTAGTAACATTCTTTCTCTGTATTATAAATAGTGTAGCTATCTATTGTTGTTATTGTATTATTTTAAAGATGGGGGCGTGGTGGCGCAGCAGGTTTGGCTGGGTCCTGCTCTTTGGTGGGTCTGGGGTTCGAGTCCCACTTGGGGTGCCTTGTAACGAACTGGTGTCCTGTCCTGGGTGTGTCCCCTCCCCCTCCAGCCTCATTCCCTGTGTTGCCAGGTTAGATTCTGGCTTGCCACGACCCCGCTTGGGAAAAGCGGCTTCAGCAAGCGTGCGTATGCGCATTTTGAAGATGGGGGCACAGTGGTGCAGCAGGCTTGACCTGGTCCCGATCTCCGGTGGGTCTGGGATTTGAGTCCTGCTTGGGATACCTTGCAACAGACTGGCGTCCCGTCCTGGGTGCGTCCCCTCCTCCTCCAGCCTTGCGCCCTGTGTTGCTAGGTTAGGCTCCTGTGTGCCGTGACCCTGCTTGGGACCAGCGGTTTCAGACAGTGTGTGTTTGTTAAAGATGTTTTAGTGTATCTGGAAGTGTTTCCTTAATTCTTTTTATCCATAGATACCATATTCTGAGACAAACATTTGACTAACTGACTTTAGAAATAAACCATACCCAACTGTTCTGACTTGTGTACAAATTCGACTTGGACAAATTTAAGAATGGAACTCGTTCGTAAGCTGGGGACTGCCTCTGTGTGTATGCATTTACATTTATTCATTTAGCAGACGCTTTTCTCCAAAGCGATGTACATCTCAGCAAAAATACAATTTGTGCATTACATTAAAAGAAAGAGACATAGCTGCAGACGTGATTCTTAAGTAAACCTAGTTTACTTTCCACTTGATGCACTGATGTTCATCGCTCGAGTAGGTGCATAAAAGGCAGGATAAATGAATCTTGATAACCTTCCTACAAATTTTTTTGTTTTTTTTTTTTTTTAGTAAGGTAGACAAACAAACATTCACATACAATGCTGGAGTAGCAGCTGTATAAAGGCTTATCTGGGGACGATCATGAAGTTATGGTGCATGCTCATTTACAGCATACAGGAGCTGGAGAGATCTTAGGCAAAGTGGGTCTGGAAAAGGTGAGTTTTCAGACCCTTCTTGAATGTAGACAGAGTTTCTGCAGTTCTGAGTGAGAGGGGAAGGTCATTACACCACAATGGAGCCAGAACCAAGAACCTCCGTGCTTTACTTTTCGTGCACGGGACCACCAAGTGAGCAGAAGTAGACGAGCGAAGGGGTCTGGCTGGGGTGTAGCGGTTGATCAAGTCTTGTAAATAGCTGGGATTCTATTGATGCATTTGTAGACAATAACCATGGTCTTGAATTTGATCCAGGCAGCTACAGGAAGCCAGTGCAGAGAAATGAGTAGAGGAGATACATGGGGACACTTTGGCAAATCAAACACGACTCGTGCAGCAGCATTCTGTATCAGCTGCAGAGGTTTGATGGCAGTGGCAGGAAAGCCACACAGGACAGAGTTGCAGTAGTCCAGGTGGGATGTCACCATGGCCTGGACAAGTAGTTGGGCAGAGTCAGCTGCGAGGTAGGGACTAATTCTATGAATATTATGCAGGATGTATGTGCAGGACCCGGTTGTGGCTTCGATGTGCTGAGAGAAAGACTGACTCGAGTCAATCGTCACTCCCAGACTCTTACCCGAGGAGGTAGGCAAAATTAGTGAATTGTCCAGTTTGATAGATCGTGACAGGAGAACAGGCCAGCTAGGAGGTGAAGAACCTCTGTTTTGAAGAGGTTGAGTTGGAGGTGGTGATCAGACATACATGCAGAGATGTCTGACAGGCAGGCAGCAATGCGTGTGGAGATGTCTGACGCTTCAGGTGGAAAGGAGAGGAAGAGCTGGGTATCATCAGCATAGCAGTGGTATCTGAATCAATTGGAGGCTTTGACCAGGCCGAGGGAGGAGGTGTAGATTGAGAAGAGAAGAGGACCCAGTACCGAGCCCTGTGGGACACCAGTTGAGAGAGGCAGAATGTTATATATATAATATTTATTTTATATTACAGGAGTAGTTGCATGAAGGTTTATCCATTAACAGGCATAATCTCCACCGTAGTCAAGGGAACAAATGTAGACTGAGAAGAGTAGAGGGCCCAGTATAGAGCCCTGCGGGACACCGGTTGAGAGAGGCAGAGGAGAGCAGGAGCCCTGCCAGACCACTTGATGGATCTGTCTGATAGGTAGGACTCAAACCATTTTAGTGCTGTTCTTTTGATGCCAAGCTAACCAAGAGAGGACAGTAGAGTCCGGTGGTTGAATGTCGAGTGCTGCAGACAGGTCAAGGAGGATGAGGACTGAGGAGAGGAAGGCCGCTCTAGCTGACTGGAGAGCATCAGACACTGCCAGGAATGCCGTCTTGGTGGAGTGAGCAACTTTGAATCCAGACTGATATCCTTTGAGGAGATGGTTCTGGGTGAGGAATTCAGATAGTTGATCACCAGCTGCCCCTACAGGAGTTTTTGACAGAGAAGGGAGACTGGTCTGTAGTTTTGCATTGAGTTGGGATCCAGAGAGGGTTTCTTCACCAGAAGTGAAATGAGGACAATTTTGAAGACCGATGGGAAGCAGCCAGAGGAGAGCGAGGAGCTGATGATTTTGGAGATGAAAGTGGTGGAGAGCTGCAGGGGGATGGTCTGTAGGAGTACTGATGGAATCGGATCTAGCAAGCAGGTCATGGTTCTGTGTGACAGCAGGGAGGTTGGAGATTTGTTTCTGACAGAGGCTTGAATACAGAAAATGGACTTTGCAGGGAGGTCCAGCGCAAACGGGAAGGAGATGCTAAGAACTTGTCCATGATTGCATTGAATTTGTCTCTGAAAAACAGTCATTAGCAGTGAGAGAAGGGTGAGGATACAGTATGGATGTGAAGGTGAAGAGTCTATGTGGTTTTATTTTTAGTTGCAGACTGTATTTTGTTGTGGAAGAAGGTTGTTTTAGCTTAGGAGACAACAGAGTGAAAGGTAGCTAAGAGTTCTTTGTAGACATCCAGATCTGTGCAGGTCTTGGATTTTCGCCAGAGTTGTTAGCATGTAATGTATCAGTCAGCCATGGGCTGACACCGGGTCATGCTGGTCTAGAAGTTAGGGGACAGAGAGGGTGAAGAGAGGAAGATGGGGCAGAAAGGAAAACATTAGTAGCACAATCTGTTGATAGATCTGAGAATTGTGCAGCAGAAGAGAGAGCGGCCAGTGTGGGAGAGGCAAGGCGGAAGGGCAAAAGATTTTAGGTTACAGTGGAAGGTCACAATGGGTGCAGGAGGAGAGGCTTAGTGATGAGACATTGTTGGAAGGAGATGAAGAAGTGATCAGAGACATGCAGCGGAGTAACAGATAGGACAGTACCGCTACAGTTATGGGAAAAGTCAAGGTCAAGGCAATTACCTGCTTTGTGAGTAGCAGGGGACTGCGACAGGGAGAGGTCGAAGGGCTACAGGAGCAACAGAGGGCTGCTTGCATATATGTCCTTGACATGCAGGTTGAACTCACCCAGAAGAATCAACGGAATATTCCCACCAGGGAGAGTTGAGCAGTCCTGTGCCTCCACCTCTGCCAGAGGGATGAGGGTTGTGGGAGAATAAGTAGTTAGTGAAGAGGGCTGCGGGTATGGTTGTCTTATCCGGGGCAATCCAGGTTTCAGCCAGGAGGTCCAGTAAGAGGTCGGAGGCGTAGGATGGTATGAAGTCAGCCTTCCTCACAGCAGACTGGCAGTTCCAGAGACCCATGGGGAGGTTGAAACAGGTTGGAGGGCTTGATAGACAAGGATAAACCAGGTTGCTGTAGCAGGGTAAGTGTTTGAGTCTCTGATGACAGCGATGGTGCACAATTCGCTTGCCATAGACAACTTTAGATGTTTGGCGCATGATCCCTTGCGGAACGTGATGTTGATGACAGAACTCATGTAGTAGCGGAGACCTCCCTTGGTGGACTCCTGTAGATGGACTCCCTTGTCTTTGCACCCTGAGTCTTTGCACCTTGAGGCTGCCAGTATGTGTCACCTGCTGCTATTTCATGTCAGGCTAATTTATGTCAGCTGAGAGTCCAAATCAAAACTACTCTGACAACGGTAACCAAAACAGACACAATTAATTGTATTGAGTCACGCCCACTCTACAATACGGGATACAGTTTTCTTTAGCTTTGCATGCACTCTAACAAACCACAAATTGAGTTAAATAAATTAAATAAATATACTACCAGCAACTGCACAAACGTACAACTGATTTGCTTTTATTTATCCGCACAACTACACGATAAGAATGCACATCAATATATAGCCATAGCAACAAATAAATTTACTGGAATCGCAAAGAACTGCAGCGATGACCCTCCAACGCAAAATATAATGCACAGTTTATCATTTAAATATATATAAAGTATAATTTATAAAAATATATAATTTTAACTGTGAAGAACTGGAGACCTGTCATTGCTGCATCCTACAGCTGATTTTGTCTGGCTTTTTCATGCCACTGTGCTACAGTTTGGCTGGCGGCATCTAACTCACATTCCCCTCGTCTGTTCGTCCACAGAGGCAGCAGAGGACATCCCATCTGTGCGCAAGGCCATCCAGCAGCTCACGGGCAGCGCTAGCAAGCTCCTGCGCCACCCAAGCCCCGACTACAAGAAGCTGGAGGTCAGGATGACATTTGATCGTGAGAGTAAGGGAGGATGAGAAGCAACCAGTATTGAACCCTCATGCTGCCCACCCCCACCCCCCCGGGGGTGCATCTGTTTGCACAGCAGGATGTCATCAACCAAATGGTGGAGGTGGAGACGGTGATTGCCCGTGCACGCTCTCTCAAGGCCAAGTTTGGCATCGGGACGGATGACAGAGGGGAGGATGATGTGGAGCTCGAGAGGTATGAGGACGATAAGCTGTCTCACTGCTGAGCTTTACCCTGGCCCTCTCTTAATATCAGGATGGATATTATGGTTTTAACCAGACTCTTCAGTTGGTCATATCTCTTAGCAGGCTAGGGTCACAGGGGTGCTTTTTTCACCAATAGGCAGCAGGCTGGTCTAATCCATTATTCAGTAATAATAATTATTATTAGTGGTAGTATTTCTGATGTGTTAGAAAGATTTATGTAATTTGTCTAACTACAGTAACAAGGTTTACTGAACAAGATTTAAAATCTGTGCATCCTAAAGCAGCTACCTGGAAGCATCAATTAAAAAAGAGATGACTTTGAGCTGTAAGGTAGTGAGTGGTAAAACTGTCAGGAATGAACAGGGTTGTGAGGGCCAACTGTTGCTGTTGAACACTCGGGGAGGACACCCCAGGGCGAACTGAAAGTGAAGCAGGATTATTGCTTGGGAAGGCGAATATCATATCAGCCCATTGTGTGACCCTGACCCCACCCCTAGGTTTGTCAGCTTGCTACTGGAGGAGCCTGAGGCTGTGGTGGTGGGTGCCAGCAGAGGCCCTGCAGGCAGCATCATTCACCAGATGTTTGTCAACGCTCAAAGGGTAAGCTCACAGCGCCCCCTGCTGGCTGTGGAGTGCCAGAGTTGGTCAACATGTGGCCAGTGTTACTTGCTGCGGGTTTTTGCCTCCTAGTAGTGGTGCTTTATGCTTCCAGTCATAGTAACGGCTGATAAAGAGTATGCAGGTTCACCTGCTGCCTTTAACCCATTCAAACAAGGTTGCATTCCTAAGGGACAGCACTTTGAAGCACTGTGTGTGGACCCATTCATGGTTAAAGGGACTGCGCTCCAGGTTGCACGTGACCGCCAAAGGAGAGCAGATCCAGCTGCAGCTGGCAGGGTGGTCCATTATGGTATTCAGTTCTCCCTTCTCTCCTCAGTCTTCAGAAGTGCAGCTCCACACACATTTTGTGCTGGACACATTTCTGCATGTTCAACAAGCCTATTTGTTGCCAAGTTCTAGAAAGAAAGCCACTAATTATCACAGGCATATGTAAAGGGGTTAAAATCAGTAGTTCTAGTCTCTTGAACACTGAGGGGAAAAAAGCAGTGTTATTAACCCATTTACTTACAGTATATTTAAACCTGCAGCTATGGCTCTGAAATTGGTGACTTGGCATTAATGACCTGCAGTGAGCTGAGGGCTGTTGGTGCTTTGCTGTGGTGTTGCCTTGTGCTGCAGGCATATGTGTGCTTGCTGTTTCTCTCTCATGCACCGGCTGTTTTAGGGCCTTTTAGATATTTGTTCTACTGTGCAGGTCACCTCTGATGTCTTTTGCATCTCTCTGTCCTCATAACCCCCCCCCCCCAAACGCTGCTTGTCTGCTGTCCATCTTCAGTTGGCTGATCCTACTGATGAGGTAACACTAGACCCACCGAGCCACTGTATGCTGTATTGTAGTAGGGAGGTGTTAGGAGGATGTGTACTGGATGCTGTTCAGTTCTTACATGTACTTGCTAATCAGCCTCTCTGTTGTGCGTTTGCTTGCTGTCATACACTGTGGGCTCAAAAATCAGGGCTTCTTGATCGACATGGAGGTTGGTTGAGTTCCTTATGCTGGTAGTAATGTAGTTCCTGCAGTTTCTGTGTAATGTACGCGTAGCTGTTATGGAGTAGTAGTTACTGATGTATACCTGCTCACACAACATGTCAGAAATAACGTTAGTCCTTAATATTCCCATAAAACAAATTTTTATCCCATTTTATTGTTGGCAGTTGAGGAGATGGTGATTTGCAAAGACAGTCACTAACTTATGACGAACTTGCTAATGTGTAATTTATTTCTCGTTAGTAAAAATAGATTTGGTTAATTTACAGCAGGGTTCCAAATACTTTCACATCTTTTCCAGTTTCAGTGATATTTCAAAGATTTTCACAGCAATTTGAGTAGTGTGTGTGAGGAACTTGTCTTAATGTTTTTCCCATTCAGTCCGGGGAGGCCGTCTCAACTGACGTCTCTACAATGAACTCTCTCCCTCTTAGGCAGCTCTCCTAGCACCTGGCGAGGACGAGCCTGGCCGTGGGGGTCGGGCAGAAAATGGGCTGAAGACCATTGGCAGTGGGGTTCCAGACTTCCCAGCGCCAGCAGGGAGGGAAATCCTGCTACGGACATGTGTGCCACGCCCAGCGCCCTACTCCAAGGCCCTCCCCCAGCGCATCTTCTGTGTGCTCATGAAGGATGACTTTCGCCTGGCCGGAGCCTTCTCATCAGACATGTCATTTTTCTGAGGGCTAAGTAGAGAATCAGAAACTGGGATGGGGGAGGAGGATGGGGACCACTTAAGGAAATGGGGCAGAGGCCTTTCAAATCCCAGAATAGCAGTCACACCCTTTCAGCCAAGATGTTCTGTGTTTGGAAAGTCCTGTGGTGGGCGCATCTGTGACCGGACCCCTCAGCCGCTGGCTGAGCATCACTGACAAAGGAATGAGGGCTAAAACTCATTCAGGCAAAGCAGTTTACTAAATTAGTCATATCTGTTCGAAATATTGTTTGCAGTATCAAATCAATAGGTAGAATCAGTTTGTTCTCATGCTTGGTCCTCACTAGTATTTTGTATTGTGCACAGTTGCCCTATTACATAATGCAGACTATTTAGTCAAGAGCCATAGTTGTAAAAACAACTTCTATCCATATGTAAACACGTACATTTAACTATGTGTAGCTAAAACTGTGCCACACCCCCCTATCCAAAGGTAGGGGGGGTTCAGTCCCCTGTGCTCTAAGTGAAGATGTAGCTGTGGAGCCACTTGTGGGTGTAAAGGAGATATGTTGTTGCTCCATTCCACTCAAGATTACGGGTGTGTGTTTTTGGCGCTCACATGTGAATTGGTAGTGTACAGTTCACTTCCATTTTTTCACCTTGCATGCATGCAGAAATCATGTCAATTACATTTAATGTTATTCTAGACAGTGCTTATTGAAAGTGCAATTATGTCAAATATTGTAAAGTCACAGCCTTAAATACCACCACACAAACATGTGCTATGGTTTGTGTCAGGGCAGTTTCTATGAACACTAATGTAGTGAGCTCTGTATTTAGCTACTTTGTGCAAAGTCAGTGCAAACTTAAAATATATCGGAGTCTGACAAAATGTGGAACCAGCAAAGGTCTCTTGTTATCTGACTGTATCGGTCTCCTGGTGAACAACCCCTAGTTACTCACTGTTAAATGGATATTAAAGTTTTACATTTTTATCTGCGAGCTGTGACCCGAGATGTGCTGTTAGATGAATGGTCCCATGTTCTCAGAACACCTATGGAATGGGCTGCTGACAGGGTGTGGAGCAATAGAGAAACCTCTCTGGCTTCTGTCCCCATGCTGCTGTTGCTGTCAAATTCACACTTTCTATGTTGCTGCAGTATCCTGTCATTCACACATGGCTGTGATGTTGAAACACAGCTCCCATGTGATCTGGGTTTCCATGTTTTTTCCGCTGAGAAGTAACCTAATGAACACGCTGTCTGATGGTTGATGCCTGGATTGCCTGCGGAGCCCTGCCAAACCTGCACTAATTTGCCACTGTCACTAAACCACACCACACCACACTACACTGTCCTGTAGGCATGTGGGCTATAAGGTAATGAGATGGGAGGAAGAGACAGTTGAGAATGCACACAGGGTGAGCTGGTGCGAGCAGTGAAAAGTAAGAGACAGAGTTGGGGGCGGGTCAAAAAGCTGGGGCCACAATGTAGAAAAGACGGAGAAGGGTGAGGATGGACACTTGACAGAGCCTAGCAGGAAATGAAATGAAAGTAGAAACAAACTGCCATCAGCTAAACTTTTTGTAGAAAAATAGATTATTCCTAAGTACAATGGGACAGACAACTTCCTAATGGATTCAGACCCTAAACAGAAGGGGAGCATTAAAAGACACTCAAAGACTATGCAAATTCTGAGAGCAAAGGAGTCGTACCACTCTGGCTGTGACTCAACAGCTGCTTTGACAGAGCAAGACCTCAGCAAGAAGTGACCAGAACAAAGACTATTTAATTCTCTAAAAACAGGCTATTGCTAGGTGCAGAAACTGTTCTCACTGGTACCAGTAATGAGCCAAAGCCACAGAAAACGCCAACATTTGGCAACACGTTTCGAGGTTCAGATAAAGCGTGCGTGGAGGATGTGAATGTGGCGCAAATCAATGAACGCAAAATGTCAGCATCGATTTGGCTCTCGTTCAAATCAGCATCTGGCCATTAAGTGGGCAGAAGGTCACCGCCACATTGCTGTTTCTCAACTTTTAAGTTAATGACTGTTGCATTTTTCTGCTCTGTTCCATGTTTACTGTAGGAGTTGTGCATCTATCTTCCAACATGTAGTTTTGTGCAGTGAAATTATTTTTTAAAAAGTGCAGCTGTTTTTAAAATGGACTCGCATAAAATGCTACAAAATTAACTGCATCATCTTTATTCACTATAACTGGGTTTACTTTTTATTTCACTGTTACATCGAGATGCTGAACACCAGAGACAAACGGGCAACTTGGCTGCAGTAATGGAACACACAACAGGCACAGATCTTTTTACAGGTGTGCATAACAAAGCAGGGACTAACTTGTTTTGTCAGTTTCTGAAGGAAGATGGAAACATGGTTATTAGTAATCAAGTCCCAAATGCTGCCAGCACGCTGT
Source organism: Scleropages formosus (assembly GCF_900964775.1). Taxonomy (NCBI): domain Eukaryota; kingdom Metazoa; phylum Chordata; class Actinopteri; order Osteoglossiformes; family Osteoglossidae; genus Scleropages; species Scleropages formosus. The sequence goes on from NC_041826.1 coordinate 1,550,688, forward strand.
TGATTTGATCACATCCCCTTTGCCATGCTTAGCATCTGTTCCAATTACACCATGACTGGTGGGAGACAGAAATAGGCACAATTTTTTCCCAAGCAGTTCATTAATCGAGTGCTGTTATTCCTGACTCTAAAAGAAAACAAGCGCCGATACTGTTGGATGAGCGCGATTAAATCCACACAGCCTGAGCCGTTTGCACTTTGATGGGGAGCTGCTAACTTGTCCTGTAGCGTTTCTATAAACAGAAAGTGAGCTGTGAAACGGTTTAATATTCCAAAGCATTGCTTATCATTCAGGTCTGTTTCCATAGTAACTTCCAGCACTTTCTACCCTGCAGCCCCCACCTTAAGTCTACTTGTGTGAGAGGCAAACGTGCAGGAATAAATGGGAGTGATAGCTATGGGGGAGGGGTGTGACAGGCAGCCACACACCATCCCACCCCCCTCTTTTCCCTGTAATGGCAAGAGATTGGAAACATGTTGCTGTCAAAGGTATAAACACGTGAACCTTTAATGTTTCCACAAAGATGTTTTTCCCTGAGCTCAGGCGTCAGTCTATTCACACTGTCGAGTTGCAGCCCATCAAAGAGAACACAAACAGTGAGGGCCGTCAAAGAAGAAAGCTCAACACCAAAGATAATTAAGGCACTTTTATTATTTTGTTAATTGTTCATGTCGATCATCTCCGTTAGCAATTAAAATGACGTGTTCATCTATATTTTTACTGAAGTACTTAAAGAAGCCAAATGAGCAAATGGTATTACCCAGGTAAGCTGAGATGTATGCAACAAACCCAGCGCATGTGTTTGTTGAAATGTAAATCAACTTGTTTTCCACCAAGTTTGCATAACTTAAAATAGAAGCGGTACAATTTGGCTGAGCTTGTCATAAATCAGACCTGGCTGTGAGGGAAAAGCTCAGGGGAGAAATAAATTTTAAAGAAAATAAAAAAAAAATAGCCCATAATGGTGGACTGCAGGCCCGTTGCTCAGCATTTTCCAAGCTTTGGCTCAGGTCAGGCCTTCTGAGGGCTCCCCAAATTGGCATGTTTCCTGTGATCCAACCTGAGCAACACCAGCACAACACCTGGAACGCTCCATGACGAATCACTCGGAGCACTGCCAGAGGGTCACATACTGGTACCTTACATTGCAATCTGTGTCGTCCTCCTGCCTCAGAACAATGGCATGTCAAAGGGGAAGGAGGTCCTTAATAGTGACCTCGCATCGGCCCCACACCTTGTTGCAAAGTGTCAAGAAAGGCATCACTTTCTGATGAAGAATCTGGTAATGTCAGAGGCCACCATGGAGGCAGATGTTTCCTTCTTCATCTGGCTGCGGTCTTTGGCTTGCTGGGCTGTCCTCTGTAAATACACAGACAAAAACGGCAGCCTTCGTAAATTTCCTGCATTGAAACAGTCTAGAGAAAAATTCACATTGACTTATACAGTTGATGCTTTACTCCAAAGCGACAGTGTTAAACTAAAACTGATTACCCATTAATACAGCTGGGCCATTTTTACTGGAGCAGTTAGGGTGGGTACCTTGCTCAAGGGTACTTCAGCAGGATCTAGAATTTGAGCCTTCTACCTCCAAGTCCAGAGGCAGCAGCTGCAACCACTACACCACCTGCTGCCCACACTCAGAGTAGCTTCACATCAACTAGAGAAACTGGGCTGAAACTGAGGAGTCTGAAGGCAGCTTGTAGCATATGGTACTCACTCACCTCTCTGTGGCATACAGTGCACAGGGTCTGCAGGTTGTCCAGAGAGCATTGTCCACCTCCTCGGTACACAGGTTGGATATGATCTACTTGCCAGAACTGCCCCTCCAAGGGGCTCCTGATCATGTCGTTCAGCTATGGCAGAAAACACTGGCTTTTACCCCATGCGCTCCAGGTCTTGCCCCACTACCACTGCAACATGTGAGGTTTATTGCAAAAGATGAGCTGGATGTACCGAAGTGAACATTCTATGATGCACTGTTAGCCACTTTGTCCTGCAAAGCCTTGTTTGCCAGGGTGTCTGCAGAGCGGTGGCATGGCTGAGCCACTGAGAAAGTGTCTCATAGTGATGGAGTCTGTATGAGACACTTTCAGAGGCTGTGGCATCTCTACAGCGGGAGGCAGTGGAGTGCAGCCATCACAGCACCTCAAGCAATCCCTGACACCGGCAACGTTGGCATTTCAATTTGAGGCAAATCCACCCGGGGCTTTCATGTCTTTTCACACGGAGAGACCCAGGGGAGAGCCCGGCGACAGAAATCAATCCCCGCTCCCGCATACCCCCCCCCCCAATAATTAGCACGAGTCCACAGGGATACAGGAGGAAACCAGCCCCTGGCCCCAGGTCGATACCTCCCACAGAGCTGTGTGTGTTTATTGTCCAGCGCCAGCCACTTTCCTTTGAAGGCGCTTACACTAAGTCCAGACATTGATTTGTGAGACAGCGCTGTGAGGGGGCCAATCGATGGCGGGATCTGATATGGGGAGCACCCCTACCCCCAATACTGCTGTTGGCGCCTCCAGGCCAGTTATCTTTCCCTGGCACAAAGCCACAGACGAACAGGAACAACAGCTCCTCCTGCACCATGTTGTACGGAAGCTGAAAGGTGTAAAACACACCCTTTGTGACCTTTTCCTCCCAGCTGGCTGTGTTCTTCACATACAGTCACAGCTATTCGTTTAGCTCTTGATTTCCTCAAAAGCAACTTACACCGTTAGGCTACCTATAATGGTACACCCATTTACAGTTGGGTAATTTGTACTGTATCAAGTCAGGTCAAGTACCTTGTTCACAGACACAAAAGTAGGAGGTAGGATTTGCAACCTTTAAGTCTCAGTCTCAAGGCAGCTACTGCTCCACCTGCTCTATTCCATTTGTGTTGCACATAAGCTGCTTTTCTATCTCTTTCGGCTGATGTTTTGCAAACCAGGCTTGGTGTTTGCCCCACAATTCTGGGGCCAAAAACAAAAATGTACCTGTTTGAGGGGCAGCTGAGCCAACCAGGTGCCTTCGAGGATCTCCTTCCTGCATGCGTGAGGAGCATCCCGAATGCGCTGAAACAGCTGGTGGGCCTGGAGGCCACAACGCTGGCACACGCCATGCTCCACCTCCAGCACTCGTGCCCGCATGTAGGCCTGGCTGGAGCGCACCTGGAACTCCTCCTGGCAGCTCTGCTGACAGAAGCGCGAGTCCCAGGCCTCCCCAGAACCGCATGGCAACTGGCAGGACAGACAGAGGGGGGTTCCTGTGCTGTCAACAGCTTGCAAATATCCTGCCTCCTCCTGCACATTTGCTGGGTCTCCAGGAGGGGTACTTGAAAAACACCCATCACTTCTGTGGATAATAAGAAAGGACCCTGTGAAACAAATGCACTTTAGACAAAGCAGGAACAAGGCACTTTATAAGCCAGGAAGCACAAAACATCAATTTGCTGATCGTTTCTACACGAGTCCTTTGGCTCTTTCCTGTGAAACAGGCTACACTGTACAAGGCTGAACTGAAAACCGCACTGCTACTGGACCTGCTTTGATGCTGAAAGCTTCTGTGATTAACTGGACTGTCTTGGCCAGGAAGCTTTCTGCAGTTCCCATGGCAATATACACCACCTGAAACACCTCCCCCACATCCCTCAGATAAATGAGTGCAGGTTCTAAGGGCTCTTCTTAGACCCTGAAGGACCAGAGAACCATACACTATGAGGGTATACGTTTCTTTTGAGCCCCATGCAGACGTGTACCAGACGTGACTAGATTTACGGAAAACTGTATTTATGTGTATTTTCTAATAAATCTGTTGTGGCCACTAAGCAACACGAAAGGTACTGTTCTTAAAGAATCTCCACCTTCACCAAACTGGCAGTCAGTGCAATTCTTTATATCCAGGGCTGACACTAACTACCTTAGCAGAGCAGGGTGTTAATCTCAAAACGTGTATGAAAACATCTAGCTTCACGAGGAGGAGCGAGAAAGCCATGGTCTTGGTGGCTGGATGGAGTTGTCTGCAGTGGCTCTTTTTGGAAGACAGTAACGTATGGCTGGGCTTGGCATGAGCATGGAGCTTACATCTATCACACACTTGTACATGTAATCAAAGATGGTGATGCAAGCAGTAGGATCTGTGCACAGAAACCTCAGTTAAGGATCAAACAAGACCGCCATGCAGAGAGCACTAGCACAACACATTTCGACTGCATGTGGTTCAAAGCCCCCCAAGCCACCACCAGCACTGCCACAGCTGCCTCCACCCTCTGCAGCGAGATATGATGTACTTGTCTGGAGCAGTGTCAGCCCGCTGGGTGGTCCTGCTCTTGCCAAAAAAGGTCTCCTTGGTGACAACTCGCACGGTGCCCCTTTTACTCTGTGCCTTGCTCAGGGATGCCTGGGCCACGTCCTCCCTCGTGAGATACCTGAGCGACGGCAAGACACAAAAACCCCCAGAGATGATCAAAGAGGCGGCACTGTGATGGTTTACACCATTTTTGTGTATCGCCACGTAAGGGAGGCTCATTCTTCAAAGAGTTTGACGTAGAACAACGGGTTGAAAAGAAGAGCATGAAAGGTGTTTCCTGCTGGGTGGCAATGTGCAAACTGACTGCAGCAATACCTCCGCAAGAGGCCAGCATGGAGCTAGGAGCAATCCCCCCTGGGAGCTCCAACAAGACACATCCCTCTGCCACTTTCTCACCTTTTAATTAATGTCGGCTTCTGATAGAGAGATGAGATACTGTGCTAAAACATGCTCTGCAGCTGTGTGACGTGAGAATAGAGATGCTTTCCAGCCCATTACTATCTCCCGACAATCTCCTCTTCACTTTTTGATGAACACGTTTTGCTAAGGACCTAATGATCTAAATGGTCTCCTGACATATCTGACAATAAATAGATGAAGAAGCATAAACAATCTAAAAACTGGCTCGGTAACATACATACATCCTTCAAAACCTATTCTGGCCTGGACTCCTTGACTGAATATTTTACACACCCACAAGATTTAAAATTATGTTAATTCTCCTCAAACATTAATGTTCACCCCATGCTAAGTGTAATGTCCCCAGTGTGCCTGTTGTGCGCTGTGTTTGGAGGACGGACTGCTGCTTGCCTCTTTGTGATGCTCTGTCTGCGCTGGCTGCTGAACAGCTCCTCCAGTGCCAGTGTGGGTCTGTGGAAGAGGCATCCGCTGCGTCGGACCACCCTCTGCTTCATGGCAGTCAGGGAGCTCCACTCCCGCACAAAGTTCAACACCTGACAGTTAGGGTTCAGCGTCATATACTCACAGACTGCAGTGGGATGCCTGATGCTATTTGTCTCTAGCTGTGCATCTAATGTCAGCGAAGCGGCTGCTGTGGTACCGATGGTCAGAGCAACAACCCAGACTATTCTGGGAAACAGGAAGCTGTTACCTTGATAACTTGGCTGTGGTCTTTACTGGAAGGACTGTGGCCCCCAGGGCTGGTATAGTCACCCCACATCAAAGTGTCTGCCTGCCGCACCACTTCATGCTCAGACCCACACACTCACGTGTCTCTTGTTCTCCCTGTGGTTGAAGTCCTCAGGAAGGTCCTCCCAGTTCTCCAGCTTGATGTCCATGGGGATGAAATTGCAGTTCAGTGGAGTGCCATCCTATAGCGACGGGGAAGAACACAGTATAAGAAAAAGCCTTCTAAACAGAACATCCATCTCCAAGAATGTTTGCCATCAGACAAGTCAAATACAGTCAATACATACAGTATGTCCCACCGTTAATCCATGAGGTGCTCAGTTTACGACCAGGAAGCATTTGAATATCAATTATTTAGGATCAATAACTAGCAGCAAGGCATCTCTGGGAAGTTAACAACAACATGACAGTTTTACTGGCAGCTTTTTTTTTTTTTTTTTATATAAAAGTCAGCAGTATTAGGTCCCAATAATCTCATTATAAATTTGAACAAACCCTGTGGGGAAAGGTGTTGCCCCGTGAGGAGCCACACACAAAAATGACGGGATTTAGGGAAGCGTGGCTAAGCATCTGAATGACTGCTCCTCTGAGCCTCATGAGCCACCTCATATCACATAAAAGATTATGTACACCTCTGAGTATTCTTTCTTCCTTATTGCTAATTTTTCATACAATTCCCCCATAAGCACTTTTCTAAGCTTTAACACTCACCGCACTAATGCACAACTGCAGTGATACAAGCAATCGCTTGGAATGGAAACTTTATATGTAGTATGTGATTGGTGTTCCAGGGGGTGGGGGGCAGCAGGAAATGGACAGGTGAGGAAGTAATCTGCTTTTTTCTTTCTACCTTGGTGTACAGGTAGATCCTGTCTGTGTTCCTGCTGGCTTGGAACTTCAGGCCCTCATACAGCTGGACTGGGGTGTCAGTGTGTCCTGTGCTGTCCACTGTAGCAGGAGGATTCAGAAAGGGCAACACATTATCAGTCCTTTTGCTGCAGTCCCACTTCAACTATTCTCTACACTGTTTTCTCATTACATTTTACACTGACATTCATTTATTTAACAGAAGATTCTCCAAAGCAATGTACAATGATTTTTGCATTTATATGTATTAATTTAGCTGACACTTTATTCCAAATAATAACTAATACTCACAGTTATTTACCCATTTATACAGCTGAGTAATTCTACTAGAGCAATTTAGGGTAAATACCTTGCTCAAGGTTATTACAGTTAGGATTTGAGCCTGCAACCATTGGGTTCAAAGGCAGTAGTTCTAACCACTATGCTACCAGATGTAAGTAGTAATTCACCTGACAACCTTGACTTAATTCTTGATGCATTAAACTACGTACAATCATTCCCCATGTATACAGTAAAGCAATAATATAGACGCTCTTTCATACACATGCAAAAACAACAGGGAATTTTTAATTCCAATTTACCTAAAAACTCAAAGCAAAGCAACCAGCAGACACCTACATAAACAAGAGACCATGGAGACCATGCAAACTCCACACAAGCTGAACTGGGTTCGAACCCATGTCTGATTGCTTGGCCATTATGTACAGAGTGGAGGAACGGACCTCCATAAGCACAGGAGCTGAAAGCGGAGGGCGTGCTGCTAGCGCACCTGAGCCACATGACGTGCAGTTCAAGGCAGTCATTACGCCCCCGCCTGCACTCACCTCACAGGTCGCTAACATTGGCCAACCACTGCGTTCTGCACTAATGTGCCTACAGCGGGATTAATATAGCCTGGCGGCATCACTTCAGAAATCAGACGGCGGGGGCCACTAAATTGCACTGAAGCGTGTGTCTCAAGCAGAGCGGGGGCGCTGCGACAGGGGAAGAGTACTCTCCTCAGAGGACGAGGGATAGGAGAGACACCAGATGGGTGATGGTAAGAGGCTTTGCCCTACTGGTGCGGGAGAGGAGATGTTCCAGGGTGTTAATTGAAACACCTCTCTGTGGCATGGTGTTCTCCTGCCTGCCCCCATCCCCAAACTCCTCTTACATTTTATATTTAACAAGTTTCATTAGTTAGTTGCTGCTGTTGTGGAACTTAAAAGTGAACGAGCTCTGGCATGCTCCCTCACAGGAACATAAACTAACATAGAACAATTAAACCAATTACTTTCGACGTTCATTCAATGATGGCATTTTTGCCACACTGGCCATATATTTCCCTCTGGATGAGAATGTCAGAAAAGATAATTTCTCTTCACATAAGCCTTTCATTTACACTTTCCACTATGTCTGTACTGAATGTGTTAAACTGTACCATCTTTAATTGTCATTCATTTTTTTTTCCCTACAAATAAGGAGAAGAATTGGTGAAACGAGGAGGTCCTACAAATAGAAGAGCTGGTGGAACAAGGATATCTTACAAATTGGGAGATGAGTTGGTGGAACAAGGAAGTCCCACAAATAGGGAGAAGAATTGGTGGAACAAGGAGATCCAACAAATTGGGAGATGAGTTGGAAGGAGGAGGTTCTACAAATACAGAAGAGTTGGAGGAACAAGGAGGTCCTGTAAATTGGGAGAAGAATTGGTGGAATAAGGAGGCAAAGATAAGTTCTGGCAACATTCAAATTGGAAGGGACTCAGCTAAACTTTGAGTGAAGCACGTAGATAGCGCTGTACTCAGCTGCTCTAAGCTCCTCAGCTATTTCCAGCAATGATCAGGGGAAAAAGCTGAAAGTGTGTGAACAAGGAAAAGGCACGAGAAAATGTAGTGACTCTGTGCTTCTATAGGTTCTTGAGCTGCTTGAACTAGATATAACAAGGCAATAATGTCAAATTCCTCCCCTGACACGAGTTCAGCATCAAACTGACGAGGTAACAGGGAGTTGGATGAATGAGTTCCTTGCTGCCTCCTTAGCTGTGTATAACAAAAATTAATACACTGTTTCTAGCAAAGGCTGGATGCCTACATAACATAATAGTGTAGGTCAAACTGGCCACAATAGTGAGCGCAAAGGAAAAAAAGGTAGCTGGCAGCATAGTGGTTCGAACTGCTGCTTTTGCACCCAAAGGCCGCAGGTTCGAATCATACCAGCCATCCAACTGTAGTACCCTGGAGCAATGTACTTACCCAGTAATTGTCCCAGTAAAAAATTACCCAGCTGTATAAATGGTTAAATAATTATAAGTAGCTTAATATTACAAGTTGCTTTGGAGAAAAGTGTCAGCTGAATGGAAAAAAATTAAATGTAATACAAATGTCTCCTACGTCCCTGGGAATTGCCACAGAAGAGCAAGGAAAACACAGCACCTCATTTCCCGATGACACTTGTTAACTGAATGTGTTTAAAAAAAAAAAAAGTTCACTTAATGTGTATGTGAAAAGTAAGTGAACCGCTTGTCCCAGACGGGGTCGCAGGGAACCGGAGCCTACCCGGCAACTCAGGGCGTAAGGCCGGAGGAGGAGGGGGACACACCCAGGATGGGATGCCAGTCCACCGCAAGGCACCCTAAGCGGGACTCGAACCCCAGACCCACCAGAGAGCAGGACCCGGTCAAACCCACTGTGCCACCGCACTTACTTTTCAGTTGTACTGTAAATATACAGCCACACTGTATAAAGAGAAGCTTCCGGAATTGGTACTAAAGCGTCTATCAGAACAATAAAGGTTCAGCCAGATTTCATCAACTTCCTCACAGCTTTGTGATCTGTATTGATGTATTTTATGTTTTTTGCATGTTAAAAAAAGTATTCATTGTGAACCTAGGGATAATTTTTTGACATTTGATATTCAAAAACACATCCTGGATGTAACCCAAGCGATTCTTGTGGAATACCCAGAACAGCTCCATGACTAGAGTTCAAAATGAGAGTACAGAGGAGAAAGAAGTTTGTACAGAAGAGAACTGACAAAATATAACAAATTACTCTTTTTTCTAGGCTGTAAAATAAATAACTTGATGTCTGTGTGCCATGCATCTTATTTAAGCAGTGCAGGTTTTCTATGGACTGAATGTACTTTGTGAATATGCCATATACACTCTTATTAGTTTATTTTTTTTCCCTTGGGAATGAAACCCACACAAGTGCATAGTAATTAAACTTAATCATGGGCAAATTAAAACTGACAGAAGAAATATCCATTTCAAGATATTTTAAATCCCACCTTCAGCAGAGAAGAGAGGGGAAAATGACAATATCCTCTACCAGATAATGATCCACAGCCCCCGAGGAGATGGAAAACTGATGCCACTTTCATGTAGCAGTTGTGACGGTTTTATATCAAAAGGGTAATTGTTTACTACTGTAGCACACACAGTATTGCAGAGACACACATACACAGAGACAAGATGTCCACCAGAAAGGGGTTACCATGTGTGTGGTCTGTGGGTCCTGGCTGCTGCTCTGTTCCACAGTTCTGTGTGCTACCCGGCTCCGGCTCATGCCTTGCGCTCTCCGTACTAGGTGACGACATCTGGGGGCTGGGGGTCAGTGCGGTGGCACAAGGACTGGTCTCAGCAGAGAAGGTCTGTGCTCCTTTTTTTCGTGACAGTGTGGCTGATGGAGGGACACAAAGCACAAGCACCGAGTAAGAGTACTACAAAATAGACAAAATAAAAACCAGACTGTATTTTGCATCATTGAGAGACAATCTGAAGTCAGATTGTCTCTTGTATCTTTCACTACTTGAAACCTGCTTGGTTGCCCACATCACCTGTGACGCATCTAATGTTCAGCAACATTCAGTAAACTTACTGTCCAGTCTTCAACAATGAGTCCAAGAACACCCTTGGATGCAAGACAGTTCTTTCAATGCCAGATTTCATTTAGTTTCACTCCACTCCTTTACACACACTTGCCAACAGGAGACATCATGAACACTAACAGTTCTCAGTGCCACATATAAGAGCAGGCACCTTTTCCACATGGTGGGAAAACACTGCAGTGGCTGGAAGGCTGCTAATTGCCTTTCTTCTGTGAAGCCCGGTCCTCAAAGGCCAGCCTCCTATTGATTCCCACAAATGTCATGCGAGTTTTGGGGACCTCACACTCCCTGGACACGCACACACGCCACCTTTTTCTGAGCCGTTACTCCAAACTGCTTGATTTATTAAATCCATCAACTCATTGGTTTATTTATTGCTCCCCCCAGAGCAATAAATAAACCAAAACCAATGAGCTGATGGATTTCAGACAATCTGACATTCTATAAACATGTGTCTTAATCCTACAGTTAGAGCTGCAAGTTGTTTAAAAAATGGCTTGTTCCTTTCCTGCCTTTGACAGCAAAGGCAGCAGTGGCCTTGTTCTAGACTTGACTCCCCCATTCTGTGACATGCACACACTATGTACAATAATAAAAACGTGCATTTCACTTTCATTTCTCAGACAGTGAACCTGCAGGAGTGCCGAAGTGAGCAGAACTTATGAGCCAGGAGGAGGTGTGCCATGGCAGAACACAGCACACACACAAAAGGGTGACCGTTTGCTCAGGACCTACAAGCTCTTGGCCTTCCCTAGCTTCAAGGTTCTCCAGCACACCTGCTGTATAAAGCATCCATCACAAAACTCAGTGGATTGCCACCTGAGCTTTGATCACCAATTTTCCTTATTTAAGGACCTTAAATATTTCATCCAACCTCCTGCTACCACCAAGAAGTTAAAGCACCACATTTCTACTGCTGTGATTCCAGCAGGAAGGCTGCCATTTCTTACTCACCATTTTACCCAGAAACCTTAGCACCTGGGAGCATTGTGTCATTTCAGTGTTGGTTTTTGAAATGCTGGTTCACAGCAGCAGTGGCCTGTTGGCTGACATGGTAATATCATGCAGCACAGTGTGTAGCGCTAATGCCCCATAGTGCCTGGGCTATCCATTTGGACATAAGTTCAAATGAGGCTCAGTCACTGTTGAGTTTGCGTGTTCCCATGTTTGTGTGGGTTTGCTTAGGGTGCTCTTGCTTCTCACAGTCCAAAGACATGATTCAGGTAGACTGATGACCCTAAATTGCCCTTGTTATGTGTTTTTTTTTTCTTTTTTTAAAGTGTGTTAAGATTACTGTGGTGTATTGATGGCTGAGTGACTGTTGGGAGTTTAGTACAGTGAACCTAATACTGTAACATACCTTGGATAAAGGTGTCAGCCAAATACAAATTATTATTAATAATAATCACCTCCCCTTTCCATACTGTACATGAACAGCTCAGCCAGGGCTCCATCACTGAACCTGTTCACTACCACCAGGCTACTGCATCTTGTAACTGAATACTATTTGCCATGTGAATATGCCATTACTGTTCTTGTCCTGTAAGCTGTGTTGCTTTGTTTGCTGCAGATTACATTCCAACAATGATGGGAACTTTGATCCATCTCATCAACAGCAAATGCTTAAAGGAACACTAACTTCTTGAAACTGACTGCATATATTATACCATAACTGCAGTTTTCTGCAATGTGTCTTGTGTCTCTGCACTACCCTGCGAGAAGGGCTTGCACAAACTGATCACTGGTGAATTGGTTTATTCCAGCTGTGGACAGAAATTAATTTAGCCATGTGTTTTTGGGTCTTGGCTGAGCTTCCTGAATTCAACTCAGTAACTACAAAACTTTTGACTTACTCAAAAAAAAGGGGGGGCGGGGGGGGGGGAGAAGCAAGCAAACTAAATATGTAACAATGTGTGAAATGCCTTATCAGGAGCAACAAAATGGGTATGTCATCTGTGGGCAAAGTGTAGCATGGCCAGGAGCAGCCTAATTAGCGCACCGATGCGTCATGTGACGGGTGGTAGGCAGATGAGACATCAGCACAGAGCAAGGAGCGGCCGGTGCAAACGCACAGCCGGCAGCCTTATTCCGAGAGCGAGCGAGAGCAGCACGTTGCCATGTGTGAACTCCCACCGCAAGGTGATGGATAGAGGAGCGGGTGCACATTAACAGGCTCCAGACCTGGAGGAGGAACGACTGCCGTTCCAGAGTCCTATTAGGAGGCATGACAGCGCTCTGGCAGAATGACAGGGAACTTGGGGGCTTTTGCTCCGTGTATTCATCAGCCACACAAATCACCTGCACACAGACGTCTCCATCCTCACTCACCACGATCGATAGATAAATAAATACGCCTAATGTCATTAATTAAAGTAATAAAGCAGCCATGTTGTCACTGTTGTCCAAGTTTGATAGCGCTTGGGAGCAACCGCCCTGCCAACAACCCTATGCTGACTGTGGGCCTCCATGTCGCTGCTCACTACAGTCACATCCACATCACTGTGACAATCTGCAGAGTACCCCGAGGTGCTTTTTAAAAACTCCCAAGTGTGCTGCAAACTTTCTTTTCTTATTAGATACTGCACAAAAAATAACTTACAGGGCAAATTTTCCACATCTGCACCACTGAAAGAAAGAAAGCGGCAAAAAAAAAAAAAAAAAAACTATACCTGTTTTTCTCCAAGACACATTAAAAATCTAATATTAAATAGCTGATCTTTCTTTGTGCAATATTGTGTTGTAAATGTAATTTTATTGCTTACAGTTAAAGACAACAGTACATTTTCCACTAGTCCAAAAGGACTCTCATCTATAAATATGGCTCAGAAAGGTGCATGTTTGTATGAGATTCCATACCTAATTGTGCATGTGTAGTTTAAAGGCGAAAAGAATGTGGAAGAAAGATGTCAGTGGCCCTTTCAGGAGGCAAAGAACACTCCTTGCCACTGACCAGGATGCTTTGCTGTACAGCGTGTGTTATAAGCTCAGTTTGATGAGAAGGTCTTTACTCAAGGTCCTTGAAGGTTCAAGAACAGCTTTCATAAGTGTCAGCCACAGCAGCAATGAGAGACAGACCTAAAATAGTTAAAAATGACCATTAAGACATTCAGCTAGAGTGCTCCGGTGAAGTGAAAAGCTACAGCGGAAGGCAGGCCGAGGCAGCTATACTCACTGCTTCGGGAAGAGTGAGGTGACTCGCACATCTCGCAGTAGGGCAGTAGGCTGCTGTTCATATAGGTGCAGGTCTGGCAGCTCCACTGCTGCCTCTGATGTGCACTCCCCGAGAGCTGCATGTGGCCTGTGAAGAGGGACTTGGAGCCACCTTTGCCTGATGAGGACAGACTCTCCCTCCCTAATGCAACCCTGGGTATAACCGGTCGCAGCCTCTTCACCTGGGGAGTGACAACGTTGCTCTGATCTGTCCTCCTCTTTGGGGTCTGCTGCTTGCCCTTTACCTCCCTGTCACCCTCCTGCCGCTTCCTTTTCTTTTCCTCACAAGCGCTTGGAGAGAAGAACAAGCGAATATCCTGCTGCTTGTCTTTCTCAAACTGCGGGACAAGAACACACAAACCCGGAGGTGTGAAGAGGAACACACACATGTGCATCTCATGAACACAAAGCTTGAACTTCAGCACAGTTACTTCAGCTGGGATGCAATCTCTCTTTCAGTGCTGTACACAACACGTGTGATGCCCTCAGTGAAGCCTGAAATTAGAGCTTGTGGGAAACAGCACCAGGATCATTGTTCTCGGTGACAGAAGCAAATGGTACATTCAATTAGACAGGGCAACAGGTCAGCACAACCTGATATGCTCAGCTTCAGCAAATTGGAGCAAGTTTCGCTTGTGAAAAACCCACTGGAGTCAAAATTAATCTTAAGTGATAAGAGCATCTTACTCCAGCAAAGAATGAGGAAGTGTTCTGCAAAGCCAGAAAAAGTGATAAGTACAAATAATAATTCTTAACCAAATAATTACAGCACACGTGTACATACACACAATTTTCCTGTGCAATAAAAAAAAAAAAATAAAAATTCTTATACCCCCTCCAAATTTTTACAGCACAAAAAGCTAACACACCTTTCAGTACATTTAGTTTTAATGAAAAAGCTGTCCACAAGGTCTGTCTGTCAGTTTACTTTTCATTTTCAAGGAAAATGTCCAAATAAAATTAGAGAAAACACGCACACAATTCATTGGCACAAAAAATGTTCTGCCACCACCCGTACCAAAAAATTAAAATAAATAAATAAATAAATAAATAAATAAAATCAAATATACATTTGTCTGATTTAATTCATTTCAGGCTTTTCAGTCCTCAGAGCATCTAGAATATGTCTGTAATTCATTCAGATGAATTGATTTAAATGGAGTTCCACGTACTGTCTTTACAATAATTACTTCTTTTCATTTGCTGCGTTTAAATGAATATGAAATTATGGCATGCTTATGGCGGTCAGTCATTTTGTTATTAACTTGTCAATCATTTCCAAAGCAGTTATTTTAAAAGACCTATGATTACAAAAGGTTTAGAATTACAGTCAAAATACATAATGAAATAACTTCTGCAGGAACAGCAATTTATCTGGGAGGAAAATGTAAAAAGGTAAGGAATTACATATGAAGACATCTGCTAAAGGTACAGAAATTATTCAGCATTCAGGGGTTCCTGCTAACTTCATCAAAGGAGCAATTACACATTACAATCTCTTCTATTAATATGACCATCAGAACGACCAGTGCTTCGTCAATAATAAAAAAAGGATAAGAAAATATTTGATGGAAAAAAAATTGTTTAGAATGAATGTCTACATTCTTTAATAATTTGAATCGATATTATAAGCGCTGGGGAGTTTTATTCGTACACTGGAGCAAACTATAAAAAACAATTCATTAAAGATATTTTATTAAACATTATTCAAACTGGGGCACTGCCTGTAGAGAAAGTATATTTTGAATTATTCATCATCATCTTGCTTCCTTTTGCAGCAATTTTTATAATTTGTTTTTTTCTATATTACAAGTGAAAATACAAAAATATTTTCATTTTTACTTATTTGGCAGCTTGCTCCTACTTGCTAAAATGCCTTTACTGGTTGAGGTATACTATGTTTAACCTAATTTATAGAAATGTGTATAGAGAAATGTGCAGGGCTACAGGAAGCCGCTGCATGCTGTTTGTGCTGTAGCTAGGCTACCTGCTCTCACGAATTCCAGTTCATGTGGAGTGCAGATTATGAAACAATTTAAGTGGATATCCAGCTAATTGCTATGGATGTGCGACTACCACCACCCCCTCGGACTGTCATTTACAGCAATTTATCGGGACACGTGTTCTTGATGGGAAAGTTTCCTTTCGAAGGCCTGCTAGCACCGTGGCTAACTTTCCTGTGCTGAGTCTGTGCAAGTCTGAACTGTCTCGCAGTGGTGCATCCCTAATTGATTTGGATGGAGCCCGACTCACATGGGAGAAGAAGATGCCGCCATCTTGGTCATCCTCGTAGGCACTGCCCATGACTTCGGTGGGTGTCCACGCACTGGAAAAGTTCAAGAAGTCCCACTTCTCCGTGTCCCCAACCTCTGCCTTCAGGTACTCCTTCTTGCCATTTAAAGTGCTTCCTGTTATGGTTTCCTGTTGGATAGCAGGTGGCAGAAGGGTTGAAGAACTAAGACTTGTAATCAAAAGGTTCACATATCACCATGGGAGCACCTGCTGATGCTTGAGACAGTGGGTCACAGTCGCTGTAGCTCAGTGCTTACAAACCTGGAACTGAGGGCTCAGTGTTTTAACATACACACCTCTGTGCTTAATCTGAAATGCTTAAATTTCCATGAGTACAAGTGAACAAACTACAATGTTGTAGACCATTTCAAATAAACTAATATATTTTTTAAAACTAATGTAAACTAAAATATTTTTACAAAATTACAGTTTTTAACACCGAAAAAAACAGAAGACATGCTCAACTTAAGAAAACAGGGCTTGACTGTTCAGAAACATATACAAAACTCAAGGAAATATGGGAGAACACACGTGAGCTTTCCAAAATAGTTATATTTTTAGCAACGAGGTGGACGTGTTCAACAGGATGTCTTCATCAGCAGTGACTTTTGCTAAGCATGGGTACTCGCCCATATTTGCTTTAGTTTAAGGACTTTTTATTTAAAAAAAAAAAAAAAAAAAAAAAAAAAAAAAATTCCATGATATAATTGCACTTGAAATCCAACTGGAGCTCTTTCAGAAAGAAAAAGAATGTGTTGTGGAGACTAAGTGGCAAACCTAAACCAGCCAATCCCGTATAAGAACTGCTCGCAGTTGGGACTGACTGG
Source organism: Scleropages formosus (assembly GCF_900964775.1). Taxonomy (NCBI): domain Eukaryota; kingdom Metazoa; phylum Chordata; class Actinopteri; order Osteoglossiformes; family Osteoglossidae; genus Scleropages; species Scleropages formosus. Next base: position 1,567,190 of record NC_041826.1, read on the forward strand.
GGGAGACTGTGTGCCTCACATCCAACATTCACACAGGACTTCAGCTTCATTTCAATCTTATTCTCATTCCTTTCATAGACAGGGGAAAAAGCTGACATTCTCAGATCATATCTTGAGACATAACCCCATAGCCTGCGGGACCCCTTTCACACGTCCGCCGTGGGCTTGATGACAGTGAGTGATTGACAGGTGGGACCAAGTGGGACACATGCAACGAGCAACCCCTCACACCTCTGTGGCCGGTCCATGCCATCTCATCTCCGACAGCTGGAGATGCACTGCCTTATACTATTACATTATTCATTTGCTTAGGAGACACAATATTTCAAAGCAAACAGCTTAGTTTCACACATCTTACTGGATGGTTACCACAATAATGTGGGATAAGTATAGCCTTCAAAGGAACAAGAGAAGTTTACTTCTCTTCTGAGAAAGTCTTCTGCATTAAGGACACAAAGAGAAAATGCAAACTCTGCACACCAGTTCAAGTTTAAAACATGCAGCTCAAAAGTTGAGGAACCAGCGTTACCCACTGCACGACTTGTATAACGAGAAAGTACACGGCATGATACAGCAGCTGCAAGTCATAAAATTGAAAAGGTCTTGATGAGCAGTACAAGGTAATAAAATGCACATCACCTTTCTGTTCAGCATGGCCCACATGACTGTGTCAAAGGTGCCTCTGGCAATCAAGTAGTGCACGTGCACCGAGCAACTCTGGCCGATGCGGTGAGCGCGATCTTCCGCCTGCTTCACGTGGCCTGGGTTCCAGTAGAGCTCCGCAAAAACGACGTGGGTCGCAGCCGTCAACGTCAAGCCCTGCAGAGCCACGCTGCCGTCAGCACTTACACACAGCTGTGATTCACAGTGACATGTTGCTATTGAAACGTCACACTGGCCAACAACTCACACAGGGACACTGAAAACCCAGATTTACAGTTCAATTAAAAGCACAAAACTGTGTTTCCCCATCTTCTTCCATGCCTCATCACACATGATTCAATTACTAAAGGAGTGCAGTGGTGAGCCCGGTAGCTGTGCGACAGATGACTTGATTTATTGTGTCACATATGGAGGGCACCACTGTTGGAGACCCATTACAGGTAAACTGTCATGTACTGCAGTGACATCTATACCATTAATGACTGTGATTAAGAACACATTTGTGGGCCGCTGACTGACGGCACACACCTTGGGACGGGTTCACACCTTCGTGAGACTGAAGCAGCAAGGAAAAGAAAACAGTGGTCTTTATGTGACTATGTCCCACCTGTCCTGCTGCCTGTATGCTGAGAATGGCCACACGAGTTTCAGGGTCACTCTGAAACTGATGCACCAGCTGGATCCGCTCCAATGACGGGACACTTCCATCAATACGGATGTAGCGAGTCTGGGAGGGGCAGAAGACAACACATGGATGGTAGGCACAGAGCTAAGCCTCTGACGTGTTTCCAAACAGTGACCATGTAACGTCCATCCTCAGCTCCAGAGCGGCTATGTCAATTTCATTCCAAGTACCCCAGTGAAAGCAACCAAAGCTGAAGTGTGGAAAGCAAACTTGGCACCTTAAGGCACACATCTCCTGCAGTGCCCACCAACTCTTCTCTAACAAGACGTGAATGTGAGAACTTTCCTGAACACATCCACAATGACTAACAGGAAACCCAAGAATAGACTTCCCTCGAAACCCGCTTGATGGCTTGTTTTGTCACATTTGTTCGAGTCGAGCCAAGCTGCTCTCGAGCCAATCATTGCAGGAATGCTCTGGGCCTCTATTCTAAGTCCAGTTACCGTGAATTGGTGTTGAAAAATTCTGCAGTGTGCAGAATTTGCGCATAAGGAGTTGTATGGTGCTTATGCCGAATAACACCTTTGTCTCCTTTTCTCACACTGAAAGTTTATCTTGCTGGCTTGTTGCACAGAAAGGTGCTGAGCAAAAACTACACAAAGTCTGAGAATACACGCGCGCACGCGCGCGTACACACACATTCATATATGGAGACATTTATGCTGGCGGCATTTTTACAGCTGATCATTTTGTCTTATTATTATTCACAAAAGGCTGAAGGAAGTCCTTTCATCTTCAACAGCGGGTGTTTAAAAATCACACAATGGCTTTCGCAGGACAGGGCTGATTTTTAGAGGCAGCTCACTGAGATACAAACTAGCATGGCTCATTTTGAAAACGAGCGATTTTCACAACTGTCAGCGCGTGGAGCTGTGAGTCACAGTAACCGGGCAAGGAGAACAGAGAACTCGCAACCTGCCTTGGCTCACCTCCTGAGACGCTCTCTGTCGTATAACACACATGCACGTCTAGACCCTATGTTGCAGGGGCCCCCAACATCAAATTCAACAGAGCTGAATGGAAGTCACTCGGACCCCATCAAACAGGCACTTCCATGAGGGAAAGAGGTGGTCCCCCACAGACACACCCCGGTCCAGCCCCTGTCAGTGAGGAAGGCGGCATGCAAGCAGGACTCACCTTGGCCTCGATCACAGCCTCTGTGCAAGCCTGAAGCATAGTGAGGTGATGGGCAAACACCAGGAACTTGAGCTTCTCGTTCTCCAGCATCATTTTGATGTAGTCCTTCACAGCCCCTGCCTGGAAGAACATGGTACAAAGTACAGTGGGCACAGCGGGTATGCCGTGTGTCAGCGCTCAGTCTGCACTCTTACATAAGTGCAGCACAGATGAGGCCCTGTCACTTTTCAGCGCTCAGCCACAGAGCCCACAGGCCTGCCATCCACCCACAACTTGCACTCCGTCACACACAAACACCAGGCATTAGCCACACAGAACTTGTCATTAGTCACATTGGCATCATTTACATTTCTATTCAAAAGGAACTTTTTTCATTCGGTAATTAAGTCGTTTTGCTAATTTCTCATAGCTTTCTTATTTTCCTATGTGCGTTCCTGTACCCCTGACTCTGTGCAAGAAGAAGGAAGTCACAGCACAGCTGAAGGCTGGAAGCAGGCAAAGACCACCCTTAGGGTTGACGCTAGGTGGGGAGAAGTGGTGACACCGTGCTTCTCGCTGAGCTCTTTCCCGTCATTGGTTGCGACGGATGCAGCCGGTCCTGCAATGCATCGACTCTCGCAGGTGGTTTTGGCGGAGGTTCCGTGCCACTAATTACCGTGGTGCTTGGGCGGGACAGGCGAACGGGGGTACTGCTGCCCTTTGTTCTTCAAAAGTGCCTCGCTTAGACTCCTCATTACCGCCTATTTTTGCCTTTGCCACTTTGTGACTGCATAAAGCTCACAATCTGTTCTCCTCACTGAAACAGATTTCCCTTTGAAACACGCTCACACAGGAGTCGGGCGCGGGTAATTGGGGACAGAAACTGGTGGGGTAAAACCGGAAAAAGAATTAAAAGGCAGAACTCCCCTCCACTGCTTGTCACAGCCTCCCCAAATGCATGAATTACAGATGCGCCATGCACCCATGTCTTAACACAACAGGCATGGCTACTGTCCATCTTCAGTTCCATCTATTTAAAACCAGGATGGGCCACAGTGCAACCCTCCAGTGTGGAGGACGAGCATCTTCTAACTGCTGATGAACAAAAAACAGAAACAATCATTTCAGAATTTCACTCACGATCGGGTTTTTGGCCTTTGTTGAGTTCAGTGTCGCATGTGGTGACAAAGCTTCATTTTTCCCACTCCCTGTCTTGCATACAGAGTTAGCTTCCTTTATTGAACTTTGCTTCTAAAAAGTGGCACTGAAGTAAGTTTGGTTTTTGTGGTTACCAAGGAAACTACTTCAAAACAGCTGGGAAAAGTTCCTGCAGAAAAAGGTAAGGGGAAGTTATAGCAAGAGCTACACGGAGAGGCTATCCGTGTTGCATTGTACACCGCACTGGAGCGCCTTCACACACACCCCGGAGGGTGTCCCAGTGGCCACGTACCTGCATGTCTGAGGCATCTGAAAAAACTGTTTGCTTGCCATGGCGAGGTACTCAGAACACGATCAAGAGCACCATCAAGAGCCTGACAGCATTCAAACAAAACCAGAAAAGCATCAGCATTTTTACATTTAATTTTATTTATATAATTTTTAATTTGTCCAACACCAAAGCTCATGACAAAAGCTTTCATTTCTAGTAACTGGCAGAGGCTCTTTTCTTTGCCTTTCAGCAGTTTTCCTTCTTAAGTTGTTCACAAATAAACAAATGCAACATTTCTTCTAAAAACTAAGAGATTAATTAGGTGAAGCGCACAAGTTTTTATTGTCTGCATCTTCCTTTCCTAATTAGTTCCTGCTGCCTTGGAGAAAAGCATTCATTAACGACCTTGGGATTTTAAACAGGAGAGTTTCAAAACGTATTTGTACCTTGTGATTTTACATATATAATTAATATGAAACAAGTATAAATATTATTTTAGAAACCTGCAGTGCGAAGGTGAAAATGGGAAGCACGAGTGAGTTTGTGGGTTCCCAGCAGTCTCCGCAGACTGAAGGCTATTTGTTGCTCTCGATCTGGAAATATTTATTCAGTCCCCTGGGACAGGTAGCAGCCTCTGACAGCTAAGTGAGGATGCGACACGTGTGCGTTAGCGTGGCCCGTACCTTGGCGATAGCGGTCTGCTTGTACATGCGTGTAACAAGGCCCATGACTTCGGCAAAGGTGTTCTCGCTGTCCTCGGCCCTGTTGACCCGCGTCCTCATCAGCTTCTCCCACTCCTCAAAGCTGGCGATGGCTTCCTGAGCATGAGACGTGGGCAAACACAAGGTCCTCTTTGTGGCACATTCACTTTTCCCAGCTATAGAGGGCACAACAATTAATGGAACTCTAAACGATGCCCTACTTCTCCCTTTCGTCAAGAAAAAAAAAGGAGGAAAAAGAAAATAAAATTCCCAAAGACGGCAGTCTTCTTGTGCCATAAAACGTCAATGCAGGCTAGGTCGGTCACATGGCTCTCCCAATTATAGAACGCCTGTGACAAGCAGGGGGCGAAGATGGAAACTCTCCGTCCCAACATAATAAATCAAAGATAGATAGTTTGTTCTCAAGGTGAAACGCAAGGAGTATTTAGGGAAGTTAGAAAGTCAGGAATTACAGAACCAGGACAGGGAATAACAGAGGAGAACAAACACTGGTCTCCCACACGCACGCACGCACGCACGCACGCACACACGCACGCACACACGCACACACGCACACACACACGCACACACACACACACACACACCACGTAGATCCGCATGCTGATTTCACACATAAATATATACTACCTCACAGATTTTACGTTATGGATGCACACAGGGTTGTTTTTACCTTCATAGAAAATTAACCCAAAGGCACCAAATACTCACATGTTAAAATGCAAAATGATGAACTCCAGTGTCACATTTTCACAAACAAGATTGTAGAGAACAGATTTTCGCAGTTTTACCACACTGTTAATTAACTGTATGCCGGGGTGTTAAAAAAAGAGGCAGAACAATGGCATGTGTGAACTGACAGGGCATGATTTATGGTACAGAACGGCAGGTGAGCTGTCTCGCCGGGGCTGGAGAAGCGGGATGAAGTGGGGCGGGGGTTTCTCTAGCGCCTGCCTTTCCCATCCTGTGACTGGAAGCAAGACAGGTTCTGGAACTCTCATTACGGACGGAGCACACAAGGCGACAGACATGGGGATGCAAGGTGACTGTGCTCAGGGCAGCAGCACACACAAGTCTCAGAGTTTACCTGAGGAACAATAAAAATTCACAGCAGCTTTTCCACTGCACAAATTCTTGAGAGTCCTAACTGTAAATTCCAATGTGGCTTTACATCGACTCACTTTAGTCTCACTCTTTGTTTTAAAACAGTTTCCTTCATTACTACTGATTCAGCTTGTGTGGTTTAATTATGGTAAATCTATGATATCACACCAACAATTGGTTTTCTGCCTATAAAGAACTGGGGTTTGGGAATGGATGGAAAAAACATTGTGACATTTAATTTAAATTATCAAACAAAACAGTTAAAAATGCTTCCCTTTCCAAACATAATAATGCCTTTAAATCTGGATTAAAGCACACACTTCATAAAGAAGTTCCATAGCGTTCTAGCAATATTGGATGCATCTTATTTAATCTCTGATTATCAAATTTTTTGTCGCATAATATCAGAAAGGCACTACGATGCGGATATTAATGTAAACAGTTACTGAAACCCGAAGACAGCTATTCAAATGATCAAATAAAAAAATGGACAGAGGTACAATAAAATGATAATTAGCATTAACCTGACAGTATTGCCTAGCAACAGGCAGACGAAGGGATATAATATGGAAGCAATGAGGTCTATATTTAGCCCCTCCGCCTCAGTGCCCCCGAGCCGCGTAGATAGTTGGGGGGGGGGGGTACCTTGGCTCCGTCTTTGGGAAGGTCGAATGGGATGCGCTGGCGGATTTTCTGGGGCAGTTGGCTGAGCACCTGGGCCTTCAGCCTGCGGATCATCACCTCAGCCAGGCGCTGGTGCAGCTCGTCCAGGTGGGATGCACCCCGGCAGTCCCAATGACGCCGGTTCCCAAAAAATCTGCAGCAACATGATGAATCCCCCAACCCAAAGGGGTTCTGCATCAGCAAACTATGCTGCATTGCGTCAGTCGTGCTGTATTTAGCTTGCCAAGTATCCAAATTTTATTTTACACCAGTAGAAATGATGCCAGTTGAGTTTGGATGTTAAAACCAGAATATAAGAAATTACAATGTAAAGCATCCCAAACTGTCCTTGATGAACTGTTATTTTTCGTAGGTGAAAAACACAGAAATTTCCATAATTATCTACATGTTGCAGAAATGAAGATTACATGTATTTACATTAAGCCCTCTTATCCATGGTGATTAAATTATATATACATCGTTTAAGAACCATTAAAAGGCTTAACAGAACAAAACAGGTTCTCTCCTGTTTTACATACACACTTGAAGCTTTCACTGAGAGCAAAATGAATGTAGGACCAATGGTTGATATAAAATATTCTGATGTAAAAATACTTTTCAGCTACATTACAAATATTTGTGAAAGGCAGCGAATGACAACACAGAGGTGCAACTTTTTTCCTGCGGTAAAACTGTTTGCCAACTACACTACAGTAAGGAATCACATTTATTTGCTGTGTTAATATAAAATGAACTCATTTGAAGGCGCAAGCCACTGAAGGCAATGCTAATGCTCAAAGACAAAGACCTACTGCTAACAGCAAGTGTATGAAAAGCAAGGGAGGTACCTGTAATGAGCGTTACAGTAGCGATTTGCGTACTCAGACCAGATTCCAAACCTCCCAGGGTATAGAGCATTGATCTGCATGAAGAGCTGCGGGGGAGAGAGCATCGTAAGAAGTACCTCTGGGGTAGTGGGTGGGATCAAGCCCCAGGCACAGTATAATACAGATCTACAACACAGCAGGCCCCTCCTGGGTAACAGGCTTACATAAGCAGAATTTAGACAGCAGTGGTCTCATATATACTGTACATAAACACCCAGTGGCGGTCACTGTATTTCATCACGCACATGGGGTGATTACAATGTGAAGAAGAGAGAGCCCATGAGGCTTCCTCAGAAGCAAACATCTCAGCACAGACACAAAGCAGTGTCAGACAAGTGTGAGTGACGACACTGCAAAACTGGAATAGAAACTTTAAGGCACCTAAAATAATAAGGTGTTGGTTTCACAAATTGAAATACGAGCCAAGAAGGGTAAGGGTATTGGTTTTTGTCCAAACACTTCAACACTCATAATAAATGTCATCAAATACAGGGCTTGCCGGAAAATTGCCTCCCCTGCCAAACGAACCCTGGAATTCAAAAGGACACAGCGGGAGGGGCATGGAGGTTAGACAAATACATGTCCCCATGAAATATTTAGGGAGAATGAACCAAAGCTGCAGTGACAATCCAATAATGATGGAGCCACAGTGAAACCTGCTTTTACTTGAGAAGGAAAAAAGGAATAAAAAAAAAAAAACAAGGTTATTTTAATTTTTACAAGACAATGTGATTACAGATGTTTTAAATGAGAACCGCAATATCCCAGAAACCACACAGCCATCTATGTTAATCAAATGTCATTATACTTTATAATTTGCTGTTGTGTACTTGCAAATTATGCTGCTGTAATTAGAGCTAATGCATATGTGTTGCTAATTAGAAAATAAACTGTATAGCAACTCAGCACAACTACGAAACGTGGAAAATATAAGGGTGGAAAATCAGAGCAGAGCCCTCTGTCATCATGCTGGGAAGACTGTCGCAATGATAAAGTGTAAATAAATTTTAAGAGAAATGGCATCTCTAGAAACCTGCTGTCTCTGAAGGAAGCGGGAAAAATGGGACCAAATTTCAGGTTTCTTTACCTTGTGTAATGTGTCAGTGCCATTTACTGGAATGGGCCACGACATCATCACCATTATTTAATTTAAAATTTCCCCATTAAGTCCCCGGCACAAAGGCAATAAAGAGCCAAGCAGCCTTTGGGGCCATAACTTTCCCTTTTGGCCCCAGAGCTAGTAGCTAGCGGCCCACAGAACTGTTGAGAGCAGGATGCTTGATCTCCGAGGGTGGATGTTTACCTCCTCAGGCCGGCCAAGTGCTGGTGTGCCTGTCAACAGGACAGCACGCTGGGCTTTCTGAATGAGTGGCAGCAGGATCTTGCTTCGGGCCGCATTCCTGGACTTGAGATAGTGCGACTCGTCCACCAGTATCACGCGAAAGTCCCGTTGGGTAAGCGCATCGAGCAGGGCGTGGGCGTCACTGGTGAGCAGTCCATAGCCCAGCACAGTGACCTTGCAGCATTTGATGCTGCTGTTCGGGGAACACAAACGGCACCAGAGCTGCAGTCCCCCTTCTACTATAAAGCTTTTTGCACAAAAAAAATCCATTCAAACAATTTTAGTAAATAATGAATGCTTATAGTATCAAAATGTAATACTTGTAACTTTTAACTTACAACTATTCTGTAATTGAAAAGAACAACATCTTGCTCTGGGTGAGGGATAATTGCTTGGTGTTAGCTACAGAGATGTTTAAAAATACCACACATGAGGATATGCAGCCTGCTGCGCAGATTCAGAGTAAATGTTACCATGACAGCGAACAACAGGTCAACGTCGGTTGATGCTTAAATTCTAAAAAGAGTGGGAAACTTCGGCAAGAAGAACAAGCTAATTTGTTTGATTCTTTTTCTAGAAATATTTATATCTGTGAAGCAGTACTTCTATGGATGGGAGGCAGCATGAAAAATTCTCTTTCCACCAGTTCTCCTTTAAAAGCCAGAGCAGAGCAGCTCTCAGGACAACTTTCTGAGAAGTGCTTGATATATATTGTGACCATCATTAAAGTTTAATTAATCATTAAAATACAGCAAATTAACTATTAAAAATGCACAAACTTAAGTGTACCTGCATTAACAGAGAGTATTAGCATTAAAAATTATACTGATACTAAATAAAAATGTAGGGGAATAGCCAGTGGCAAGGAGAAAGGAGGTCCTTTTACAGTTATTAACTGATGCTTTTCTTCAAAGTGACTTAGTGTTAAGCTTCTTAGAAACATCATACAAAAGGATAATTTTTTTTTGCTAAGTGTATCTTAATTATTAATTACTTCACATTTAGAAAACAGTTTCTAAAATAAATAATCAATTATCTTGTTATTAACACAAACATGTAAAAATAGTTTCCTATTCTCAAACAAACCTGCTTCATTTAACACCTTAACATAAAAGACACTAAACTAGTTTTATGTACTAACTTATGCCTCCAGCAGCAGGCTAATTTTTACTGTAACAATTGAGTATTGGTACATTGCTTAAAGGTACTTCGACAGAACGTGGTATTCGAACTTGGGTCCTTCAGGTGGCCACCACTCACCCCTTCGCACAGCCTCCACCAGCACCTCAGAGTCATGCATGAACATGTCACAACACTGCCAAGCTAAGGACAAAACAGCCTCAAACACTGAGAGCATTACCAATGTTGGGTAACCCTAGGTGTAAGATCCCACAAAGGTCATCATGTGCTTGTTTAGTTAAGTTTCAAAGGGTCCTGAGAGGACCTGAGAGCTGGTGTGATGACTGCGGTAAGACAAGCCACACATCTCTTTCACTCTTCCAGAGACGCAGGCAACTCCAGTTTTCCACTGACAGCTCAATAAACTCATCAATCCAGCCCTTGTTAGTGGGACACGATTCCCATTCCAAGTACACTGCTCATTCCAAGTGCATTCTGAGGCATTGTGTGGGGGGGCTGCCACCTGATACAAATCTCTGTGTGACACTAGAATAGCGGCAGAGTAAATCCTGCATGTTCACATCACCATCCTGGGTCACCATTCCCTTCTTAGACTGCCTTGTATTTACAGTAGATAACACAAAACTAGGGAAATTAAGATATTGTGGAAAAGCCTAGTAAATGGAGGGTGGGCGGGGGTTTGTGTATTACTTTTGAACTACAAAACCTAAATGTTCTGTATAGAACTCAACTTCCCATTACTACCAGATGCGAGATTAATAATAAAAATAATTAGAACTTTGATGTATACTGACATTCAAGAATAAGAACAAAGCAACTTGTGAATTATTATTCTGATGTTTACAATTTATGACTGCACTGGAACTGTCATAAAGTACAGAATGGTTACACTTATATACTTATGTTTTTTTAAAAAAAAACAATTGTTATATCTCTGGGTTAAATATAGAAACAAGAACAAAAACCCTGTGTGATGTAAAGGTGGTCCTTCATTTATGAAATATGTGACTTATGACAGCCGTCCCATCAACTTTATACTATTTGTGTCCCGACGTTTGGTCGTAGCGTCTAAGAATGAACAACTACCATCTGCTGTATGATAACACTGACCGCGCTGCCACAAGGCACCACATTTCATATTGATTTACTGTGTCGATGGTTGTCTTTTATGTACAAAACGTTTTATGCACAGAACATTTAATTTGTGATTCCATTTAAGTTTTATTTAAATGGCTAGCAAGCAAAAACATAAGCATTCTGGTAGTTCTGAAAAAAAGTCAAAGGCGGCAGATCTTGGAAAAATGAAAGTGAAAACAATGCAGCATGACAATATAGCAGTGCACTGTATATTCCATGTTAGTATTATTTTACTATGAATAATGTGTGAAATGAGTGAAAAAATAATACAATGTAGCATCCATGAACGTTGATGGTTTATATAGTACAGTAAAATGGGGTTAGTGACTTATAACATCGCCATAATGGAACCCCATTGTAAGTCATGGACCACCCGTAAATCTGAAATGGTACTTACATACAAGTACACTGGAAGTGTGTGTAATTAGTAGGTATCTTTATAACTTTATCTTTGTTACGTGAAGACCAGAGAGCATGTGTGATTAGCTGTGTGGAAACACCGGTCCTCTTACGATATGTCTGACTTGCTATCCACAAGGTTGATGTCCTCAGGGCTCAACTCTGGGATCCACTTCTCCATCTCTTCAATCCAGGGGTATCTGAGTGAAGAGGGAACCACGACGAGGAGCGGCCACTCCTCCTTGTAGAGATATGCCACAGCAATGGCTTGCAGCGTCTTCCCCAGGCCCATCTGGGCAATCACACAAGCAGTAGTCGTGAAAAATGACAATGGTAATGAATGCACCACAAAACAAAAAAGGCAAAGCACAGCATGTTGTTAAGGTAAGTGATGGATTTATGGTCATAGTACCATTCTGACAAAAACAAAAATGCAGAAGCACACCTACACTTGGACTATGAGCTCCGTTTCACGTACCTCATCAGCAATCATGCACCTGTGTGTTTGGGGGGGGGGGGGGGGTGAATATACAGAGAGAAAATGCAACAGATCACATTTCTGTTGAGTTTCACACCTTCAGCACTGTCAAAACATGCACATGCAAAATTCAACATTCTTAATTTTTCCATTTTATTCTTAGAAGCAGGGACACTAAGTTCCTTAAATGTCATCTGCCTGATCTTTGATGTTTTTAATGATGACACATCAACCTATTGGAGCCTGCCAGAGAATTTCACAGACCACACAAAGTAAAGACACAAGCAATAAAATTTCTAATCTTTCACCCATGATGTGTTGTGTTGCTTTTATAGTCCATCGTTGGGTAGCTTTTTTAAACTGAAAGACAGCTTGTTCCCTTGCCAGGCATGGCCCATGTTGACTCACAGGTTCTTAAAATCTCTAGGTGCATTTTCACTATTGTGCAGGAGATGGATAACAGCAAACATCTCACAGCCAACATCTGAAACGGGAGAGCCAAACATTTACCCTGTTCTCCAGCTAACGCTCGGAAGCACAGTTAATCAAATGACAGGGAGGTAAGAAAGAGAAAGGGCATTAAGAGCTTCAAAACTTTTAAACCCTACAAGAAAATAAAGAGCTTAGGTCACACAGCTGTTTTCCAAGGCATAATTAGGCTACGTGAAGCAGCCCGAACCTTCAGACACTACCCCCAGGTTATCACCTGCATTCTTGCATTAGTACAAAATTCAATAAAGAGGACAACTGGGGCTTAGGTGTCACTGCACATAATCACTTGTTTCCACAGCATGGCCCCAGGGCACGGTGAGAAAGGAACATCTACTGTTGTCTCTCTCAAACGGTTGGTCCACAGAGACGAGTACTGGCCAATGCTGGAGGTTTACAAGTGAGCCAAACAAACCCAAACTCCAAAGTCAAACTCAAAATGTACATAAGTTAGAGGTCGATCTCAAGGTCAAAGCTTCTTCGGAGAACTTCAAACACTTATTTTGAAATGCAAAAACGTCAGTGACAATCAGAGAAGCTGCATGCCACTGCTTTCAAGTTTGAGTAGCTGAACTGGAGATGGTGGGCTAACTGGAGGAGTCACAACACAGGCTTGGTAAGGGTGTGTCCCAAAAAAGTGTCACACTGGTGCACTGCCAACATCAACAACAGTAGGCAAAATCCACTGTATCCCCTCAAGGGGACAAACGCGCTCACAATTAATGTAGCAGAGACAACAACAGGGCAATTGGAAAACTCCTGCTGACCTGGCATGAGCTAATTTGATGCTTTAAATGTGTACACATCCCCTGTTTAAAAGATTTCCCACCGCTGCATTTTGCTCTGAACAAGAAATCCAAAAAATTACTAAATGAAATACAGGTCCTCAATCCCTTATCTGCATTTCAGTTTTCAGAGCCCTTCATAACTTATGATGACAGGATCACTGATGTGTCCTCTTATCTAAGATCCTCAAGCAACCAGACAAAATGAACATTTATTGCATGTTTGTATAACATGTATTCAGCTAAATTTGAACCTGTATATATTTGAAGTTTTACTGAATGTTTTCTTTGTAAGTTTTTTGCTGCTAATTAGTATGTTTATATCTATAGTGTCCCCTCCCCCTCCGGCCTTACGCCCTGTGTTACCGGGTTAGGCTCCGGTTCCCCGTGACCCCGTATGGGACAAGCGGTTCTGAAAATGTGTGTGTGTGTGTGTGTGTATCTATAGTGTTTTTATTATACAGTATTGTCATATATTCTGTGTTTTTTACTGTATTTATTATTTTATGATTTGTGTAGGTAGCCTTGTGTTTTTTATGTAGCATCATGGTCCTGGAGGAACGATATTTTGTTTCACTGTATACTGTACCAGCTGTATATGGTTGAAATGACAATAAAGCTGCTTTGAAGTACTCGAATATTTATGTGCTGTATTAATCTCACATTTACCAGTTTATCAATATATAAACTGTAAATAAATTAATACTATTCAAAGTCTTAAATTTATCCCAGTTAGTGGGAATATTCATATGTTTTGCTGCAGCAATATTGTGTTTGCTCACATGGTGCAGTCCCAGACTCCACTGGGGTATTACATAATACACAGTATGTGCCTTGTATTACATTTACATTTATTCATTTCATTGACACTTTTCTCTAAAGTGACTTACAATGATAAACGTTTTCTTACAAGTATTTTTACCCATTTATACAGCTGGGTAATTTCAGTGAAGCAATTTAGGGTATGTACCTTGCTCAAGGGTACTACAGCTGAAGGTGGGAAATCAAACCTGTGACTTTTGGGTCCAAAGGCAGCAGCGCTAACCACTATGCTACCAGCTGTCTTAACTGTATTACTTCGGTAAAATCCAAAAAATTCTGAATTCACAAACATCTGTCCCCGAGGGATTTGGATAAGGGATTGTAGACCAGTACAACGTCAGCTGCCTGCTGCGCTAAAGGCTTTGCAAGACTCCATCTAAGGCTCCTTCGAATCGTGGCATACTTCACAACGTGTTGCTCTCACTGATTATCACTCCATTGTAAAATGATGCTTATCCAATTGCGAATCCCGACACGTTCAAAGCTGAAACCTGTCGTTTACCTATTATTTGGTCTTCAAAGCACACTTAACTGCTCCTGCGAGATCCAAATGATGCTCTAATTACAGCTTCTGTTTTGATTAAACGGACTGGTTTCATACATTGAAAACCTGTAAGAAAATTGCCACACTTGTCAAGACTGCTGACAAAAAAATAAAGTACGGTGGGAAAAAAATGTTCCTGAAGCTTGATGTGTAGCTTTGACAGGTAAAGTATTTCAACTTCATATTGCCAGTAGCCTTCGTAATTCACAAAATCCCTTTTGTAAACAACTGCAGCGGATGAAGTTCTTTATTATTCTTTGTGGTGTTTTTCTTTTTTCTTGCTTGCAATAATATATCTCACTGGGATCGTCCAATCAAAGCTGACAGTTTTATTAGCTGCCTTTGCCTGGGTTACAACCTCTGCCTGTTTAATTTCGCTTGTACAGAAATGACGGTTTATTTACAGCACCTACTGTGCTCCCAAAGCGATTGTAACGGCAGAGGCTTTGCTACAGCAAAGGCCTTTGTGAAGGAGCACTGCTAATTCCTCGTCCCTAACCCCAGATCCTCCCCCTCACTACAAAGGCTTGATGAATGTAGCGCCCCCACCCTCGCTCGCTACGGCTGGCTTTCTATTGTTTTCTTCAACTACTTTTTGTTTAATTGCTGGGGAAATCGTGCGCCTGTACCAAGGCAGACACAATGGGTGAGACTCCAGTCAGGTGCTCACCATATCTGTGTCCATTAATCGCGCTCCTTTTCTTTCTTTCCTTTGTGTTTTTATCCCAATGTCAAGTGGGCGGCTTTCTCTGTGGACGGCACTGCCAAACAGCATGAAACTTTTGGGACCCATGGAGGCCAAGTGTCAAGAAACACGCCCCACATCCCAAGGAAGGGGTCCCATCTGGCAGTAATGCTACAATGAACCGTGCGTGACCATTCCCTGTGCAATGAAAAGAATAATCTTAAAATGGAGGGCCAGTTGCTTCTGGTATATTTTACATTCTGTACTGTACGGTATGCTGAAGGCAATGATGAAAGATAAACTGTTGGGTGAAAACTCCATTGTCTGTTCAGCTGGAACCGATTTTTATATGCAGAACAATTCCAGAAGGGCATCAGTGTAACTGGAACTGAGCTATATCTAAAGAAAGCCCAGCCTGAGAATCTAGCCTCAATATGATGGTTGCTGCAGAAAACTGAAGGCACTGAGGATTAATAAAACTTGACAAAAATAATCCGCGCAAGGCTGCAATCAGAGCGAGTTACACTGTTAGATTCAACAAGAAGACTAATTTCAAACATGTCACATTTGCCATAGGTGGTTAAACACTATTCAATGTATGTTCACCTACCAACAATATAGCACTATATCAGCATTTTTAACTTATGCAACACAAAGAACTTGTATCTGAGAATATGCATGACATTACTGTAACTAACTTGCACCCAGGGAACTAATTATCAAAATTGCTAATTACCTAACAATTCTAGGTTGTTACTGACCCCAAGCACACGTCTCACAATTCCAATCAAGTCCAGATGTAAAATAATTCTTACTGTACCATGAGCCCTGGGAATAACTGGCTAATTTACATTTTGGTGGAGCTTGATAGCTGAGGCACGCAGTAAATTAGAGTGACTCCGTTTCGGCTCACATTGTCTCAGCAAGAGCTCAGTTACATCGCTCCCGCGCCCACCCCGCGTGCCTCCCTGGTTCAATTTTATACTTATTACTTTATTGCTATCAACTTCTCTCCAGGTTTGCATAGAGCAGTTAGGCAGGAGAGCTGCACGTAACGTGAAGAAACTAATAGTCTCCCTTTGACAACAGGATAAAACAGGGGTGACAAGAATCTGTGCCAGATTTTACAGGGTCTTCGGAGGACACCCATGCCAGAATAATGAAGGGAGGACACAGGGTGCCTTTACAAATCAGCTACAGCATGTCCTTGCTGTACTGACCTTCTGAGAAAACTCCTCCCAATAAGACCTTTTTTTTTAAAAAAAAAAGTCTGTCTGAAGGAGAATAGAAAGAAAGAAAGAAACTGATGCTCTTGAGATGAGTGGAAGTCACTGCTGAAAAGGCAGCACCCAGTTGCTGCCCCTCAACCAAACGGGGCACCAGAGCCTTTGGCACAAGTCAGACGCAGTCATTCCCCACCGCTTTACTCTGAAATTACCTCCTTGCTTAGAGAGAGGACAGGGGCAGAGGTGAAGCCTCCCTTTTTCTCTGAATGACACGTGCCACAAAAAAATTAAGCAGCAGAATTACACCATGTATTTTTTTTTCAAAAGCAGTAAATCTGGTGCTGATATGCAATGCTCTCCAGCTCTGCTAAGTATAGACCCAACAACACAGACAAGTGTCTACATCACGTACAAGACTCATTAAATGATCTCGGCTGGTTGCCGTGGTAGTCCGCCCATATCCGGTCGCCAGCTACCTTACGCCTACTGGCAGGGAGTGGCGCTATTAATAGTGCTCTGTATTTAGCTTAATGAACAGTGAACACAGAGCAACGGAATAGTTTGTGCTGCATTCTTTTTCTTTATAAAATCCACCCACCACAGCATGAAAGAAAGAGCGGGTGAAGGTGGGACACGGACGTGGGCGTCTCAATGTTCTCTGGGCCCCAGCCCACCGGGTTGAGTCAGAGAGTGCCGCTACTTCACTCCCACGCACCGAACACTGCAGCCACCTTTTTGACAGAGCACCGCCAGCTCTCTCCCTCTTAGGCCTTGCTGGGTGGGGAACTGCAGCCAACATCTATTTCTCTGCCTTCTGTCAGCTCATGACGCACAGACCCTTACATATTAAAGGCAGAGTAATGTACTGACACCGCATGTTATGGGCTCTTTATTTCAGTTCTTATTTCTTAACTGAAATCATGCTTTATTTACCATGTCATAATGTGCCCTCCTGCACCAGTTCAAATTTCACTTTGTCGTCATTCCACACTTATGCAGGTGTACAAGGGAGAGTAAAATACCCTTCCACTGGGCTACAGGGTTATAATAAATTCAACAGAACCAGTAACAAATATTATTTGGTTTTTAAAACAAGAAAACAGGCAAGAAGGATGATGATTGAGAGAAATATAAGTATTTACACTCAAAAGCTTAAACAACAACGATAACAAAAAAAAATCTAAAAGGCACTTGTGTATTAGCAAAACAAAGAGAAGCACTAAGAGCCGTAAGCAACGTTAAAAGTAACTATAAGATACACATCAATGACTGGGGGTATTATGTGACATAGAGCTGGCGGGAAACAAGAGCTGAATCCCCCATCCCAGGAGAGACCCCAGGCAATCCCCACGTAGGGGGCACGCAGGGCAAGCCTCATAGGGGCAGTAAAATGAGCCACTTAACACCTCACGAGATAAAAGGGCATGTTGTCAGACATTTGTTAGGAGTGACTTATGAAAAAGAAATGGCTGCTTCACTACATGCTGCAATACATCAATACATACTGTATTTTGGCTGTTATTTAGGACTCCTGAGCAAATCGTTGCATGGAGTCTATTGATTGTCTGTACAGAACATGGCGTTTGACATAATGGGACCCGTGGGGCCGTTAAGACCGTCTTTAGATAACAGGTTTCCTGTATTGTTTCAATAAATACTCTGCATAAGGGCTTCTGTTCAGACAAGACAAAAGATGCAAGCCACCTTTAACATATTCACAACTACTTTAATATATTTTATCTAATTTTAGAGAGACCACTGAGATTCAGTGGGCAGCGCTGTTGCCTCGCAGTTGAGGTCGAACCTCGTCCCCGGCTGTCTGCATGTTCTTGATCCGGTTTCTTCCAGTTCCTTGCGCACCCCAGACATGAATTTTTTCCATACTGACAACTCAGTATATTCCATAATGAGTGAGTTTGAGCATCTGCCTTCTTGCTCCTGAGCTGAGCTTCAGATCACCACAACTCTGCCTGGATCAGACATTTGTGTAAATCAGCAGTCGGCCACATGTAAAAATGTGTGGCCAGCTTCATTTAGGTAAACCAAATTATGCTACATTACAAAAAAATGCTTAAATTGCTGAATGAGTGCCTATCACACTATTTAGTCAAGGCATTAAAAAAAAATTCCACCGCAGGGAGTCTATGTTCCATAGTGTTGCCATGTGAATGGCTTGGTGTCAAGCTAACTGTCAACACTGTGGATGACGCACTCTAGTCACGAGCTTCTCAGTTCATTTATGACAATTATTTGTCATTTCTGCTTCTTGTTAAGTATGCCACCTATGCCATAGTATTATGAGATGAGGCATAAAAATGAGGTACATCTGTGACACAAAATAAATGTAATGTGCAAGATAAAGTATGAGCAAAATTAGTTTTTCAGGAGGTGAAATACCTTTGCAAAGTTCAGTTTTCCTCATTTAGATGTAATAATTATCAGCTAACGCAAGACTGTCATCTCATTTTTAAATCTGAGACAAGAATTGTGAAATGGCAAAAATATTGTTTTGTCAAACCTGTTTTTTTTTTTTTTTTACCTTGAATACCAAAGTTCTAAATTAAATTTAGTTTCTGGTTTTGTTTTTTAATAACATTGAGACAATTTCTGTGGTTGACTGGTAACTGGTCAGGAAAAAATGGTTATCCACCTCTGGTGTAAATAAATGAATAAATCAATTTAGCTACCCCATCTAAACCCACTACTGTGACGTCTTGCTAGATTTAATACTGTGCAGAAATGCGGTTTTTGCTGGTTCCAGCAAAACTGCTAAGAATTGATTACTACAAAAATAAATTACATAACTGAACAAGAATCATACAAAAATGAAGAGATTACAGTTGGGATTTATAATTCCAACACAGTAACATAAGTGTATGCATATTAGAGAACTTTGTTATGAGGACAATTAGACTTTTCCTCTTCACTTTCATTTGCAATCTGCTCTATTATCACTTCACAAAAATATTTACATAATTTTTCTGTTATGATCTCCAGCATGCAGAGAGAGGGAGCATGTATCCATTTCCATTTTTCAGGAAATCTACCTACACATTTTAACAGCGCCAAACATAGCTCTTGAGCCGCTTCAGAGAGAGGCCCCTCGCAATGGTTGCAAACCACCCACACCATGATTATGTAAAAATAACAGGGCGTCAGATCTGTCGCCCCCATTGCTGCAGCATGCGTGACCAATGAGCTCCTCAAAAGCACCGGTGAACGCAATTGGGATCAATGATGACCGATTGTGACCTGCGCTGTGCTCCTTCTCCTGCTGTAGCTTTCACTCAACCCTCTCTGTTCTTATGCTTGTTGCTCCCTGAGAAACACACATTGGCTCTGTCCTTCTTCACTATCACTGTACACCACAGCTGGGCCTCAACCTCTGCCTGTACATGGTGGCCATAAAGTCCCTGTGCAAGTTAATTAAACTACATTAGAAACTGTCTTGTATGCTCCCTTTGCATCTTTCCATTCTTTGCACTAATTTTAAATCTTTTCCCATACTGTTCTGGGAACATCTTTTTCCACAAAGCAGATGAAAAATATATCAAGCAGGAACCATAAACATGTTTATCACCAAATGACACAAAGTCATGCACAGGGACTCTGCGGCCATTCTGTATGCCTAACCTTTGCTGCTACCACCCTTCCTATGTGAAGAAGCAGGGAAAGTGGTTTCTATCTGCCAAATCCGCAGCATGTATGCTGTTGTGGGAAACTAAACATGTCAGACTCCCCATGATAGTCTGTTCACACCTTGCTCTATGCATGCCAAACAAGACTCCCCAGCATTCCCTGTGGCACACCAGCCGTGGCGCTTGTCTTCACACAGCTATCACCCTCTTATTTCCTGTTCACTCTGCCACTGATCAGTTGATAGCTGTGTATCAATGCCATGCAGACTCCTCCCACTTACTACAGCCACCAATGTATTTGCTCTATGTGCACTGCAAACTATTAAGATGCAGTGCATGCAATTTATGGGATTATCACATGAGCTTTGAAAGACTGTGAGCTATATGATCTGTCAGCAAGCCCAATCTCATAGGAAACCCAGGTGTCAGGTAAGAAAGGCTTCTCAAGCAGCATCCCATCTTGCTTGTCTGACATTTGGGGAAGAAAATGAGAACATTTTTACAGGTGGCAAGGGAAGCTGACATCAGGATATGTCCACCAAATACCTGTCTTCAAACTGTCCAGGAGCGTCTCTCCCAGTCTGAGTAATGGGCACATACCTTCCATTTCTAGAGAGTGCAAATCTGACACCCTCCTTCTGGAAAGGCATCAGTCGCTGACGCAGCTTTTCTGGCAGCCGTGACAACTGGTCATCATGCTCAGCTTCCTGTTGTGCAGGGTCCACTCTGTGCATTTTGTTCATGATGTGCAGGACTGCTTCTGTGGAAGTGGCAAGAGGAGTTTCTCAGAGGGGAGGAGAAAAGAAACACCTTCCCAGTCATGCGGCGCCACTTCTCAATTGTCAGCTTGACGCCTGCAACCTGCTAAAGCATCTGTTAACAGCATTTTTTAAAGTCAGACACCAAGTGGAAAAACCACTCTTGGACACGCAAAATCACCACCGATTTTCTTGGAATGCAGTGGTTAAGTGCCATGGATTTCAGTGGTTCCTAGTGCCGGTGCCTGAAGCAAAGCTGAAACACTGTCCACTGTAGAATACATATGTAAAATTATGATGTCCAGAGACATTTCTCATTACAGCTACATTTGTTTAAGTGCCTGTCAAGGTTTAAATAAAATTTGCTTTGTCAAGAAATTAAGATTAAATATGAGGACAAGGAGTTAATCTTTTCTTTTTCATAATTAAAAATGTTCTTTCTCTGTAACCTCTATAACACCATTACAGGATCTTGTTGAAAGTTTAGTCAAAATAAAATGGTAAATCATTTCGAAAGACATTAATGGGCCGACTGTGATATTTGGAGAATTTTTGTTTACTAAATCATCACAGCAACCACCACTGTGAGCAAAAATGCTGAGGATTCTCATCACCCTATTTTATTTACCCAGTGGCAGAAACACAATGAGACGCACAAAGCATAACCCACAAATGGGTGTAAAATTTACACCGCTGTCTGAAATCTACATTTACACTGAAATTACTGACGTGCAGGTGTGTGCAAATGTTGTCAGGGCTGAAGGTCCATGCTAATATTCACAGACAGGCCTTCCAGAGAGAACACATGGTCACACAGAGGAGCACCCCTAGCTGATTAAGTGTGGTATTCATTAGAAACACACTGCCAACACTTTTTGAACTTATATTCTTTTAAGATGTTTGTATATGTTGATCCTAATAATAAGTCTAAATATTTCAGTTCCTTAAATCTACTACTGCTATCAAACTGGTGAACCTCACCCAGCTGAGTGTCCTGCCTAACTCAAAAGTAGGAGTGCGAATGCGTGCTGCAATGCCATGCTCGTAGGAGCTGTCATGGATATAGTGCCACCACGTTTGGACTCTATTATCTATAGGGCAGAATAATAGAATTTGACTTGTAACTAAAAATTACGGTACAAATTTCCCCAGCAAAAATAAATGAAGAAGAAAAAAAAAAAAAAAATCAGTGGTCAAACAGCTAACCATCCATTGTTGTGAGTCACCTGAGAAGAGGATCAGTTATTTAACTTAGAAACTAATGGTGTTGCCCTGCTTGGTCCATCAGCTCCTGGCCTAGGTTAGGCTAAGGCTTAGCCGCCATGATTCCTAGGCAAACGAAACGGTTTATACAAAAATAAAAAAAATTACAAGGCGTCGCTTAAAATAAATGAGAAATTCGCCTGAGGGAACGAGCGGAGCACCGTCTTTGATTTACGTGGGTGGGGCAGAACTTCTCAGAACCGCCGGACGGTGGTCGTTAAGTTAACTTATTATACTAGTTGGACGAGAAACGACGCGCACACCGTGAGCGTGACCTCCGACTTGCACGGCTGCCCTGCTGGACACCGGCGTGGCGTGATACCGGACTGTGCCGCTGGCTGGGATTAACACGAACAAAAAGTACACGAAGTGACGAACACAGGTCAGGTACTGGCTATGATTAACACGAAAACAGTACACGAAGTGACGAACACAGCTAGGTCAGGTAAACTAGTCAGTGTGTGGCAGGCAGGCAGCAGGCACGCACGCACGCACGCACGGCAGCCCGAGCCAGCGAGTGTCTCGGAGTCAGGACCTCCGCCGGGCTCCTCAGAGACCGCACCACAACACAGTGTCAGGTTGAAAGTAAAGGCCATAATATTTGTTAACAGGTCACCAAGAAAGTTACCTTAACTATGACAGCCAGACAAAACAAATGCACTTCGACAGGGTGTACGCCGTAAAACACCATTAGCATTTCCCGCGCTACGGTTTCCGTCAGCACTGCGTCTTGTGTCATCAATGCGTAGAAAGATGCGTCAATACGTCCCACACACGCGGGCGCCACTTGTCTGTCCAAATAAATTTAGAGGGGTTTTCAGTTTAATCGGAAAATCTGCTTATTATAAATTTTTCGCTATTCATGTATATGGATGCGTGGAAAATAAAAGTAAATTGTAAAAATAATATAAGTAGTAAGAATGCAAGATTATCGTAAAATGGGCTTCACACGCAGTTTGTCAAATTGTTTAAATTTCGTAAATGTATTAGTATTGTAAATCTAATGTATTTTTTTAAAGGTTTCCAACTTTCGAATAAGTTTCGAAGACTGGGGGTATGTGATTTTGAGATGCTATTTCTCAGCATTCATTGTGTGACACTACACACATGATGACATGCCATGCCATGGCGTTGAAAGTTTAAACTTTATAACTAACTTAGTTTAATTTACCTGGGATTTCGTTCCAGCCTCAGGTAGCTTTCTACCAATATAAGCGGAGCTGCGCGTGATATCGTATTTAACTCACTAACATCTCCATGTAGTACTACTTTACCACCACTTTAGGACTACGTCTTTAATTTTTCACATTCACTGAAGCACACTACCACCAAAGCACTCAATGTGAGCACGCATTGTTAAAATCATTTATAAAAGTGATCGCCTTGGTCCCGCCCACTCCCGTAGGCGTGTGTCATTCAAATTCAAAGCAACCGCGGATTGATGCGTCGTCGTTATGCTTTAATGTAATTGGCCAGAGGGAGTTGTCGGTCATCGTGTTTCCTGTCCCCTCCCGTCTCCGTCCGGCGATACCGGATTCACACTCTCCCTTGCCAGGCTCTAGTGTTGTCTATGTAGGCTAAATATAACATATACTATCCTATTTTTGTTTTACACCACAGAATACTGGCACCCTTAGGCATCCGGTAAGGAAGCGTTTATGCTTTATTTCTGTTGTTCACGAGGTTTTCAAAGACGTGCGGTGCAGTAAATTGAGTAATCCATGCCACTCAGTGGCAGTGAGTGTTAACCAGGCCTTGCATGATTACAACGCGCTAGCAGGGGCCATGCTAACTGCTAACTTCTGATGCTAACGGGCATGCTAGCCCCAACTGGCTCTCTGGAAATCCGCTGTGGATGCCGGCACGCCTGTCTGTTGTGAGGTCGCTAATGTTCCCACGAAAGGGACTAACGAGAGCGGCTGGATCAGCTCGCTGGGGTTTTTATTGTCGGTGCGAGGAGCAGGCCTGCCGGGCTCATTGTGTCCGTCGTCCACGGTCGGTCCAGCCAGGGCAGGGTGTCGCAGTGAGTGAGTGACGCTGTCCGGCTCCGCGCCTTTCGTTCTCAGTCAGATGCCTCCCGTTGATGCTATAATAATAATAATTATTATTACTTACCTGTTGGGCTCTTCGGCCTGGTACTGTAACTTGCTTTACTACAGGGCAGGCGGCTAAGTAAGCCAGGAGCCAGAGGGCTAGCCGAGTCGAGATTCAGATTCGATTCACGATTGTCACAAGTTTGGCCCGGAATTAGCCACGGCACGTTTGTTTGCGGCTAACACAAACACTCTCACTCTGACTGCCTGGTACTGACAGTACTGATCATAATGGTAAAGCAACATGTAAATGGATTATGCCATGGAGAGTGTAATAATACAGTAGTGCACAGCAGCTACCTGTTAGTTAGCTGCTGCAGTGGTTGCGAATAATACGTCCACTGCTTCCAAATTATACACTAGTGTGACACTCTTATACAGCACATCTTGTCCACATTGATTATGTTGCCTTTGATTGATGAAATAAATGTGTGAATGTGGTCATGCATGGTGGTCAGACAGTGGGAATGAGCTCAATCCAGGTCTCTCTCTCTGTCTGTGTGTGTGTGTGTGTGTGTGTGTGTGTGTGTGTGTGAGAGAGTGAGGTATGTGCATATATAAATGGGAAAACCATTCAAGTTGCCTTGGCAAGGACAAAGATAAATGAATAAAGCGTGATGAAAGTTTCTTTGGATCCAGTACATCATCTTGGGCGGCAGAATTGCACCATGGTTAAAGCGAGTTTCTTAATTTGAAAATCAGATCAGTATTTTATTGTTTGTCCTAAAGGAACATTGACCACATGTAGTGTTTCTGTGCATGACTTGAAGAGTACTTTAACTACGTTTAGTCACTGCACTCGGTAAATGTTGCTGGTGCGTCTTTTGGTGTGTGATTTGAACAGATGTACCTGTTTACCATGCCTTAGTATGTGAGTAATGTACTTTTTGTTCTATTAAGATGTCAGCCAAATTAACAATAATAATAATTGTAATAGCACTTCAGGTCCCAAGAAGTCAGGCTAGCCATCATCTGTATCATTTATCTATTAACATTATAACCATTGAGCATATTAAGCACTATTTAGTGTACTTTCTCCACAGTGCTTTGGAAATATTCTCAGTGGTGCTTGTTTATGCCGAAGTTTGTTTTTCTTTCTTCTGTTTCCTGCCTTCTGCCTCTGTAAACATTTTTGACCTCATGGCATGCTCGAATCCTAATGCAGAGATTGTGGTTCTTTTATGTCCAACAGTGAAGCCGCCGTTTGACTTCGAGGCTTTTTTGCTTTGATGCTGGGAGCTCGGTGCCGCTTTGGTTCCTTGTGGACCAGTGCCTCAGCTTGCGGTGTGAAGGGCGCCTACTCTGCGCGGACGCTTTTGTTCTCCTCCGCCTTTTCAAATGCAGCTCTGTCAGTATGTAACATACAGATAAGCTTTGTGGAAATACTTTGCAGTAAGGTAGAAGGGTTATATCCTGGGAGAGGATCTGCTGTTGTACTGCCAGGTGCTTTAAAATAAATAGTTTTCTTAAAATGTCCGGCTGTATAAATGAAGAGAGTGCAGAAAGGTGACGCTCTTCAAATGGCTGTGAAAACTCATCACATAATACTGATGAGTGGTGATGATAATGTAAGCATGGATCTGTTAAAGAATTATTAGGGATAACAGTGAACTGGTACTTGTATTGCTTCAGAAAAATGCAGTAAGTACAGTAAATTTTTCCAGTATTGACAAGTAACAGGCAGTTTGGGTGAATAACATGCTGAAATTTCACTGTACATTTCTCTTTTAGATTAGACTTTGAGATCTGAAAAAATTTAATGCCGATAATGCCTCCACTTAGTCTGTTTTTTCTTTAATAAAGCAAATATTGACTTCAGATGGTTTAGTGTGATTTTTTTTTTGAATGATTTCATTTTTTTTTTCTTTAGAGTTTTGCGACAGTAATTTTTATTTTTTTTTTTGCTGCTACAAAGCAGTGTTTCTTCATTTGCTTGCTTCCCCATGGACTGTATGTAATATCTTCCATGCTGCTGGCCACACAGCACTGCCAGGCAGCATTAAATGGCAGTTTCAAACCAGGCTCCCAAAGAAAACGTAAACTGAGGAGCAATACCAATTCTTTGCAGTTGACTGGAGTACAGGTTGATGTGGACCATTTCTATGGAAGGGTTTTTTGTTTGGTTTTTCTTTTTTTTTTTTTTTTACCAATTCTGCTGAAGCTCCTGACATTGTATCAGTGGTACTTGGTGAAAACTAGCCCATAAGTTATATACCCTACACTGCACTGACATGTTGTGGGAAATGCATTTGTTTTTGTATGCAGGGTGGATTTCATCATATTCACCCATGGTGAATACGTTTATCATTACAGTGTTGCCCACTGCGGTTTTATGTAGTTCGTTTTATTTAGTTCCTCTACGTTTCTTCTAAACGTCTCCTTCATTCTGCCAGCCTTTGGGAGCTCTGCAGTTGTGACACTGACTTACTGGGTGATGCAGTCTTCCTACAGACCTGTTCCCAGTAGAAAGCGTGTGAGTTCCCCGTAGTGTCACACACATTTGTCAGTGTGTGCCTGCACAGCAGCCTGAAGTTAACGCTTCCTGGCACCCATTAAGCCTCTTGTTGTGATGTTGCTAAGAGGTGGTGTCTGATTTTCGTGTTCAGACTAGTAGAAGCAGTGCTAGAAGAACTACCAGATCAAAAGACCTCTGTTCCCTCTCTAGATGTTCTCCAGGATTTTCAGGCTGCCTTATCACACCACAGTTACTTTTACTGCAGTATTGTTTGACAATTGTTTCCTTTTTCCATGGCCTGTATCGTCAAGGGAAGTATTAATACCCAGGATTCGAGGGGGGGGTGGTGGTGGTGGTGGTGATGATGATGATGGTGATGATGAGTCATGAACTGGGGTTCAATGGGAACACTCTCGTGGTGGCTGTCGTTACAGAACAAGGACACGGGCTCTGGGGGAGCCCATGTGGAACACCCCCCAGGCCCTGGCCACCAGTGGCACTGCACTACTCACACAATCCTTGGCACTTATCCTGATGCCAGTCACCCCATCATTCTGTAGAGTTATGCTTCTCCCATGTTGCTCAGTGCATTCATAAATTTGTGTATATGTATAATGTTCAGTATAAATGTTATAAATTGCAGTGTAATTACCTTCTAAACAATGATACAATTTAAATGTGGAAAACCCATGTACACAGATACATATTTATCACAGTACTATACTGGTTTCTTTTGGTAGTTTTAGCATGGTGAGATTTGCTTGTTGTGATGGATGTATTCTTAAGCACAATGCATTGCCTTTCTCACAAACTGAGTTTCTCTCCCATGATGCTTTGCATCAATGAAGAGTTATGTGGCGTGAGCGACTGCTTGGCATTTGGTAATGCACGCTTGGGATGCAGACTAGTGCATTTCCCTTAAGAGGAGAAGAGCATGCCGGGAGGAAAGGGTTCCATGACGATTGATATCTCTGGCTCCACAAAGATGAATTTTTCCAGAAATTGACTATGAAAGTCTTTTGAATTTTAAAAGCTCCCCTTTAAATGTCAGTTTATAGTTGATAACACTTGAATACATTTAACACGTTGCTGACCAGACAAAACACTGCTGAAGTCACCACAGAATACTCCCAAGTCACTGGACAGTTTTTACATATATGTAACAACATGATCAAAAATGTGAATTTACACAGGCAAAATGTAGAGTTTTAAGAAATGTCAATTTTGGAGGCTTAGGTGGGTTTAAAGAAAAAACAGAATTCTCATCCAGCAGCAATATGTTAAAATACTAAGGATATACCTCAGGTCTTTATTTTGAGTGCTCCTTTTTTAATTTGTTTTTTTTTTTTTTTTTTCTCCAGGTTTTCATGACATACGACAGATTTGGACTGTGAATAATTTTTTCTACTCTGTGTACCACATACAGTATGTAAAAAAATAAATAAATAAATAAAAATAGTTTTTGTTTTAAATCCTTACCATCACACTTTACGGTTGATGTAAAATTAACAGGGGCCTCAAATGCCCCCAAAGCTTATCTGGTGTACTGTTTGTGTGCTGAATACACACGTCTCAGATGTTGCTGTTGCAGCTCCTGTTCTCTGTTCCCCTTCCGAAACCATGTTTTTGGGGCCGTGCTGGTTTCCGTGGCTCCTGGTTCTTCTGCTGGCATGCTATAATGCCTCACAGATGGCATTCCCCCCCCGCGTCACAATCGCAAAGGTTTGCGCAAGGGTTTTTTATCTTTGTTACAGCCTTAAATGTCATTTGTTTTTAATATGATCTCCTCCCTCCCTCCCTCCCTTGCTTTTTTGTGATGGGAGGTGCAGTATAGATCGCGCACCGTGAATGCCTGCCATCAGTCGAAGGCTCTGCACTGTTTTGCTGTCATGCGATTCCCCCCCCATAAGCTTTGCTTCTTGTCTTCCCAAATCTACCTCACCCCTCCATCACCTCCCCCGATATCTGACACCTGAGCTTTGTTTCGCTTTCGTTTGACACAGAGGCTGGGCTTCCTTCCACCCCCCTTACGACACAGGCCTTGCACCAGGCCAAGATTTACACCTCCTGCAGTTCTGACAGAAGTTGATTAGAGGGTAAAACTGATTTGAGCTTGAAACTGATAACCGTAGATGCACATGGACCATTTGAATAAGCTCATAATATGAGCCAAGGAGGGAGGATAATGCGCTGACTACTTGTTGTTGTTTTTGCCTCAATGTTCTATGCTTGTCCTCTTCCTCATCATGCTGTGGAAGTCCTTCCACTTTTGTGGACTTGTGCTTCAGCAGGGGACAAGTTCTGACCTCATTAGCTGCTCTCCCCAACCCCCTCAGTGTGGTACTCCCAAGATCATATATCCTTTACTGCAAATATGTTAATAAATGTTAATATGAAATGTACCATTGGGGATACCTTCCGGTATTATTAGAGGAGATATTTTAAAAACAATTCTTGTCCTTGTGTTTCTATGTTTCTAACAAGGCAAATCATGTGCCATATAACCTCTGAGCACTCTAACTGAAAGACAGATTCCTTTTCATCATGGAAGTACAGACATTTTATTCATACATTGCAATGTTAAAGGCTTTCAGGAAAATACGTCTGCAGAATACAAACTGGAGTCTTTATGCTAATGCTTATGACTTATTTGATTTAGTAAAGAGTAGATAGAGATGTCTTTCTGGTCAATAAAATTTGCATTAAGGGTATTTAAGGCATGCTTTAGTGTGTCTTTCTTATATACACAATGCTCAGTGCTTCTCTTTGAAGAAATGGCAGTATTTAAATGGATTATTGATAAGGCACTGCTGAAATTTCACATATGACAGAAGGGTGGACCTATTCCACTTCGGTAGTAATTGGGGGAATTTTAGTTGTTGCTGCTTTTTGATAAAAAGCTTAAATTCAGCAATTGAGGAAAAGATCTCACTGACAAGTATTTCAAAATATGAAATGTATTCAATAATTTTTATGCCTAATTGAATTTCAAAAATTTTAAGTGCTTTGTTTACATATGAAATGCTATTGTTTTAAATGTACCTGCACACATTAGTGATCAGATGTTTTCCATTAATGTATTTCAGTTGATTCACCCAGAATTAGTCCAATTACAGGACCTGCTCTCACTAACGGATTTACGTCATCCATTAGTATGTTCACGATTGCATCTCCGCCTCCCCGTTATATGCCATGGAGACACTTGTCACATTTTAGGTCTTGTACGGATGGGAACTGAATTGTAAACAAACGTCATTTGTTTGCTAATAGCTTTTTTGCAGTAAAGTACGATATGTTCAGTATCCCTATCAACTGTTCGTCTCTAAATCAGTGCACACTTCGCTACTGAAAAGCATCTTTTTTTCTCAGACTTTATGTACTATGATGAATGCCATTTTTTTTTTTTAAATCTAACTATCCACTACTTTCTATTTAATTTTTAGAAGCCAACAATTTAGCACTTTTCTTACAAGTGTCTGATTTAATTCTGTTACCCTGTAACACCAAAGGGCAGGGTGTGAAGTAGGCAAAACATGGAGCTCTGAAATTTCCAAACAAATTAAATTCTCTGTAAACGGATAAAAACTCAGTAAGTTTTAGTAAATTGCCAAAATACTCTCGACTGATTGTTACATATCTTCGGGATACCTAAAAGACACTTACCTCAGCAGACTGACAATCTGTCATTTTGGTTGTTTCTCACATGTAGTCAATCTATTTGGTGTTTGACATAACACCAGGTACACCTGATTCATCTTTACATTTACCTGACACTTTTTTTCCAAAGCAACTTACAATGTTAAGGTTACAATTACTTACCCATCTAGACAGCTGGTTAATTTTACCGGTGCCTTGCTTAAGGGTACTACAGCTGGAGATTGAACCTGTAGCCTTTGGATCCAAAGGCGGTAGCTCTAACCACTACGATAACAGTTGTTCTCGTCTTTGACTGTAGCATTGTCTTCCTGCTCTCATTTGGTCTGACTTTCATAATGTAGGTCACAGGTCACTTTCTTAGTATGAAAGGTTGCTGCATGTAACTGATTCTGAATGCTCTGAGGAGCTTATGAAGCAGTAATGCAAATGAGGATCATTCACCAATGAAGTTCTTTCTGTCCTGCCTGGTTAATGGTGGCCCATGGCTCAACACACATTAGAGATGTGAAAATGCAAACAAAATCTTGTGACCCAACGCTCCTGCACTTCTTTGTACATTTCTTTGAATAACTCCCACTTAGAACTTAATTGAAGTCCAGTATAATGTGTGTCACGTGTCTGCACTGCAGTACAGACACGGCCAATCTCTGCCCATCATCACCTTCTGTTCCATGCTGCCTTGTGTTTGGTGAGCAAGTCAACATGTTGCAGAACAGGAGTTGTGCCACGGACCCCAGTCCTGTCGGATGGGTAATGAGGATGGAAGCATTGTCGAGTCCACACAATCTCTGTCAGGTCCTCCGCAACGGACAGACACTAGCAAATTCTGCCCTGTCCCGAGGGATCTCATTAGGATTTTTATGTAATTTTTCTGGAAATTGTGCAGAACTTGAGTGTCCACGGGGAAGATGTAAATAAAGGCATTTGTCACTTTTCAAAATTACATGGCGAGGCTTAATTAGGAAGTACTGCCATTTTGTGTCTTTTATTATGCAGATGAATCGGCCCTGCGCTTGGAAGCATTTTCTGTTCTTTCAGAAACCTTGAGCCAGGTGTTGACAGGCAGAATGCTGGGAGTTTTTGAGGCGAAGGAGAATGGGAGAGCGGCGTGTGCGACAAGCTGTAATTATTTGACAGATGACGATACGCAAGGTGTTTCTTTTGGGGAGACATTAGTGATGGCCTACACTTATATGCTTTTATTTGGACTTTTTAAATCTGCTTATACAAGATTACAGCAATTTTAGTTCATATTTATATAATGTCAATGTCCTTAAAGCTTTGCAGTATTACACCGATTATGGTTTGATTTTAAAAGTTGAGCTTCAGATCAGAACTATAATGAATATTGAAAAATAACTGATTCTAAGAACAAATTCACGTGTGTGAGTAAGTGTGTTACATACCTGTGACTCCATAAATGAAAGTAAAAGTCAACCCTGGATTTTAAACTTGATTAGCATTAAAAAAAAGAATTAAAAACTTGCTTGTGTGGTCAGGGGGTTAGTGCACTAGTGTTTCAGCTGATGTTTTGGAGTGGAGTTTTGGTTCTTTGGTCTTTTCTATGCAAGCTGTCCCTGGCTTGCCCTGCTAAATTGAAGTCATTTATTTTTTTCATAATGTATACTGTCATCACAAGTATCACACATGTATGTTTGCACATACAAAGAATTCAGCATGATGTATACTGCTTCAGACATATGCACCATAGCAAAAACAGTAGAGTGGTAGGGTAGCCATAAAGTAACAAAGTTCAAAGAAAATGCAATAAATAAATAATATAGAAACAGTACAGTACAATTACAGGGATGCATATGAAGTAATATGGGCATGGGGATGGAAATAGCAGGATCAGATTAAACCTAAGTGTAGTTGGGGGTATGAAAAATAAATTACAGATATTAATTCTGGATTTCTTTTATCCTGGGTGGTCCTGTTTGGTTTTCTCTTTTTAGTCAACATACTTTTCAGATTATGTATAGTCAGCTCAACATACTTTTCAGATTAATTTATTACATTGTCCTCTGTAGGTGCTTTATTGCTGTGGCTGGGGTAATGCCAGGATGCTTTTCTGGTGGTTCTGATGGGAGCTAGAGCTCAGGCCTGGTGGGGTTGCAAGGTTGTGCTGTGAGATTCTTACGTTTTCTGCCAGTCAAACGGCGACGCTGTTTCACCTTTCTTTCCCAGAATTTGGATGCAAACTCAAACTACCAAAGCTGCAGGAAGAACATCTTGCATCTCCTGTGTTGGGACAAAAGTCCCACAATGAAACGTGTAGCAGATCGGGGGAGACTGATGTATGGTCTAATATTGTCATCATTGGTGCAGAGGGAGGCCTTGTGCGTGCTCATTCTGAACATTTAGGGTGTCGGCATCAAATATTTATACTGTGGGAAGCATTCAGACCTGGGCTTTATCCCAGCTTCGGTTCTGTTAGCATCAGTGCAACTTTTATTATAAATGAGTTGGTTTTCGGAGAAGCTCACTAAACTTGCTTGTGTTTGCAAGGCAGGCTCAGAATGTCCAACAAAACACAGTGCCAGCTTTTAAATAATGGCATACCAACCAAATGATGTGCCTGTATGTGTGCAGGTTTTAATTAATTTATTCATTTACTTTTTTCTTTAAGGTACCTACATTAAAATGCAATGTATTAGACACAGATAGCTGGGGAGATGAGTTATATGCTTTAAATATTTAATTTCATATTTTTTGTGGCGTTCAAACCTGCAGCTGAAGTAATTATGCTCTGCAGCATGAGTGAGTCGAACAGAATAACTCGTGCTTATCTCGTTTTTTCAGTTGTGCGACAACCTTGAGTTTGCGTGGTTGTTATAAACCATTCTGCCACCCCCAGTAGTCCTGGGCTTGCTGTAATGCGTCCCATGGGAAGTGTAGTTCAGGTGGTCCCTCCAACCCCCGCTGTAATAGATTGTATCGTAGGCTGCTCTTTGTTGTGGGTTGACACTGCTGTCAGACCCGCAGGGCCATGGTGAATGAGTGAGTGGGCGGGGTGCTGTGGGGTGGAGACAGCATTGAGGGCTGGGAGGGGCCTGCGCTTTCCACAGCCACCAACCCCCCCTAGCTCAGCCAGGGCTGCTGAATTGCTAATGAAGAGCTCAATTTAGCCTCTGTGATGCGGTGTGTGTGGCGGCTGCCGTGACTGGCTGAGCTGGTGCTGACATCACTCCGCCCAGCCGTTGATTTGGCGCTGTCTCCGGGGCTCGGTCCGAGAGCCCGGGCAACGGGCTCGAGCAGGTAGGCTGAGGCAAGCTCGCGTCCGAGACGGGCCGCTTCAGGGTGCGGGCCCCCCGTGCAGCTGCCGCGACGGTGGACGCTGCCCCCTGGTACTATGGAAACTAAACCTCTGACCAATGGGGATAATGCAGGCTACTATGTGGCAGGTGAGTGTGTGTATGTTGAGCTCATCATGAATTAATAATTTAAGCAGGAGGCTATGACATGACATTCAACATTTTAATTCAATTACTATTTTTTTTTTTTTCCCATTCAGTTTTCAGTCCTAATGGAATGGTATTTAGAGAGACTAAAATACTTGTGGTCCTGGTATTGCAGCATTGCTGACATTAAAACTGTTTTTCCTCATGCAAGTTTGCTGAGTTTGTTAGCAGAGCATTCCTGTTGAGACTGAGATTTTTCTTTTCTTTTACTGCAGTTTGTTAGTGTCTCATCTAAGTGTTATCATTTGTGCTGGATGGTGATGGGTCCCTGATGTGATCCCTGCACCTCTAGCTGTCGAAGTTGCTCCACTCATTCGCCCTCTTAACAACAGTCATGCGTCGCACTCAGCGGCCAGTGTCACACGCTACAGGAGGGCGCGCTTATCCACAGAGAGGCCAGAGCTCCCATCCACCAGCGCTTGTCATCCTCTGGCCGACATCGAGGAAGGGGTTTGCTGCAAGCTGTCTGCTGATTCCTGGGGGTAGGGTGAGCCATGCTCGCACTGTGAGTCTGTAAGCTCAAAGCAGCCGTTGAGACACAGGTATTGAGTTCAGCTCCCTCTTCTCCTTCTTTAGGTAGCTTTGTATTTGCTTTGTGGACACTTCTGAAAAAATAATATTTCACTGCTGATATTCTTTCACAAGTTCCTGATTTTTTTTCACTGTTAGTTTGGCTGTAACAACATGCATTTCTGTCCTCATAACTTATGAGGACCTATGAGACCGTTTGGGAATTATTTCAGCACCAAGTCTTTTGCAGAACTTGGGTGCTCTGCTCAATGTTCTTTGAAGATTATGAACATAATTTAACTGTAACAAGGCAATTATGTAAAAAAGAAGAAAAAAGTTGGGTAAGATTAGACCAGTGGATCCTTAGTAGATCCTAAGAATTCCATTAATATTTTATTATGGTCTTTGTACTGTTGTTTTAATTTTAATGCAGTATGCTTATTGCCAATAAATTATTATTATAAAATGGCAGGGTTATTGTTGCTGCTGGTTGTGAGATGGAGAGTCCATTTGGTGAAAATGACTAACATGCATGATGTGCATGTGATATTTCCCTCTCTCCCATACTCATTACACTTCATAAATACGATCTACTCTGCTGAAGAGCAGTCTCAGGACCAGCCCAGAAGGAATGTGTAAGCAGATAGCTTGTCTTTCACAGCACTACTAAATGAAATCAGGTTTAGATTGAAGAAAAGGGGGCTCAAAATTACCGTCCCGGAGACGATTACACTCCATCATTGTAGCACCAGTGCCGCCGCCGGCTTAATCACCTGGACAGGAAATTCTCATTATCGCCGCTTCTCCTGACTTTGATTCCTTTTTTCCTTTAGACTCTTGACCCCCCCATTCTTTCTTCCCACTCTCCATTCATTTTAATTTATCCAGAGTAATGTACTGGACCAGGGCTCATTGTCATTGCCCTTGCTCCCCTCTGCCCACCCCACACTCCCACCCACTTGTTTTTTTTTTTTTTTTTTTTTTTTTTTTTTTTTTTTGAGGGGGGGGGTCTGGTGGTGCAGGCGGTGCAGGCAGAAACTCGGCTGAGCTCAACTCAATTGTGCGTTGCTCAGCAGGAGCTCTGATTCCTTCACTGGTGACCTGAGGTGATGCTGTAGACATTGTCCACTCGAGGTCACTCATTTAGCACACGCACATGCACACACAACACACAGGCATTTACTGCATTGTATATGTGCTGACAACTGACAGTCACTCAGGAATATCATTTTTTGTAATCTTATGAGGGCTGGCATGCATTCTCATGGAGATCAGCCATTCCAATATGAAGGTTACTTTTTCTGCTGCCACTGTCTTCAAGATAGAGCGCACATTGACACCACATTACGTGGGTCATCTCAAAAAAGATTCTCTCCCGTTTGATATTTTAAAGTCTATTATTTCCTGTTTGACAGCAGCTTGTTTTAATCTATTATGTACTTCCCCCATATTTTTGAAAATATTTCAATATATAAACTGCATACAGTGAAAATAAGTGTGTTTTAACAGTACACATACCAAGAGACTGTAAAGAGTACAGCTGATAGCCTGACATATCCAGAGTGCTGTGTTATATGTTCACTTGGTGTGCCTCCCTGACCATTCTACGAGCGGTGCCGTTTGCTCCATTAAGTTGCCCTAGAAAAGATTGGCATTTGACAAATTGGCAAATAATTATAGTGTCAAATCCAGACCTGTGCTGTTCCCTCTTCCAAGTTAAACTCCCATATAACGAATGCACACGCACTGTAATAAATCAGTACTTTTGAGACATCGGTGCAAGGTGTTCCAGCAGAATCAATTTCTCAATCAATCACACTGAGAGGCGGCATCGAGGTCACAAGACTTCAGGTCTCTTATTTAAATCTCAGAAAGGCGTGCTGAGGATGAAATGAGGAGGCGTGTATTGACGAGATGCAATGAGGGAGAGGGGGTACAAGACGGCCCGTCTAAAAACAAGGAATTGCAGACTTGTCTTTTTGGCACACTTTACCTCCTGTGGCCAGGAAGACAGGGTGTTGGCTCTCTGGTGCACTGGGTGTCTTCCGTGGGCTTTATGCTGATTGTGAAAGTTGGAGAATACAAAAAATGTATGTACATGGAAAATTGGAGAATACAAAAAGTAAACCTAGGATTGACTACCTTTCGTGCTGCCCATTGACCTGGTTGTTACTCATAGGTGGTTGAATCCACAGTTTGCTAGACTTTTATTTTCTCATATATGCACAGTTTTAATGCTGCAGTCAATTCCAGGCATCGAGCGTCGCCTGTTTTTTTTTCTCCACAGTAGAATAGCCTTCAGCTGTTGGTTCAACGCTGTCCAAAGATTTTTATCCATACTGATGAAAGAGCTGTGCCACGGGAGGTCAACAGAATGGGGTGGTAAGGTTGCTGTTGGGATGATGGTGTGCTCATACATGCAGTTCCCATGTATGTCTTCTGGATTCCATGGGGGAGTTTGTGTAATGCTTGTGGAGGGGACCATGTGAAAAGAAGAGAAAAATTGCATATCGTTATCTATATCCGTCTTGCCTTTTGACGCCAGTAGTGTTTGCTTTTCTGCAGCACTCACTTTACGCATGCCTGTGGGGTTCAGTACACCGTTCCCATTCCAACCACTGGGATTTCCCTCCCCCGTGCACCTCAGCAGCCATATAGAGTGGGGAGTGCACTCTCCCATTAAGCATCCTTTGCCCCCTCTTGGCAGCCAGCTCAGAGTCCCATTTCTTCCTCTTCCTCCCTGGGTGATTGAATCAGGGATGGGGTTCTCATCCAACTACTCCATGTTTCCCTGGGATAGTCAGAGGCGAGCAGGGATCTGTAGTGCAGTCCCTCACCCAGGGTTACTCAGATCTCACTCAATTCATCAGTCCTACTGTTTTAATAACGTAATTTT
This sequence comes from Scleropages formosus, assembly GCF_900964775.1. Lineage (NCBI taxonomy): Eukaryota > Metazoa > Chordata > Actinopteri > Osteoglossiformes > Osteoglossidae > Scleropages > Scleropages formosus. The sequence goes on from NC_041826.1 coordinate 1,604,234, forward strand.
ACACCCCTAAACACCCTGGAGTCATAACAGCAGCCAGAACGTTCGCTTCATGTCAAACATTCATGAGCCAAATTATCGAAATGTCCAGATGTACCCTGTCTTGCACCTGATGCTTCCGGCACAGACTTCTGGGACCCTGCTTTGGACAAGTGGTTATTAATAAAGAATGAATATATGAATAACATAAAAGTCAAATTAGAAATAATCATTTTGCTGGAAATGTTGAAAAATTGTTGGTATCATCAAAATCACCCTTTAATATGCTATTTAATTTTAGGTGACGTATTTTTCTTCCAAGAGCATTTTTTTTCCCATTTTACATAATGGTAATTCGACACGCTCACGATAAGAAGCCTAACATGGTGATTTCATGGAATAAATTAACCCTGTTATATGAGGAACGGGTGGTGTAATACTTGAGGTTCAACAGAGTGCATTTCACTGTTTATTTCTTTTTCATAATCAGTATAAAATGCAAGAATAAATTACAACTTATAGGAAGAAAGGTTGTCGATCAGTAAATGTTCTTTTGTTGCACCATCAGTGGCATTTAGTCTTTGCGATCCTCTCGTTTCATGTTTCATTTGCTTATTTGCCATTACTTTAATGTAGTTTTTCCTTTTTTTGTTTATTCATTTTAAAAATGGGGTTTGTATAAATGTTTGTGCTGTTATGGCAGAGACTGTTACTGGTGACAGGATGTTAATGAAGCCCAAAAAACACAAATTGTGCTTTTAGGAGCCTCTGATCCAGATAGCGTCTTGCATATGTTAAGATATTTATTATATTTCCACTCCCTTCACAGAGATGGAGTCTCACGTTTTAATGATTTAAAACCCACTCACTAGATTTAAAGGAGCAGAAAGGTCACTGGACTCCAAACTGAATTTGCATCCTTTACTAGAAATAGAACAAAAGAAAATCACAGTTGGGTAATATTGTAGACAGCGATCAAGAAGATTGGGTCACTGAAAAGATGTTTCACAGTGGTGAGACGGCTCATAAAGAATAAACTGCTGTTTGCTCGCATGAGTTCTAGAAGGTCTCTGCTGGCTGAAATTTTAGGACAGAGCAGTCAGGGTGAGGTCTTGCTCTTTTTCTTGCTTCCCTTTTCTAGACTGACCATTGACACATCCCAGGACTCCAGCAGAAACTTCTTCCTATTTGACCCTGTGACCTCTCATCCTTATTTTCCCGTTCTCCCCACTGATAGGTCTCTGAAGGCCATGAGCGGCATGTCGCAGGGCAGTGCTGCTCCGTGCCGGACCCTGTGCTGGTGACGGGGACATGGGACGTCTCCTCCGGGCTTCCAGCAGGCTCAACACAAGTGCCGACCCGGCCAACGGCACCCGGCGGGGCCCCGTGTCCAGCAGAGCGCCTCGGGTAAGTGCGGCCATCACCATGGTGACACTCGAGCATCCTCCTCCCGTGGGCCCACGTTCTGTCATCTCCTTCACTTAGCTGAGCAGATAAGGCAATTTGGAGAGGAAGGAAAGAATGAAATAAGGCACCAGTAGGCAGATGACCGTTTTCTAAAGATAACTGGAGCTACATTGGGTTCTAAAAAGGTATAAAAGCCAGCAAAGAGAAGGCCAGGCAGCAACAGGACCAAGCAGCCTGGTTCAAGTATACTTCTTGCTGAAGAAACATTTAGAGCAGCATCCCTTGGGTTTCTAGTAGCCCCTGTGACACACAAGTGTTGGGCGTACGCCGGGAAAGTGTGAACAGATGTAAGAGATTCGTGATGGTCCAATTAGCGCTTCTCGCTTGCTTGTTCTCAGTGCCAGGTGTCGCCCATTGTCTTTTCTTGCATTCCTCCTGGGATGGGGGAGGGACGTGTGATTGTCTGCCACTCAGAAGCACAGCAGTTTCACTGAAAATTAAGGCATTTGGTTTTTGCTTTGAAATAAATTCTCACACACACTTGCACACCCAAAATGAAAAAAAAAAAAAGCTTTTTATCTGCCTTCAACTAAGATTTGCTGTAGGAAGTGCTACCATCTTCATTTTCTTCCTCCTTTCACATTTAATACCCTTTCAAGATGATAAAATGGAACATGATCCGCATTATAAAAACATATTAATCTCTCTTCCAGGTTCCTGTCTTTTGGTAGACACTCCAAGTAGCCCTCTCTAATGAGGATGTCTAATACTGTCACTGTAAAGGACACGGCCGAGACGATGAGAGGTTCGGAGGCAGTGGAGATGGACGTGCCGCAGACCAGCGGCAGCCAGCCGAAGCCGGACAGCCGTGAACAGATCGAGCCCGACAGAGACGGCAGCACCGAGACACAGGTATGCCGATTAGTAAGCGCATACTAATGAAGTGGCAGTCCTCCCATTCCTTATCTCCGACTTCTCCATGATCCGATGGTTCTCCAGGAGGAGAATCGTTTAGTTTTTGCTCGTAAAGTTAGTTGTTGCCACAAGGCAAATGAATCAGAAATGATGAACGAAGATGATCAGTGAAAGAAACATGCCAGTAACGCTCCAGATGACAGCGACTGTTAACATTCAAGTTAAAATGAGACCTTTTGAAGCAGGTAAAGCTTAGCACCCTTTTGAATGTTACTGGCAGTAGATCCTCTTTCTCCACTCTAAGAAACTTGCTTTTTGACATGTGGTGCTTAAGTGGCAATTCTCAGACACTTTAATATTTGCCGCATTGCCTATGAAGCGGCTTTTTTAAGTTTCCATTTGCACCAGCGCGCTATAATGGAGGCGGGTAGTGGCAAGCAGCTCTGCGGCTTGGAAGCACACAGAGGAATCCAGATTTTCTGATCTCCAATCCTAGCTTATCCATAAACTTCCTGTGTGCTACCCTTTGGCATGGGGGACGGGTACATGGGGAGGTGGTCGTCGGGGGTTGGCAGTAAGTTACTTTCTTGCCATCTGTCTCCTGCGCTTTGCTGAGCACTACAGCCAGCTGGACCCAGGGGGCCGTGTTGGCTTTGCTGCTGATGCTGGCTGGCTGCTTTTTTTTTTTTTTTTTTTTTTTTTTTCTTCCCCCCTTCCCCTTTTTAAATTTTATTTGTTTTTAAACCTGTTGTAGTCTCTGCAGCCCACTGTTGTTATCCCTTTGCGTAGCCTTGAAGGATGTGTGCTAGGGGACAGCCATTATGCAAGAACTACTTGTCATTCAGAGCCCCGGCCACCTGGCAAAGCTCTGGAACCTTAGTGGGGTCCTGGAGGCCCTTTGATTTCAAAGGCTCATATGGTGGCCGCTTCACATTATTGCGGTAGAAGAGAGGGTCATATGTGAACATGATTGGCAGAGAAAAGGACTCTGCCGTTCCACGTTAAACCCTGTTTTGTTTTGGGCTCCCATCGTTGTTTTAATATAATTTTACTGGAATTTGCAGCAAATGATCCCAACAGATATCTGCTGCTCTTTAACCATCCCTTTTGGCATGCAGGTTGATGTTGTTGGTACCATGCCATACTGTTGAACATCTCTTGTATAATCCATGTGAGACCTTGAAACATGGAAAATCTGTCAGTATTTCAGGTTTTGAATATGCGATCAAATCCACCTTTCCAGCTCATCTGCAAGTACATGTAGAGATTCAAAGTTCTCATTCGCTCTCCAGTCAGTGTTTGTGCATCATCTCCGTTGTGACAGTGTATTTACTAACATTACTGAGAGATTTGGTGCTGTTGTCCCATTGACACTCACAGGTTCATACTGCCAGTTAGTGTTAAACAGTGTGTTTCTTGTTGCCCACCAAACAGCGGCACACCTTAAACCCTGGACAGGCAGGGAGGAGGCTCAAGGTACAGTAAAGTGGCATGTTTGGGAAGACTCATCCCTTATGCTTGCTGGATCCTATTAGTTAATTTTGCTATGAATTTTTATTTTCATCCCAAAGTAAAACTCATGATTTTTATGTTCAGTATTGCTTGTGTTAGATTTTAACTGTCCGTGCCTGCTTAAAATTTCTTTTTTATATATAATATATATATATATATATATATATATATATACACACACACACACATATATAATATATATATTATATATATCTCCCCCCCCCCCCCCCCCCCCAACTACAAAGGAATGCATTTTTGTATTGGAGTTTGTTTTTTGTGCCATAGTTATGATTTTCAGATGTGCAAAAAGAAAAGCGAACCGAAAGTGACTTAGGGGTAATAGCTGCTAACTAGTGCTTTGACGTGCCGATGTCGAGCTCTGAAAATTATGCCCAAGCATTGCTCTGCCTGGCCGTGATTGTGGATCTCCGGCTTTGTTTCCAGAGCTATGTCCGTGCCCTGCCATGTTTGTCCCGGCGCTACGTGTATCTTGTTTGACCGTGACTCTCTTTAACCACTGATACTCTCCCCCAGTCTAATGCAAAGTTAAAGTTAGTTCGGAGCCTGGCTGTGTGCGAAGAGTCCTCACCTCCCCCTAGCACTGAGCTGGCACGAAAACAGGTAATCCTCAAGACTTCTCACAAGTCACTGCTGCACACACGGGCCATCTCGTGGACAAATATGCCAACACAGAAAGGAAAAACAGATGAGCCCTAAGGCTGAGGGAGAGCACTAACTCAGCATTCGGCCCTGTCACTGCAGAGTTCATTCCTCACTGTTGTTTTGAGCTGTTAGTGACTCCTGCATTTGGCGATTGCTCCTATCCATCATCTGCACAAGTTCATTTTTTCAGATGTCAGCTATAGCTGCGTGTCAGTTCATTTGATTGCCTTCTGTTTGGCTAAAGCTAAGATACACACCTGTTTTCATACAGAGGTGCCAGTTCTAATACATTTGTACACATGCTTTTTATTGCCCTTCATCACATCTGAAAACACATTTCTTCCATTTTTAGAGTAATAAAAACATTGTTAAATAAGCTTTTTCGTCATTCTTCAGATGCTCCTTTGTCACTGTTGACCGGGAAACAACTGTGTGTAGGTGATATTTTATTTTTCAGTTTTGTGGTTGATGAAGACAGTCAAGGCTGGAAAGACTGGGATATGGTGGTTGCTTGAAGTGGATGTGAGCAGCCTTCAGCAGGGTGTGACGGGAGCTGGACTCGAGTATCTTGCAGTCCATTTCTCCACACCTTGGAGAAGCAGTGCTGCCAAAGCTGCCTCTTCTGGCATTTTATCACAGCGTGGGATTTTCGGTTCCAACACGACAGTGCGACAGCCTTCCACAGCTCTGGCTGAGCGTCTGAAGATGTGTTTTATTTCTTTATTTTTTTTTAATAGGAGTGGTGTGTGTGTGTGTGTGTGTTTGAGAGAGAGAGAGAGAGAGAGAGAGAGAGAGAGAGAGAGAGACACTCTTCTGTTCCCTTGGCATCAATTAGTGTGTTCATCTGCTTTGTTCCTCTTTGGTAGTACTTCTCAAAAAGCAGACAGGGTGTTTTTTCCTGCCCAGATTTGTCAGTGAAGGGAAAAGGGTGGAAAAGCTGTTCGCTTCACAAGCCACTGAGCTTAGAGGATGGTGGGTGGGGTCGGCGGAGGGCAAGGCCATAGTTTTGAGAAAGTCTGCAGGCTAAGTCGGGCGATAAACAAAGGGCTTTAAACAGGGATAAACAAAATGCTTTAAGTTAAAGCTTCCTCATAACATTGTCTCAGCAGGAAGCAGGCTAGATCCAGCACTCACCAACTGGCATCTCACGGTTCCTCACTTTTCCACTTTTGACTGCCCTGGCATTATCCATCCTTTGAGCTTCACAATGCAATATCGCTTCTGTTAAAGACGAACAAATGAAATATTCTTGGCTTTTCAGTAACTCTAGCGCTGAGCCATGTTATCCCCCATTCAAAAATGAAGCACTTTGTCATTTTTAAAGGTCTTCATCTGATTTAATTTATTTTTGTGATCAAAATCCTGCAGCTAGTTGGTGCCTGATGGAATAAATATGGTAATCCCTAAAGATTAATTGAGCGAGCGTTTGTGTCCATGGGCTTTATCGCTTTAATAGGAAGTGTAGGGTTTTGGCAGAGCTGTTCCCGAAGCGGTAAAGCTTTTGCGTAATAAATCACACAGCTTAAAGTGAAGCCTGCACATAGGCTTGTTTGCATTACTAAGCTTGTAAACCCCCTGTTATGTCATTTAATTAACTTTTAAACTGACTTGAGGCAGACCACTGAAAAACTTGGAAATGCAGCTGCTTCGTCATTGATCGAGGACAATATGACTGTACCGGCAATGGCCTTTTATTGATAGCTGTCCCTTTGTCTCCCAGGATAAAGTTCAGACCCAGTTCACCCAGTCATCCGAAAAAGAAGAACTGCCTGTCGAGGATGAGAAGGAGAAGAACACAGAGAAGCTGGAGAAGTCAGAGAAAATGTCACGCAAGATGCTCTCAAGAGGTGTGTGTGTGTGTGTGTGTGTGTGTGTGTGTGTGTGTGTGTGTGTGTGTGTGTGTGTGTATTTTTGTACAACCGCAAGTGTACTTGGAAGTCGACAACAGAGCTGTCGTGCTGCTGTTCATGCGAAGCTGCAAACAGGAGACAGGTTTGTCTAGGATTCAGACACTCCAGAAGTGTAGGACATCTCTCAGAAATGACAGAAGGTGTGCACCAGCACCATATTGACAATATTTTGCTTTTCTCTTTCTTTTCAGATTCTAGTCAGGAATACACTGACTCGACTGGCATTGATCTCCATGAGTTCTTAGTAAATACATTAAAAAATAACCCCAGGTATGAGGATTTTTAACACTAATAAATTTCAAATGGTTTTAGCTATAATGGTACATTTGTTGCTTAAAAGCTACAGATTTTTCCCCTTTGTTTGTGGTTGTTGCCCCCAATGTTCTCTCATGTGTAGTGAGGAATGAACTCTTGTTTTCTCATGTCAGAAGCAAGAATTTCTCACAATTTCCTAACTTGTATTTGTACATACCACTGTGTTGTTACTGTTGCAGGGACAGAATGATGCTGCTGAAGTTGGAACAGGACATTCTTGATTTTATCAGCAATAATGAGTATGTTCACAAAGCATTTCTTTGTCATAATGAAGTAGACTTGGCACATTTGGTCATATACACTTATTTTCATCGTGTACCAGTTTGTACAGTTGAATGTTTACTTGGAGCAGCTTAATTGAAGTCACTGTGGTACACCAGGACTACAGACATAAACAAATAATCCTGATCACTAATGGAAATTAATATACATTTCAAATTTATCTCAACACTTGTGTAGTTATCCAGTTGTAGCGTTAAGTGGTAAACAGCAGACTTGCCATCGTGGTTAAATTGTCAAGCAATACCTGGAGGGTGGTTTAAATATGTTTCAGTGCCAAAGAAAAAAAAATTGTTTAATAAAAAGAAATTTCATATCTTGGTGTATTGATTTTTGTAGTGGCAGAAAGGAACTTAATCTGTTTTATATTTTCAGTTTTTCTTTTTGATTGTTAACTGACTATCTGTGTAGGGCTCTGCCACCATACTTACAGTGGGAAATTTATTTTAATTATGTAAATGTACTCTATTCATGTTTTTCAGAAGCCAGAGAAGAAAGTTCCCTCCCATGACGTCCTATCACAGGATGCTGCTACACAGAGTTGCTGCGTACTTTGGTTTGGATCACAACGTAGACCAAACTGGGAAATCTGTCATAATCAACAAAACTAGCAATACAAGAATGTGAGTAATCATTTCATGCAGAATATTGCAATATTCTTCTGTGTTTACTGTAGTTCAGCAGTTTAGGAATATGACTCATTGTGAACACATTGTATTTAGGTGAAATGCTTTATTTAATCCATTTGAAGTAAATCTTCACTAGCTGTCATAACTACTTAATTTTGAAAATTCATTTGAAATTAAGTAAAAAATCTTGTGAACATTTTCTAAACAAAAGCAAAAAACTGACTTTGATTTAACATTTTTGATCCATGTAGACCAGATCAGAAGTTTTCAGAGCACATCAAGGACGACAAAACAGATGACTTCCAGAAACGGTATATTCTCAAGAGGGATAACGCCAGCCTGGACAGGGATGACAACATGGTAGGTTGTCTTTGTGGTCATCTACACTGTGTACAGCTCACTTCTTCTCTTCATGCTCACAGTAGCACTGCCCTTTCAGATGCGGATGCGACTGAAGGATGACCGCAGAAGCAAGTCCATAGAAGAACGTGAAGAAGAGTACCAACGAGCTAGGGACAGGATATTTGCGCAAGACGTAAGACTAAAGTTGTATATGTTACATTACTGTATCTCACTAAAGAGTGGCCAAAATTAACTGTTTTAGATAGATTTGAAAATAATTTCCATATTTTTTCTGCTCTGTGTACCAACTCGTGCAGAATTAGAACATGTAGTAGCAGCAACTAATGTAATTATTTATTGCTACTCCTAAAATATATTACTGTTTTGTCAGCTCTTGAGGATTTGATGTTTTAATGCACAAGGCCTGAATAACACGGTTTGTTTTGCAGGGTCAAGAGAGCTTTACACTTGATAAAAGGTATATTTTCAGCTATGACTTTTATAATGTGGTTTTAATTCAGTTGAAAAGGTAATTGCATACTAAACAATCAACTTTTTGCACTGGCTTCAGGATCCAGCAGGATGAGACGTGTAATAGCACGCAGCAAAGAAGGCAAATATTTAGGTATCTGTTGTCTATGGCTTCAGAAAGTGTGCTTACTTTGGAGTCAGAGACTAACAATTTCTTTTAATTAACTTTTTCTGCATTCTGATTTGTGCTTTCAGGTTGAAAGACAACCGATCAGCAAACAGTCGACAGAGCAGCTCAGAGAATGAGCCCAAGTACTCAGAACCTCGTCCTTGGAGCAGCACAGATTCAGATAGTTCCAACCGCAACCTGAAGCCTACCATGACCAAGGCCAGCAGCTTCAGCGGAATCTCGGTCCTGATCCGTGGTGACAGTTCAGGCAGCAGCAAGAGTAGGGGCCGATTGTCCAAGACAGGTAAATCAGCCGGTGTCAACCTCCCACACATTTGTTTGTGACCGTCCAATTGGGACTTTGGTCCCAAGAGTGAACTGCGCATGTGAACGTTCCGTCTCCATTCCCCATGCTTTACTTATTTTACCGTGCTGTACAGTGTCAAATTTGTAACAATGAAGTATCATCCATGAACATCTCGGTGACCTCATTCTGCTGCTGTTCAGCCTCAGCTGTAGCTCAAATTGGAGTTCATTTTGTCATTGGCAGAATGTTTCCAAGCATGCAGGTAAAAATTAAGTCAGACACAGGAATTAAATATTTCAAGTTTTTATTTTTATTTTTTTTTATTTTTTATTTTTGTCTTTTTTTAGAGCTTCATGTCATCCTTTGGATGATGGCTCACTGCAGCCCAGAGATACAGCATTCTTGAGTTCCCTTCCTCCTCTTTGTGCCTGAGGAAGTCACTCACTCACACCACCATTCATCTGACATGTCGGCATACATGTGACAGAATGCACTTTGAAATGCGTGTTCATTTTGTTACATCATTATGTTGCTCATTTCCCCTCCTGTTGTTTTGTGAGATTTCTTTATCTGGCATGACTATAAATGGCAGGCTGAATTCATTGGTTATTACAGCTGTGATTCTGTTACTTTACATTGTAAGGCAGTTGCTCATCTTATGAAGGAAACTTGTCTCTGAGTAGCTTCAAAGCTTTTCTAAGACTTCATAAGTCTGTAACAATGTTTCCTGCAACAATTTTTTCTGGGGGGTAAACAAACTACCGGAAAGTCTACTTAGTATTCTTTCATCTGTAATAGAAAGACTATACATACTGATATGTTCTGGGATTTTTAAAACATAGACTGTGCATGGAATTAAGAATTTGTGTGCTTGCACAATCTCTGCAAAATAAATTTGCTCCAGCCGAGTTACATTTGGGATAAGAAAAGATTGAATTAGCTTTACGTAGTAAATATTGGACAAGCGATATTCCTCCAGTTTCTTTTTGAAGTCTGTATATAAGCAGTGTTCCCCAAGGAGCAGATGACTACTTTTACAGCTCCTAAGCTATCATCTTTCTTTGCTGTGTACAGCCTGTACTTTGTCTTTTCGGTCTTCCTTGAACTAGTGACTTTAGCTATACAAATGAAAGGCATAACTGTATAATTCCTGCAAAATTTTTTTCACCATGGCAGTGTGGCCAAGTGAAAAGCTGCTCAAAAGATTCCCAGAGAAGCATTGATCTCCAGGATCAGCTGTTCACACCCAGTGAATTCAAGCTGCGTTGGCAGATAGGGGGTCTCGTCCTGTAAAGCAGGCGGCGGCCTTGTGGCACATGTGTCATGTGATGCCCATGTCTGTAGGTAAAAACCTTCTCATTGCTCCCTCCCCAGGTTCTGAGTCCTCTAGTAGTGTAGGGTCATCTACGGGGTCACTGTCTCGCTCGCAGCCGCCTCTCCCTGTCCCAGCTCTAACCCAGCCCAGCCAGGCTGCCCCCGCTCCCGCGGCCTACCCTACAGTCAGCACTAGTAGCTCTGTGTCCTTCGAGGGGGGCAGGAACGGCCCAGCGGTGCCCTCGTCTAACCCTAGCTACTATTTGCTTCCTCTGGAAGCCACAGGGATGCTACCTGGGAGTATTCTGGTGAACCCACACACAGGTTGGTACCTTCAGAGAAGGCCCCTTGGACCATTTAATGCTGTTGGTGTAGTCTTTAATTTATGTGTATCGGTGTACTTCTTATTTTGGGTACATTTAGTATAGTTTTACCTAAATACTGCTTATACAATCTAAGATTCTTCGAAACACATCAATAATCCATCGGTCAATTTTTATTCTTAGCTTTGTTATAAATTTTTAATTTGTGTATCTTTGAGTATGGATGCTGTTGGATCTTTTTATGGAAAATTAAAGGAAATATTTTTGCTTTGATTGCTCATTAAAAAGCAATCGACTGCATGCATTTCAGTGTACAGGAATTTGATATTGCGTGGATAACTAACAATGCGTTGTGCATGCAAATGAGATGTCTCTGATGGAATGAAGCACTTGAAATGCGATATCTCTCTGCTAAGATCAATAAATCCAGTCATAGTGAAAACAAACTTACCAAAGAGTGCTGGCAAGTAATGAAGTAATACGGTTAGGGTTATTGAATAGAGAAAATAGGGAGCCTAGCCACAGATGTATAATGTATTCCACTTCACTTTGTGTATTCTGCTACATTTTAAAATATGCAGAAGGTTGATAAGAGGGGTATATGGGTGGCACGAAAATATTCAGAGTATCAGCGTGAGTGTGTAAGTACCTGTTGACCTTTTTGAAGTAGTTGGCAAATGGGAAATTTTCTTCTACTGTTGGAAATGCCAAAAATTCATCCTGGAGAGTGCCCTTCAAAGTGAAATGATATTGTTCCATAGGTAGCAGGCAGTCACGTTACAGTTAGACATTTATGGTCTCGCTGAGGATTGTAGGTCTATTACCCACTGTCCCTGTTCACTTGGTGTGTATAACAGCCTGTTGCTTGAAACCCAGTAATTCTGCAGCACACAGCCATGTCCACAAACCACTAACCCAGTCAATGAGTTATTTTGTACTCACTGTTTACACACATTCACTTAGAGGAGTTGCTTATTATCAGTATGTTTTCAATGTGTACTTTTCAGAGTTTAAAATGAAGAGAAAAATGTACAGTTTATATTTGCATGACTAATAGCGAGATGTGATTAGTTGGTCACTCTGATGTATCATATGCAGAATTTTTTTTAATCATTTTGACATGATAGTAATTGTTACGTAAAAATATTTGAAAAACAGAGCCTAATATAACAAACAAGCATGCCATATAGACATCACATTTCTAATAAAATATTGTATTCCTATTAAAAGCTTTATGCAAATAAATCACTGCATGAAATGTTGCAAGTTTTTTAGGTGCCTTTTTTTAAATAATGACAAAACAATTACATTTTGAAGCCCTCTATCTGGTCACTTGAGGTCTAGTCACACTCAGATAAACTAAAAGCTAAAAAAAAAAACAAATGAGGTTGTTATAAGGTCAACTTATGGTTGGCTTTGTACAACACGGTTCAAAGCGTAGTTCATGATGAAAGTTATTTCCTTTTCTCAAAGCTACAACACACCAGGATTGTATTAAAAGAACCTGTGTACATGCAAATATAAATATTACTGTAAATGCATGGTGACTTGAGAATGATAGGATGCTGTTGCCCACAGGTCAGCCCTTCTTGAGCCACGACAGCAGCGCTGTGGTGTACACCCCTGTCACGGCCCAGCAGCCCCTGCCCCCTCCACCGCCACCTCCATCTCAGCCTGCCCCCCACCCACACCCTCCAGCCAACCATATTCTTTCCCAGGTTAGTTCAGCCACCGCAGCACTGCCATGCGCTCATGTCTTGATGGAGGCATATAGAGTGAGGGTGTGATGGTATTTAACAATATACAGGAAGTCATCAGAAGGGAGAGAGATTTATTATGAGTACTTCCATGGTGCACTATCAAGCTCAAACTGCGCAACACTGAAATTACCCTTGCCCCCTGCTCGTGTTGTAATTGCTAGCAATAAATTGTGACCAATTTTAATTTTAAGCCCCAGAGAAGAACAGAATCCAGGAAAGCAAGGGAGCTATTAGCAATGCCAATAAGATGGTGGTTAAAGGAATCTTTGTCCTCGATGTGGATGTTTATAATGTAGCCAGGCAGCAGACACAGCTTGTGACTTTACTGCTGCTATATTGCCACATCCCTGCTATGGTGGGAGGAATGTGGCAGCATGGAAGTGCGTGTGTGCATGCTCACGCAGACTTAACTTTAATAGTAGTTTTTTTTTTTTTTTTTCTTTCTATTAAACAAGCTGTCATTTCCTCTGTATCAGTGCTACTGTGTGATCTCTTTCACCACAAGCTTGTCTGCCCTATCTAGTGTGCCAGTCCTGTTTGGTGACACTCAGCTTTAATTGAGCAGTCCTTCCTTTAACATAATGTTGTGTCCTCTGCTTGTACCGGTTGTTTCTTCAGCCTGTTCGGCCCCTCCAGCCCCCAGCACAGCCTGTTCACTACTCAACGGTTTCTTACCCGTCTCAGCTCCTGCCTGTCTCCCCTAACCAACAATACACTGTGGTACCACACCTTCTTTTTTCTTCTTCTGCCTAATATTCCATCCCCCCATCTGCTGTTGTAGCTTGTTGCCCGGCGACCATGCTGTGTCTCTCCTCAACCATATTTCCCCAGCATGCATCTCCCATCTGCTTTGCTTTCAGAAGTCCATCAGAAAAGGGTAGCGATAGGTTAGATGGGCTTGTTGCTGAACAGATTTTGCTGTGACAGTATCAGTTGGATTAATTTAATGAGCATTAAACACACACACACATTGTTTGAAGCCTCTTGTCTTGAGCGGAGTCATGGCGAACTGGAGCCTAACCTGGCAACACAGGACGTAAGGCTGGAGGGGGTGGGAACACACCCAGGACGGGACGCCAGTCCATCACAAGGCACTCCAAGCGGGACTTGAACCCCAGACCCACCAGACAGCAGGACCCGGCCAAACCCGCTGTGCCACCGCGCCCCCCGCATTACAAACAGTAATAGTAAATATATTAATCAGTGTTTTTATGATAGATATAGACAAAGAGTATCATGGGGTTAATGTGTAAATACCAGCTCACTGCCACCCCATTAACTGTAGGTATAAAGTACTTAATGTGTATCATTAGATGGGGGGAAAAAAGACAGTTCTCATTAATAAAATCAGAAGTAGGCAAAGCAGATGGAATACAGATCCCATACCTTTTATTCTGCCTTCTCTTTGTGTCCTCAGTCAATTGGATTACATATGGTCTCAGTTGTTTCTAAACAAAGTATACAAATTATTTGCATGATGGCAGCTTGCTTAGTAAATCAATCATACTGTGGATATAAACAACCTAGAATCACAATTTTTTTATGGAATTTTAACTTTACCATTAAATTTATGTCTAACATTTCCAGGCAAAATCTAACACTGCTTTAAAAAATTTTAAAGAAAAAATTAAAGATTTCCCACTGGGTTTTGAGTTTCCCTAATGAGTAAATAAAATATTAATTTTCACTGAGTTTATTTTTAATGTCCTGTGTGGTGCTATGCTTCTTTCTCATTGATGTACATGATATGTTCTCCTGGCCTCTTTTCTGACCTCCTTCTACCAATAAATATTCCTTAATGACTAATTAAATGTGTGGTGTACCACTTTAAATAATTGATTTTGTACCAGATGTTTAGCTAACTGTCCTATGAATAGAAATTTCCAATTCCCAACCTGCTTACCCGTAAAATTATATGTGGTGTTGATCTGAAGTGGAAATGGGGTTCAGATTTGAAGTGTTAATCAACTGGGTGACGCTCTGCACTGGTGTCCTATTTTGGACTCACCCCGTGGAACTTGTGTTCTTTGGGGTCCACAGCAAGACAGCCTGGGCACCCAATTCAGCCACATGAACCTGGCCCGACAGCCTTCCAGTGAAGGCCACGATGCCCATGCAGCCATCTACCCCTCCTCTGTGGTACTGCAGGCCCCCCAGCAGGGCAGCTACATGGTGGCTCCACCAGGACAACCAGTGCCAGCACCTGCATACCCAAACCCTGGAACTGGCACTAACCAGCCTGTTGTGGCTCAGCAGAGCTACATACAACAACCCGTACAGCAGGTACACTGTACCCATGCCGTGATCCTACCCAAGTGGCTTCCTGACTGATCAAGCACACCAAATCATTTTTAAATGATATACCTGTATAAACCTGTCCCTGTAAGTTGCCTTATACAAAGGTGGCAGATATGTAAATAAATAGTGCTGTTGTGCCTTGCAAATGATAAACTGTATATGTTTATGAAATGTTCCTTTCAGAATTGATTGGTATATGGAACACGGTGCATATATCAGTGTGTGGTACATGGTGTGTTCTGTAATGTGTAGTATATATTTTATGTTGTACAGTGTAAGGTGTGTGCTGTGTAGTGGTTAATGTACATGCTTTTTCATGTACCCTCTGCTCTGTTTTTGCATGAGTTAGCCTGTCAAGTGCTTTTGTTGTAGTATCTGATGGGGGGGCTGTGTCTCTCACCATAGGTGCCCACATGCTACTGTGCCCCAGGCCAGTATCCTCACTCCAACCAGCCATACCGACCTGTCACCCCAGTGCAATACAACAATCCCCCGAGCCAGGCGCTGCCCCAACACACCCAGCAATCAGGTAGCCCCTTGCCCTGTTTGATGCACCTTCTCTGCTATTTTTACAGTTGTTCTTCTCTTCTCTCTTTTATTCTTATGTTTCATCTCTGTAGGAAGAGGGTTGGATAACACCAGTCAGCAGTTTCTGATCACACACAGTTGGGTTAGATGAATCAACAGCAGATAGCAGAGCTATCAGAGATTGCTCCATAGAGCAGGAGAAGGGAAGAAGAGGAGGACCAGACAACTTAGTTACACTGATTTCTCTTTGGAAAATTCAGGGTGGCCATTCCTCTCTAGCTACATGACAGCCTTCTATAAGAAGGCGGCTGCTGCTGCTACTCCTATGCTTTGTGCGGAATTACACTCTTGAAGCTCGTAGGTTCACATTCAGGCCTATCTGTTTAATATAAGTCCCGTTTCATCTAAATTAATTGTGTTTAAAGTAGTCTGCAGTTATTTCTATTATTTATTTGAAAAATTAATAACGCTTGATGCAGGTGGTCCTTGACTTATGACATATGCGACTTATGATGACCTGGACTTAAGATGGCTGTTTCATCAACCTTATATTATTTTCAAGTCCTGTCATTTGGCTGTGAAGTCTAAAAATTATTGCCCCAATTATTGTACAATAACATTGCTGGTCACATTGCCACCTAGCACCCTATTACTTATTGACCCGGTGTGTCTATCAGTGATTGCGTTTTACTTGTATTTACAGAACATTTTGTTTGTAATTACTCTCCAGTTATTTTTTTTTTATGTCAGCATGTTAACATGAGTTTTCTGGTAATGCAGAAAAGTGGGGGGGAACTGAAATTATATTAAACTAATATTGCAGCAGGAAAATACAATATTCCACTGTCTTTATATCATTCTGGTATTCCTGTAATATGAATAATGTGTGAATTTACTGGGAAAATATAACAAAACCCTATTATGTAACATTTATGCATTTGTTTATATGTCTTTATAGTTTATATGTTACAGTATGGAGGCATTTGTGATTTACAGCGAGGTTGTTGGAACAGAAACCTGTTTTAAACTGCAGACTTCCTGTATTTTTCTTTACTCGGATGTATTGTAAAGGGGTATGTGTCCTTACTGATGCATTGCCTGATGACTACATTGAATATGTCTTTTATATCCATCAGCAGTTTGCATGCAGTAAAAACAGCTGTCTTTGCTGTACTTAATTAAAATTTTTGCGTTTTAAGATCTGGCTTATCAAATGAATGGGAAGGTGTTTATAAGCAAGCTAAATTGTTTCGGGGTGTTAATGCTTGGAGTCCACAAGCCCTGTGGAGGAATAGTGAAGCAGAGTGGCCGGATGCGGGGCCGGGGCACTGTCTGAGAGGACTTTGATTCTCACAGTGAACCGGTCTCTTTTTCAGCCCCTCACGCCTCATCGTGACGTGATTACATTCACACCTGCACATGGTCCTCGTGAACTGGTCAGACAGCGTACATCATCTCCTCATTACATATCGGTCTGTTCTTTCTGTTGATTTCCTTTAGCATTTCACTATAGTCTTCTGGTCGAACTCTTAACAAAATGTTTAAAAAAAAAAAAAAAAAAAGTAGGCCCAGTAAGTAATATAAGGATTAGCACTGTTGCCTTGCATTTGATGAGCCACTGTTTGAGTCCCACTCCTGATGTGATATCCTTGAGCAAGGAACTTATCCTGAATTGCTCCAGTAAAACTGACCCAGCTGTATAGATGAGTAAATTATAGTAATATGCTTAATAGAGAAACCTAACTTGTAAGTCACTTTGAAGGAAAGCATCAGCTAAATGAACAAATTAAGTAATAATAAAGTTCATCAAACTGGGTCTTCCACTCTGGGAAGCGTGGTCTTCCACAGCTAGGTCTACTGACATTTCAAACATGCTGTATGTTAAGTGAATCAGTACTCTTCAGTTCTGTAAGTGTGGTCTGAATATAAATATTGGTGTATCTTGGCATACAAAGCTAGCGTCCATCATCAGTAGCCTTATTCCTCCTTTTTCTGATGTGTCTTTGAAAACCCTCACTGACACCTCTAGAATGATTAGTGTTAGCAGTACGGTATTGTGTCAAAACAAAACCATGAATAACTTATTCATCCCATGAATAACACGATAGATATTTGACTCATGTTTAACAATCTATTCTGTTCTGAGAGGAAAACTCTTCACTGCCCACTAAAGTTAACTGCAGTAGAATACATTTTGTTTTTGTTGGGGGGGGGAACAGTATAACAGTTTTTAATTTGAGCATACACTTGTTCCGCAACTTAAAAACACGATTGGGACCAGCAGTCTGTAACCCCAAAGTCATTTTTACCAGTAATTCACAATCATTAAAAGCTACATAATAGAGATATCCCTGCAGTGGCAACGGGTTAGATAATGTTAGGAAGAAAAGCTATTACATTTTTTTCTCAATTATCCATCCATCCATCCACCCATTATTCATAAACTCTTGTCCAGTGCAGTGTTGTTGTGATTCACATTTCAGAAACCATAATCTGCAAGGCAGAGTATGACCTGGACAGTACCCTAGTTCATCACTGTTACAGTTCATCACAGCTTCAAAGTACTTTACAATTAAAACTAATTTAAAATTTCTGAAAGTAGAATTAGAGATGTGTCGTCTTCATTGCATCCTGTTCAGTACTGATTGCTAACTGATTCATCTCATAAACCTGTAGCATGCAGCTTTTGTCAGCTTCTGGCCACTTTCAACTTTATCTACATAATCAGTGAAAGCCTAATAATTTTGCTGTCCTTTGATTTATTTACAGGACAGGTTCTGTAAAAAAAATCTTGATTATGGCTGCAATAAATAAAAATGCTTCAAGACTTTTGAATTTGATTTTAACGTTTTCATTTAGCATTTTAGTTTCTAGCTTCATTAAAACTTTTACACTGAAAAGAAAAATATCTTCTCTCCACAAACTCCATTGAAATATGCATTTATAACCAATACATCCCATAAATGTGCAGTCTTCCTCGTCTTGCTATTGATCATAGATGCCCAAGAACACCAGTGAAAAGCTAGAGATTATAGTACCATGCCACAGTCCCTTTCTGTTAGGTGCTTTCTGCTCCTAGCCATCAACTTGGTGCAGAGATTCAGGTGGCTTTCATTCTGCAACAGACAGGACATTTAGTAAATAGAACAGTAAAAAAAAAAAAAAACAAACTTGAAAATGTATTTTGAAAAATTTTCAACTCACATTCATTAGAGGTGTAACAAAAAAGTCCCAATTGTTTTATTTTACAGTTTTCAAAGTCCTAGCCTATTAGTCTATTATGTAGTGACCTCAAGATGTACATTATAGAACACAGCGATAAATGCCTTTTTAAAAAGATTTTCATATGAATAATTTGAAGTAAAGTGGATGAGTTGATCGATCTTTGAGCTCATGGATGGAGGCTCCACTTGGGATGCTGGGCATCCATGCTATATCTTTCTCAGGAGATGCAAACACCCTTACTGTGCTGCTTCATGAAGTAAATTTTATAATATGACTATAGCGTAATCCTGATCCATATTAACATTTTGATGTTTCTTGTCATTCAAGTAAGTGTAGTTTTTATGAAACAGACCTATTATAACAAAAATAATAATCTCCTTATAGACATGCACCAGAAGTGTACTATTTGCTGTTTATTTGCATGACTTAAAAACCTGGTATTTGCTCAACAAAGAAACATTTATAGATTAGTTACGATTTGTGATTCATCAGGAATGTGTAGAAGGAAAATTCAGCTTGTTCGTGAAAGGCTAGGGATCTTGCGACAAACAGTAGGATAGAAATGCACAAAAGTGATGTTTTGTCACTTACAAAGGCTCTGACAGACGCTGTTGAGTAGGTGCCATAACAACTGCCTCTTTTGAAAGTGTCCGGTGTCAAGTACAATTCAGCGGATAGTGTGGCTGTTCTCGCCCCCACTGCCAGCCCCAACGAGGTTCCGCTAGAAAGGAGTGCGTTTAATATTATATTCACTTCATGCTCAGATTGTGAGAATGAGGTGAGAGAATGGCGCCAAAAATAGCCAAGTGCTTGCTTTCCCGCCGGGAGCCATCAGGCCGTCCAATTCTTTTGTCCCACTTCTTTTCTCATCTGGGCAAAATTGATTGCAGTTGCCTCGGCGAAAAGCCGGGAGAAATTGAAAAATCTTTCCCCCAGCCCCTCTTCACCACCCCCCACACCTCACTGATCTCCCCTGGCCCTGTCCCTGGACCTCCCTCTCTGTGAGTGTTCTTGATACTGTCGCTGGCGATAAGTCCTCCCTTGTAACCTTGACCCTGTTCCATTTTTCCATTTTGGAGCAGCTTCTGTAACACAGCTAGGAGAGGAGCTTTCTGTCAAAGCTGCAGAATGCAGTAGTATTTTTGGGCTAACAGCAATTTTTGCCCCCCACCATATATAACCCTTTATAAATAGTTATCATACTAACCTTGAATGAATCACTTGTGCATTCTGTTAATGTAGTCAGTCTGGGAGCACTGTTGTTCCCCTCCAGATTGCATGGAAAAATGACAGATTACATTATCATTTTTTTGTATTTTTTCGTGATGGTGGCAGTGGTGGCATATACCTGCTGAAGTAAACATGCTTTATGCTGCAAATCATTTTCTCAGTTTTCTTGTAAATGCTGGGTTCTTTCAATTTTGGGCATCTCTATTTTTGTGTGTGTTTATTTGTATTTCGTGTATACATCTCCTAGTTTGTATGCCTTTATGCATTCTTCTCCTGTGATTGTCCCAAAACTGCTTTGTCATTTGCAGTCCAATTTCTGTGTCTTACTCACACCTTGTCTCCATTCCTTTAGGCTATCAGACTGTGATGCCAACCCAACCACAGAGTTACCAGAATATGGTAGCAGTACAGCCACCTCAGAATCAAAACCTGGTCAGCAACCAGCATAGCAATATGGGAAGTCAGATACAAGGCATGATGGTCCAGTACCCTTCAATGCCATCGTATCAGGTGGTTATCGTTCAGTATCCAGTGTATACTGTTGCACTTTTTGTTTCATTTCTATTTTCACTGATATTACTTAGCCTGTGAATTAGCAAGGGTTAGATTTGATTCATGCTTATTGTAGTAAAGGAAGCTGAGTCGCTGTTTCATGAGAAACAGCTAACTTGAATCTCTGTTGAGCAATATCCGTCACACTGCCTCTGCCTGTGACACTTGTGTGTGCTGGTCTGTCTTAGCAGGTCTCCATGCCCCAGGGATCACAGGGCATACCCCAGCAGACGTATCAACAGGCAATCATCATGCCAAGTCAGACCAGCCAGGGGCCCATGCCAGCATCTAGTGTGCAGGTCTACTACAGTGTCATGCCACCCAATCAGCAGAGTACCATCAGGTGGGTCATTATTTTTTCTGCTGCTATTATTGCTGCTATAAATTACAATGCAGTCCCATTTAAACTCAACCATTTTAAGCTTGTGTGTGTGTGTTTTTTTTCTTTTTTTTTTTTTTTTTTTGTGCAGAGGGTCATTATGCCAGTGCTTACAACTTAAAAAAAACAGTATACGGTGTATAAAACTTCTTGAATAAACGTGTTAAAAACGTGCTCTATGATTTTTGTGTACATATTTTATATAATCGAGTGATGTTTTGTTTTTTTTTCCTAAACAATAAATTTATGGTGTCAGTGTTCCATATCTTACACCGTACAGCTAAGATTCAACACCATTTTAGGACAGGTTCATTTAATTGTAGTCTGTTTAAAACATGGCCTCCACTGTATTATTATTGTTGTAACATTTGAATTTTAATTGTCTTTGTATACATAGTCATAGCTTACAGTTATATCCATTTAAGCAACAGGATGTTCCACTGGAAAAGAAAAATGGGTCAAGAGCATCACTCAATGATAATATGACACATTGCCTCCTAGGATTGAAACCTGCAGACTAGTTGATGCATGTTTTTTGTCTGTCTGTAAAATAGATATATATTATAGCCCAACTTGTTAAATGTATCTGATCACATTTTAAGTCGCCTTGGACAAAGGCATGCGCTAAATGAAGAATAATAGCAATAATAATTAGCTGAGATGCACAATTCTAAGGACAGAAACACATAATGAATTTCCACACTTCAGTGGAAAGCTTAATCGGTGAGGACTGAAGGCTGAATGCATGTGAGCAGTCTGGACAGCAATGTGCAGGAAGGGGTCACTTTCATTTTATCCCTGTTGCTCAAAGGAGCTTTTTAATAGGTCACTCTCCGTATGATTTATAAGCCAGTAGATCCAGCAAGTCTTAATATAACACCATGGCTCCCATGTGAGGACGCCTCTCTCGTTGAACCATCCTTCATGTGAGCAGCAAGCAGGCCCTGGGGAGAGAAGCTGCATGTGGCGGCCCGTGGAGCAGCTGTGGCTCAAACCCATTCTGGGTTGCTTGCATCAGTGCTGAGTTCATATTACCATTGCAGTGCAGCAAAACTGTTTTCATACAAATAGATTGTATTAAGATGTTTTATTTTCTCTGTTGATTAAATGCCTTGTACTTGTTATATTAATCGTAATCATTTTGTACAGGTTATAAAAACATGTTTTCACATAAAAGGCAAATTTATTTTAAATGGAAAGAAATTCGATCCAGGACAGAATGAAAATAATTAAGTCCAGTGAAAAATCAGTATAAAAACCGTTAAAATTATGGAAAACTTGGTGGTGGTCTCTGTGAACTGAAGGTTTTGGTGCTTCAGAATGTATGTTGGGTTTCACTCTGTCATACCCTCTACCTCTGTATGTGTAAATTTCCTTAGCTCCACGGTGGGCTTCCTGCCACCTCAAGGGACAGAGCAGATGCCGTTCCCAAGGACCTCCCCACCGTGCAGCTCCCAACAGCTTCCTGGACAGCAGTGTGCAGGTAGGTGGGCAGAGCCATAGTTACCATTCTCAACCACATATTTCATGATCACTTTACATCAGACCTGGGCATGATGTGGCCCCCAGGCTACATCTGGCCCAGTGAAAAGTCTAATTTGGCCTGCAAGGCCAAAAGAAATTTCTTTTACTGGTTATATGATTGAAATCTTAAAAATATTATGAAATTCTGTAAGCTAGCTCCTCCCTAAAATTATGTGACTCTTATATTGAAATGTACATGTACACAATGTAAGCACATGCGATTATGTGACTGAAAGCATTGAGTTACGTCACTGTGCTTCTATGACATTTATTCACGCATGCAAGAAAGAGCAATAGTTAAGCTAGAGTGCTATAGTTTCCTGAGTCCTGCACATTACAAAAAGCATGGCAGAAAGAGAAAGGTTGATGCAGAGTGCAGAATATTTAACAGCAATAGTCTGCCCAGACAAGAAGGAGTTCCGGATGAAAGTTCCGATAATTGTGTGTAACACAGCCCAGTTTCTCATCTTTAAGTAAGTGCCTTTGTCAAGAGTACTACAGTAGGCGACAGTTCAAACCACTATGTCACCAGTCAAAACATTACATCTGTTATTGTTGATTTCCATGCTAAAACATCATAGTCTGCAAAACTGGTATAATTGTTCACAGGCAGTTCTTTGGATTTGCCTGCTTTTTCCCTTTAATTTTTCTTTCTCTGTGTGTGAAATTCTCACGTATTGGCAGTCTTCACAGTTGGGTCACACACCAATGTCTAAACACTGTGGCCTAGGACCCATTTTCTAACTGCTGGCGCAGATGGACTCCGCAGTGGAGGTGTTGTTACAGGAATTGCTTCTTGCTGGGTTTTCTCAGAAACAAAAATGGAGAGAATTGAATCATGGGGGGGGGACGTCTTTTCATTTCTGTAAGCAGAGAACCCATTGTGTGGTAGCAGCAAAGAGCAGTTGCTCTCCAGATGCCTTAAAATCATGCAGCACCACTCTTACCAGAGTGCTTTCAGACATAAGAGCTAATTCAATCTTCAGAATCAAGATAATGAATTAAATTGAGGTGGCAATTAAAATAAAGTCCCCATGTGGATTTCATCTGTGATATGGTCATCCAGCATCTTCTGGGACAGAAAAAAGGCCTTATATAAAGAGGCTCTAAATCCTGTTTTTCAATTAATATTAATTATCTGTATAATTAATGTTAAATGTGTTTTTTAATCCCATAAAAACTGTAGTCCTCAGGTCTTAAATTAGATATTGATTCATGAGCTTGAAAAACAGTTACTTGTGTGAAATAATTACTGAGTCAACTAAAGTGTTTTTAAGCCGAGAAGGGTTTTTTCCCCCATTTTTCCCTGGTTTTATATCAACCACCACCGCGCTCATTACAGCAGGAGAGCCACGCTGTGCACCAGGGCGATTATTGGGAAATGTTGGGCATATAGAAAGAAACTGTCAGAAAGCACAGTGGACAGGAAGAATTCCCAGCTCACACCCTAGATAAGTGCTTCATTACCCTTAAAAAGCCCTACAGAAACCTTATCAGGACCGGGCCATTATTCAGAACCATTATCTAGTAAAATAATTACGAGGAAGGGAAGACCTCTCGGTTTGGCAATAATGAGGTGAAGAGAGCGTTTAAAGCAGTTTAACCTCTTTTGTTTGTCAAACTTGTTTAATTGGATGCTTTGCGAGTCAGAATTTTAATATTATTAAGTATTTATGCTCTCAGTGTCCGGGCAGCTCTGAATAATGTATAAGTCAACACTGTCTCTCTGTACAAATGGGGAAATTAATTACTTTTAGCACGTTACATATTAAGGAAGCTGTAGGTTAACGATATGTGTAATTAAATGGCTAAAAATCATGGACGGAGGAAAAATGAAGATGTGGGATATAATTGTCTGTCACATTTTGGGAACTAATTATATAGAACAATAACTTATCAGTGACGGACAGGTAAATTAATAATGAGCGTAAATAATGCATACTGGCAGTACTCTGGTTCATTATGTGCAGTAGGGGTTATGGGATCTTGATTCGCCGTGTCTCATGCCTGGCTTGGGTTGTGTACAAATGAAGCTTTTCGGCTTCACCTCCCCACTTCTGTGTGGCATTGAGTTCGGTCCAGTTCAGTCACATGATCATTCAGTGCCATGTTGTGTTGCCAGGCATGCCCCCCAGTCACAGCAGCGGTTTGGTGATGATGCAGCTAGCACTGCCCCCCAGCCACCAGCCCCGAGCTCACTCTCCCCCTCAGTGGAAACACAGCAAATACTACAGCCTGGACCAGCAACGGGCCCAGAAGCCGTCCGACCTCCCCTCTCTTGACACCTCCCAGGTAACTGCCACCTGGTGGCAGGGTGGTGACATGACCACACAAGCCCGGCAGTGGGTCAGTCTTCTAAGGGAATACAATTGATGTACAGTCTACACGTCATTCACATTCGTTTATGGGATCCACTAATCCAGCCCAGGAAAAACTACAAATTGCTGTTCAAAAAGTTTAGCTAATTTTGTTTGTAGCTGTACAAAAAATGGTTTTAATTTATTTAGCTGTTGCTTTCCTCCTAAGCAACCTCAGTCTACTCATTTACACATCTGAGTAGTTTTTACTGAATCGATTTCAGGAGCGCAGTCCCCCCTCCTGCTGTAGTACCCCTGATTGAGGTACTTCACCCAAACTGATTTAGTTAAATTACCTGGCCTCTATAACTGGGTAAATCAGAGTAATTCGCTTTGGATTGAGGTGTCAGCTAAATGAACAAATGTAAATATACCTTGATCAAGGGTACTGCAGCATGAGGTAGCATTCAAAACCAGGTCCTTTGTGTGGTAGACTGAAGCTCTAACTACTACACTACCAAGTACCCCCTCCCTATTTTATTACATTTTTAATGTCATACAGCATTTTTAAGTTGTGTAGCGATCTGATCCTATGATCATTCCTTACAGCATGGCTGGGGCACTTGTGTGTTGTGTGTCGCTGCAGTGTATATGCATGCATGTGGAGATGGAGACGTGGTGTGATTTCTCATCCCCCACTGCCCTACCCACCCACGCATCCACGATTCTGATGCCTAATTCGTGTCCCTCACCGTTTCCAGAGCAGTCCTCAGTTGGGCAGCCCTGCTACCTCCCCTGCCCAGTCTCCCACCCCTGCCCATCTGACCAACATGAAGAACATCCGTCCCAGCCTCTCTGCCATGCCCATCATGCCTCAGTTCTCCAGACCCTTTGTCCCCGGACAAGGTGACCTTTCTTGATGCTTACTTCCTGGCTGTCCTGCACATTTTTGTAATCTTTTAATTTAACCAGAAAAATTTCTCTCATAGTTCATCCTCCTATGACTGATGTGGGCAGCATGAGGATCCAGTCATCTAAGTGCATCATAATCTGCATTATTGTGAATGTCTATTTTGACATGATCTTATCATATGTGAAATGTTTTAAGGATACACACCATATTATTATAAAAACAATATAGCAGACATTTGTATAGTAGTTAAATAATAAATACTGTTGTGTAATATTTACTATTTTTTTGCTTACATTTATTCATTTAGCAGACGCTTTTGTCCAAAGCAACGTACATCTCAGCAAAAGTACAATTTATGCATTACATTGAGAGAAGGAGACATAGCTGCAGACATGAGTCTCAAGCAAACCTAGTTTGTTCCCTACCACTTGCTGCACCAAGGTTCATTGTTGAAGTAGGTGCATAAGACACAGGATAGACAAATCCCGATACCCACACAATTTTTATTATTTCGTTATTTTTTATTAAATATTATAAGATACACAAATGAGCAGTACAATACTAGAGTAATGGCTGAATAAAGGTTGTATCTGGGGATGCTTCTGGAGTTACGATGTGTGAACAGTTACACCATAGATGAGTTGGAGAGCTTGGGCGAAGTGGATCTGGAAAAGTTTCCGCAGTTCTCAGTGACGGGAAGGTCGTTCCACAACAACGGACCCAGAACCGAGAACCTCTGAGCTTTGCCTCTCATGCGCGGGACCACCAAGTGAGCAGAAGTAGATGAGCGAAGGGGCCTGGCTGGGGTGTACCGGTTGATTAAGTCCTGTAAATAGCCGGGAGCAGTTCTATTGATGCATTTGTACACAGTAACCAGGGTTTTGAATTTGGAGTCGGGCAGCTGTAGGAAGCCAATGCAGAGAGATGAGTAGAGGAGAAAATGGGAGCGCTTTGGCAAATCAAACACAACTTGTGCAGCAGCATTCTGTAGAAGCTGCAGAGGTTTGATGGCATTAGCAGGAAGACCACATAGAAGAGAGTTGCAGTAGTCAAGACGGGAAGTCACCATGGCCTGGACAAGTAGTTGGGCGGAGTCAGTAGTGAGGTAGGGACGGAGCCTACAAATATTATGCAGGATGTATCTGCAGGACTGGGTTGTGGCTTCGATATGTTGAGAGAATGACAGACTCGCATCAGTTGTTACTCCCAGACTCTTAGCAAAGGAGCTAGGCGAAATGAGTGAGTTGTCCAGTTTGATCGAGAGGTTGTGACAGGAGGACAGGCCAGCTGGGAGGCAAAGAATCTCTGTTTTGGAGAGGTTGAGTTGGAGGTGGTGATCATATATCCACGAAGAGTTGTCCGACAGGCAGGCAGCAATGCGTACGGAGATGTTTGATGCACTAGGTGGAAAGGAGAGGAAGAGCTAGGTATCATCAGCATAGTAGTGGTATTTGAATCCATGGAAGGCTATGACCAGACCGAGGGAGGAGGTGTAGATGGAGAAAAGAAGAGGACCCAATACTAAGCCCTGCGGAACACCGGTTGAGAGAGGCAGAGGAGAAGAACGAGAGCTCCTCCAGACCACTTGATAGGATCTGTCAGAGAGGTTGAACTCAAACCATCTTAGTGCCGCACCTCTGATCCCAAGCTGATTAACAGAGGAGAGTAGAATCCGGTGATTTACAGTGTTGAATGCTGCAGACAGATCAAGGAGGATGAGGACCGAGGAGAGGGAGGCAGCTCTAGCAGCTTGGAGAGTGTCAGATACCACCAGAAGGGCGGTCTCAGTGGCGTGACCAACTTTGAAACCAGACTGATAACCATAAAGGAGATGGTTCCGGGTGAGGAAATCGGACAGTTGATCACAGGCTGCCCGCTCAAGGGTTTTGGACAGGAAGGAGAGGAGAGAGACCGGTCTGTAATTTTCAACCAGATTGGGGTCCAGGGTGGATTTTTTTAACAGAGGTGAAATTAGAGCGGTTTTGAAGGCAGCTGGGAAACAGCCAGAGAAGAGCGAGGAGTTGATGATAGAAGAGATGAAGGAGGAGAGTTGCGGGGAAATGTTCTGAAGGAGTGATGATGGGATCGGATCAAGCAAGCAGGTGGTGGCTCTGCGCAATATCAGGAGGTCAGCGACTTCAGATTCAGAGAGCGGCTTAAAGTTGGAGAGGACAGCTTTGCAGGGAGGTCCAGCGCGAACCGGGCAGGTTGATGGTGAGAATTTATCAGTGATCGCTTTGACTTTGTCTCTGAAAAACAAAGCAAAGTCTTCAGCAGTGAGAGAAGAGGGAGGAGGAGGTTGTGGGGGACACAGAAGGGATGAGAATGTGGCAAAGAGACTGTGTGGTTTTTTGGATGAAGGAGGTTTTAGCTGAAGAGACAGCAGACTGAAAAGTAGCTAAGAGTGACTGGTAAGCATCCAGGTCCAATGGAGTTCTGGATTTACGCCATCTTCGCTCTGCAGCCCGCAGTTTGGTCCTGTTAGCACGTAACGTATCAGACAGCCATGGGCTAGCAATGGGGCGTGCTGGTACAGAAGACAGAGGACAGAGAGAGTCAAGGGTGGAAGATAAGGCAGAGAGGAAAGTGTTAGGGGCATCATCTGTAGATAGATCTGAGAATTGTGGAGCAGAAGGGAGAGTGGCCAGAGTAGCAGAGGCAAAGCAGGAAAGTGAGAGAGATTTTAAGTTGCCTCGAAAAGTAACAGCAGGTGCAAGAAGAGACGAAGAGTTAGTGGTGAGGGAGGGTTGAAAGGAAATGAAGAAGTGGTCAGAGACATGCAGCAGCGTGACAAAGAGAGGACAGGATAGCCACAGTTGTGGGAAAATACAAGGTCAAGACACTTGCCCGCTTTGTGAGTAGCAGGGGATTGGGACAGGGAGATATCGAAGGACTGTAGGAGCAACAGAAGGCCGCTTGCATGAATGTCATCGACATGCAGGTTGAAGTTACCCAGGAGAATCAGCGGACAGTTGTCCCCTGGCAGAGAGCTCAACAAGATGTCAGGGTCATCCAGGAAGCGGCCAAGAGGGCCAGGAGAGCTTCCCCCTTCAATTCACCAAAATATATTAAAAAAACATTGAGAGTCACTGGACTGTCCAGTCATTCAAATATCCAATCAGTCATGTGTGGATGAGCTATACTTGGATCTGAGATGTTAGTTTGGTTTTTCTCTGTGAATGTTTACAGTGCAGAGAGTGTTTATGTAGGGAATAGTCGGTCTTTAGTCACGTATCAGGAGCAGAACTGAGTTAGTAAGAGGGCTGGTGTGTCCCCCTCCCCAGGTGATGCACGGTACTCTCTACTGGGGCAGCCTTTGCAGTACAACCCTCCAATGTGCCCACCCCTACTGCCCAGCCCCCACATGGTCCCCAGCCACCAGGTGAGTGCACACAAGCACGCATGCCAGCCCCTTGGCTTCACTGTCTTGGCACATTGCCTGAAAATATGTACAGTTATGAGCAGCCCAGGAGATGGAGAGTGAGCCAGTTTAGGAGATATTTGACAGAAAAGGAGACATAAACGTTCCCCAAAATCAGCTGCAGAGGGATGTGAGGAGGTGATGGATGAGAGGGTTTAGACAGGAGCACTGATCTGAATTCACCATGTGTATACTGCCTATACTTTTAGCAGCCTTGCTTTTTAATACATATCAAATGGTGGTGGGTGGAGAGAAGTGCTAAGTTCTGTCAGTGGCCAGTCCCCCCCCCTTTTGAGCTTTTGGTGCTCTGGGAAGATCCAGCTTCAATGTCTTGTTATTCCACATGGATTCTGCTTGAGGTCAGGGTCACGTCCACCCCAGCAGGCTTGTCACTCATTGCGGTTGACGTGCCCCCCGGCGTAGACGGACACAGGCAAGGGGAATCACTCCCACAGAGCTGTCGCCTCTGCCTGAAAGCTGACGCCTCCAAATCCTTCTTCCTGCTGCAGGGTCCCACAGGAGTCCGCCATGGGGGACGGGGTAGGAAGACCACGAAGAAGGCATTCTCCACAGATCTCAGTGTAGGTGAACCAGGTAATAGGGATTGCTGTCACTCAGAACAGGGCAGAACAGTTTTAAAGGTCTGATTTGCAGCATCTACACCAACTCGTGTCACAGACAGCTTTCTGCTTGTTATACATGTCCTACTGCATGTATTTTCCATGACGTATGTAACTGTGTATCAGTCGTATGCTTTACAGCCTCTGCTGGAGGATCACCTGTTATAGAATTGCATGGAATTGCACTGATTTGCGAGCGTTGGTTTTGTCAGTTATTACTGTGTTGGTTTTATGGAAAAAGCAAGGGAGATGTTTATGTACATGAGCTTAGTTATTTTTAGGCAATGCAACGGAGCGCAGATTTCACACCTGCGGGGAGAAATTGCGGATCCCTTGAGGAATAGGATTCGTGACGACAGCCAGCCGTTTACCGCTATTCAGTGAACTATGTAGCTCATTGCCAGGTGCCGGGTTCTCGCTGTTGAGATCCCGATCGCTAGAGCCCATCTGCATTAGCAGCAGCACTTAGCATTTATGGCAAAGGTACAAAACTGAGATATAGCAGGGTGTTTAAGCAGAAGAGTTTGGTCTAGTTCAGCAGTGTTAATGGTGAAAATATATTCAGTGTCAGCACCTGTTTCAGGAAAGAAGTGTGTCAGTATCACTGTTGTGCTTGATGCCTCACACACTGCTGTGTTGGCTCTCTCAGTGAGTGGACGGGTCCTGGAGGTGACAGATTTGCCTGAGGGAATCTCACGGGTGGAGGCAGACTCGCTGCTTGCTGAGCTAGGTAAGGCGGGCGCCACCATCAAGTGGCTGCCGGAGCACCAGTTGCCGCATCTGCCCCGCGGAAGCGGGGACAGAAACGGCAGCCCCAACCACACAAAGCTCGCCTGCGACCCAGCATCGGCCTACACCATCCTTGCAGTGTTCCCCTCGAGACACGCAGCGCAGAGCGCCCTGCTCAGGCATAGCGGCCCCCTGGCCACGTTCAGACTGAGAACTAGCAAGAGAGCTGTGGACACGCCCACTTTGGAGAGGGCCAGTTCACAGTAGGGACCCTCGCCAGCAGCATTACGGCCACCAGGAGCACCTGTCACTTCCGGCTGCAGCCACTCCCCACTTCCAGTTTGTCGCTAAGTTGGCCTGAGTACATTGGGTTTTCACTTGAGTTGTAGAAATGTTCAGAAAGTGTGTCTTTGTAATGTTCTAGTGATTCGGAAGCAAAACAAAGATTCAGTTTGAGTATTCAGAACCAAGAATGGAAGTCCAAATATAAACCATGTCTTTTTTTTCTTTTCTAAAATGACTGGAACATATCAAATGGCAGCATGTATGTTGTTTGTTTTATTTTTATAATTGTGAAATCTTATGTCGGACTCAAAACTTGGTTGTACAGCAACATTCTTCCAAATTCCTCCTGAAATAAATGAACAAATTCCATATTCTGCTGTTTAGGTTGGCTGGTCCATTATGGAGTTGGACTTGATCTGCAGAATAGGTTCCTTTTGTGCCTTCTACCCCAACTCTGTATAATCCTGCAACAAAAAAAGGAAAACGGTAGACAGCAAAGTGTGTCATGTAAAATGCGAATCCCCTCTCTTGTACATTATTTATATGTTTGCTAAATAAATTGGTTTTCTTCACAGTGAATGTTTTGCTGGTAACAGACCCATGCAAAAGGGGGGAAGTCTTTGGTTTAATATTCCTGTTTTTAACTTAATTTAAAAGCTGAGAAGAAAGTCACCTGTCTCTCTGTTGGCAGATTTTAGCATTTGTCGACTTTAAAGTGTCGATCAGAGTTTGAGTGTTTCTGAAATGAGCCCAGTCTCTTTATTTGAAGATCATATTAAATTATCTTACATCATGTTTGAAGGGTCACTGGAAAGAGCTGTTTGCACATTTATACAACTGATTTTTTTTATGCTCACCTGATACCAAATGCGTGGATTCTGAGACTGTACGTTTGTTGGTGGAAGTCATTTTTATTTGTTTGAAACCAATAAATGTTTACACCAAATGACACTCTTTGTCACATACTAAGGGGTCTCGTGTTCACAGCTCTAAAAATGGTCCCCATGAGTAATAGCTGCTTTGATTTATGGACCCTTGTTTATTCAGTGAGAATTAAATTGCATTTCTAAACATGAGGGGAAAATAAGGTGGACATCACGCTAAGGGAGAAAGTTATCATTTGAGGTGAATGTGATTTGTCTCCAGCCTGTGATGAAGAAGGTATCTTCTCAATCTATTAACCCGGTGAACCTTATTTCTGGATGTGTGGAGGGGTTCATTAATGTTTCCTTTGAATCATTTAAATGAGAGCCTTATGAAAAATCTACCTACCTTCACTCTGTACTGTTCAGAATATGTTCGGCTTCAGTACAGTCTGGCTGTTGAATGGTTTAAATTCTACGTTTATATATGAATGATTTTCAACTGGACTGTTGTGTCCACCGCATCAGGTACCTTTGTTCCAATTATATAGTCATTACCTTAATGTATGTCTTATTGGGTAGACCGCTTATGGTACTGCTTAAGTGGAAAGATTAATACGCGTTCATGCATACTATCATTTCTCAGTCATTACCCTTGATGCCTTACTTCATTGATGCAATTAGGAGATCAGTACCTGTAACTGTCCTCCTTTCTCCTAAGGCTTTTCTGAACCGATGTATTGCTCTACATCCTTGTCCTCACTGCTATTAACAGCTTGAGTCCATCACTTGATGGCCATATTTGGCCATTCTAAGCATCTTCTGCATGTTTTACAAGATGGAGAGCAGGTAAAGCGGTACACGCACAGTCAGGTCTGAGGAACCTTGCAGTCAACTCCATCGTGTGCCACATGAACCAACAGCCATTTTTAGGACACTTGTGTGCTTTATGGATCACTAAAGCAAATAAGGGAAGGCACTTGTGAACACTGGTGGTGCTGCCTGAAATCTCTTCATCACTTCTGCTCTGTGTGAGAACACACACTAGTAAAAGAAGAAAAGCTGTATGCAGGAACAAACATTAATGAGCAAGGTTGTTGCGGTGGGAGACGGTCACAGGCAGCATTTCAGCAGCTAAAGACCTTGTTCAATAGGGCACATTAGCTGTTCCTCTGAAATGCAAGGTGAAATATACAGACTTTCTGGGGAAGTCTCTCAATTATTAGATCATAGATATTTTTTAAATTACAAACTTCCTTAATTTAAATAAAACAGCATCTATGGCCATTACTTCATCTATATATTTGCAAGGACAATATTAATCTTTTGACCGTTACACTTTATTTGGTTTGTGTCATTTGTGCTTATTAAATCAAATATGTCCACTCAGCACATATGCTAAATATGAGGACAGAGATGCATGCTGTTTTCTTGAAAGCATTTGTTATATACATAGCTATAAATTTTCTCAGGAGACTTGATCTGGCGAATGCTTATGAAAACTGCAAATATTGATATTAACTTAATTTTTACATCTATGAATATGGACAACTGTTAGTCACAAGCTGACGTGTGGCAAGTATGGGGAAGAAAAGATTATGCAGCAAATGTTATTGTACTAATGCCAGTTAATACACATTTAACACGCAACAACCACAACAACATCCAGATCTGTAATGTATGTAATATTCATTTCTGTCTTATCACATAGACAATTAAGACCATTTCCCAGCTTTAGAAAAAATCTCCCCAGAGCACTTCCCCATAGCAGAATAGTTGCTATTATGTGCAGGTAGCTGCCACTATAGGATTATGTATAACAGTGATTTCTTATATTGGTGGTACCTGGACTGTAGAAATGAGATTGTGAGTGTAGCACTGCCCCCTGCTGCCCAATTACCTGCACCTTCAGGTCTCATTGTGTTTCTAGGACTTTCTTACATTGACCAACTCAGTTGGGACTGGGTGGCTGTTTGTGCTTCATTTGTTCGTAACTCCAGAGTTATTACACCCCTATAAGTAACATCATTAATAGCCAACAATTAAGTCATCATCACCAAAGGCTTTAAAATGCAATGGTCCCTGGATTTTTTTTGGAAACAAGGTTCTGTAAAAGTCTTGAATATCAGAATCAGAACGAGCTGTATTGCCAGGTATGTTCGCACATACAAGGAATTTGTCTTGGTGACAGGAACTTCCACAGCACAGACAGAATGACAGTGACAAGACAGATGAGAAGATAGAGTATGTGAATAAGGGATGAAAAATATATAAAAATATACAGTACCCAATATTATATATAAAAATAGTCACTAGTTACAAATGCAAGGGAGTGTGAGTAAGAGATATGATGTGATAAAAAGTTATAAATATAAATAGCATTATGTATTGCACTGGTTTATTCTCTGGGGGGGGGTGGGTGGATTTAGCTGTTCATGAGGTAGATGGCCTGAGGAAAGAAACTTTTCTTGTGCC
Organism: Scleropages formosus; assembly: GCF_900964775.1. Classification (NCBI taxonomy): domain Eukaryota; kingdom Metazoa; phylum Chordata; class Actinopteri; order Osteoglossiformes; family Osteoglossidae; genus Scleropages; species Scleropages formosus. The sequence goes on from NC_041826.1 coordinate 1,637,865, forward strand.
TGGCTGTCCTGGTGCTCAGTGCTCTGTAGCGCCAGCCAGATGGCAAAGGTTCGAAGAGGAAGTGGCCTGGATGTGAAGGGTCTAGAATGATTTTGCTAGCCCTTTTACTGACTCTGGACGAGTGCAGTTCTTGGAGAGCTGGGGGGGGATGTGCCGATGATTCTTCCAGCAGTCCGAACTATCCGCTGTAATCTTCTGATGTCTGATTTCGTAGCTGAGCCGAACCAGACAGTTATAGAGGTGCAGAGGACAGACTCGATGACTGCGGAGTAGAATTGCATCAGTAGCTCCTGTGGCAGGTTGAACTTCCTCAGCTGGCGAAGGAAGTACAACCTCTGCTGGGCCTTCTTCACAATGGAGTCTATGTGGGGCTCCCACTTCAGGTCCTGTGAGATGGTGGTGCCCAGGAACCTGAATGACTCCACTGTTGCCACAGTGCTGTTCATGATGGTGAGTGGGGATAATGCTGAGGTGTTTCTCCTAAAGTCCACAATCATCTCCACTGTTTTGAGCATGTTCAGCTCCAGGTTGTTATGGCTGCACCAGACAGCCAGCTCAATATAACTGTAGTAAAAAATTAAAACGTATTTAACTTTGTGCTATGTTAAAATTCAAACTCATTTAGAATTACTTCAAAATGAAAATAAAATGCCAACACTACAAACTCCTGTTTATTGCTGATTACAAACCAAGTGATCATGTGCAACATTCATCACTGAGTCACCAACTCTCAGGAACACTGGCAGTGAGCCCGAAACACTGAGAAAGCAAGTTGGCTTATTGTGGTCTCACTCATATACTGTCTGAGTCCATACTTCCTCCTTATGGCTTTACATTCAAACATGGGTTGTGGTTGTGATGTACCAAAAAAGAGAAATTCAAGAATATAAATTAGTGAAGAAAATGCTCTGCAATAGCCTTTAAATGTAGGACTCTTCCCCAGCCATTTTATTTTGTGTATATAGTACAACCCCATTTCCAAAAAAAGGAGGGACAGTATGGAAAAAGCTTATAAACACAAAAAGGAGTGATTTGAAAATTGACTTTGACATGTATTCAAACATGAACAGTATAAAAACAAGGTATTTCATGTTTTCAAAAAAACAATGCAGCTGATTAGGTAAGATATGTTTATTCTGAAATTGATGTCTACAACATATTGTGAAAAAGTTGGGACAATCGAGTGTTTACCACTGTGTAACATCACCATGTCTTTTAATAACACTTATTAAGCGCTTGGGCCCTGAAGACACCGGTTGGTTAAATTTAGCAAATTGAATTTTCCGCCATTCATCCGTTATACAGGTGTTCAACTGTACAATTGTACAGGGCCTTCGTTACGGTATTTTGCGCTTTATAATGGGCCACACATTCTCAATCGGAGACAGGTCAGGACTTCAAGCCGATGAATCTACTAACCGCACTCTCTGCTTACGCGGCCATGCACTTGTATTCTGGGCAGAATGTGATTTGGTGTCATCCTGCTGGAAAATGCAGGGATGTCCCTGGCAAAGACGGCATCTGGATGGCAGCATTTGTTCCTCTAAAATTTGTACTTATCTTTCTACGTTAATGGTGCCCTCACAGAAGTGCAAGTTACCCATGCCATGGGCACTGACACACCCCCATACCATAACAGATGCTGACTTTTGAACCTGACGATGATGATTACAGCTTAGATGGTCCTTTTCTTCTTTGGCCTGGAGAACACGACAGCTGTTCAGTGTACATTTTTTGGCATTAAACTAAATAAAACCCAGATGCAAGAACTCGAGAGATGCTGAACTCCAAATGATGCTAAGTCCAGGGAGTACACTTACATATACAGTTACACAGTAAAACACAGCACTCATGTACATTCATCAAAATAAATAAAGAAAAAACATGTACGAAAAGTTTATGAAAACTTCATGAAAGTTTATAAAAACGTATTCTTATGTGTACCTACCAATATCCAACTGTGCATGTAAAACTATTTACAAAAATTTACTGACTGTAAGTGTAATTGTAAAACATTGTAACTCTTAGAATCTAGTAATAAACACTCAACAAACGGCTTTTAAATCGATGATGATGTGGCTGGAAGATAATACCAGGAACATAAAATTAATATATTAACAGATCATTGCTGTTTTGGATAATCTGCCAGAATTATAATACGTAAACATATCATGGTGTGAAATACTTAATACACATGTGAAAAAAAAATTCAGCTGAAATAAGATAGCATGTCGCAATCGGTATATTTGAGAATAATTGAAAACAAGACATACTAAGTCGTTTGATAAACTGTAATTAGTACTATTCTTGCGAAAATGTAAGTCCTAGTTCCCGGAACAGGAAGCGCTGAACTACAAATCCCAGGAAGCCACCGCGTTGTTTGATACGTTTCACGTGTGACGCAGACGTCGCAGTGTAACGTCGCTCGGTTGGACTGAAGGTTCCAGTGAGCTGGCTAACACTGATGTGACCAAAACGGAGCGGAACCTTGAACTCGTCTAATTTCTTCAAAATGCGCTGGTTTGAGGGATCTATCCCTGCGGCCATCGTCTCAGCCAAACAGCAGAACTCCATATTTCTCGTCGTCATAACAGGTAGCTGTAGATCTCCGAGGTTGGCCGCTTTTTCGGACGGAAGCTGAGCGATGTCGTTGATTGGCCTGGCGGCCTAGCTGTGAGAAAAGGAGCAATGTCATCATTGTCGCTTGTGTTTGTCACTACATTCAGTGCTTTTTCATAAGCACACGAGCGCCGATATCTAACTGAACGTATTTACATCGAGTTTTTCTTGAAAGAAGCGCCGTGTCAGCTCTAACGTCGAGTGTCAATCATCAATGTGTATGCTGACGTTACTACTAGTGCTCGGAAACGAAAGTAGCCGTTTGAATTTCTGAATCATCATGTCATGTACAGAAGTGTGTCGCGGGATTTCGTAAGTGTCTCTTTAGGGACAAACTTCAGGGTTTGAGCACCGTGGCCGAACAAGTTCTTGTACGAATTACGAGGTGTACTCGAACTGACCGATTGGTGGGGACGAGTGTCAGCCAAGCTCTGCCCCTCTGGCCTTTTCTGTGTCGCGTCAGAAATGACGAGGAGATAAGTGACAGCCATGCTCCGCCTCCTTCCCTTTTCTTTTTTTCAGTATTGGCAAATAGATGAATGACAGCTGGAGTCCATCTTTCTGTTCTTGCTTCTGTTGAGGGACAGTACTGATGAAGAGATGAGGGACTGTCAGGCTTCATCCCTCTGCTCTTTTCATGTTAAGTGACAGTTAGATAAGTTAGGTTATTTAGTTACACATGAGTAACAGGCAAACTTTTTGCCGTCCTTTCCTCTATTGATTATCACTATTGACAGGTAGGTGGGTGACAGCTACTCGAGCTGCACCTTTCTATGCTTGTGTTGAAGGACAGTACTGATGAGTGACAGCCAGGCTTCTGCCCTTTTTTATGTTTAGTAACAGCAGTCATGTTTAGAGGACAGTAAAACTCCACCTGTCTGTTTTCGGTGCCACAGTACTGATTGCATGATGAGTGACAGCCAAGCTCCACCTTGGACCTCTGTTGACATAATACCAGTACTGTATTTAAAGTCATAATATGGACAAGGAAATGAAAGCCAAGTTTTATCAAGACTTTTTCTCCCACAGGAGATGATGAGCAGTCGTCCCACTTGATGTCCAGCTGGGAGGACCAGAGGGTGTCTGACGCTACCAGCAACTGCTTTGTTGCTATAAAAATAGATGCCAAGAGGTATCTTGAATTTGCTCATTGTCTCCTCTTATAATTAGCATTTTCTTCTTGGCTGCATATAGGTGTACTATCACAGACAGCAGCTTGGAATGAGAATGATTGATGCCGTTTTCAAGCGTTTTCTCTGTCCTTTAAATAAAGGCTTTGGGGTAGCTGATTCAACATGTTATATTTTGCTACTGTATATTTGAAATAATTCTTTTTTTTTTCTTGCAGTGAAACCTGTGTTCAGTTTTCCCAGATATGTATCCTTTTTATTGGTGTATTGTGCTGTGCGTTGACTGTAAGCCAATTGCACTGCAGTTATAGGACTCCTCCCTGACTAAAACCAGGTGAGGAGGAGCCAGAACAGCATGAATCTGATTACCTCCTCCCGTGTAAGCACCTTCAGAATCGTTCCATAAAAATACATTGTCCTTCCAAGCTAAAATTAACAGAAAAGTAATGTTAGTGCTCCTTAATCAGGATTATTGAAACTGACATCAACTTTTTTGCCCTTAATGGTCTTCGAAAAGATCCAGTCGTGTGTATCCCATCCAGTTTCTTCATTGGAGAGAATGGAATTCCACTGGAGGTGATCGCTGGCAGTGTCTCTGCTGAGGAGCTTGTGAAGCGGATTGCCAAAGTAAAACAGGTCCCTGCAGAGCCCATTCTTTTCCTGTCGCATTTGCTGGATCATTTGATGTATTTAGCACCTTTTTCATGTTACGCATGGATATGTGAAAGCACTGTAAGTTCTGCCATGTGGCTAGTGATAGCTGATGTTATTGACTGATAGTGGTAACTGATGAATTTGTGCTGGGTAGATGCATGCTCATCAGATGGGTGCACCAGAGGGTGCTCGGGGCGAGAACGGGTCAGCGTCAGGCATAGCCTCGCCTCAGCCTGCTCAAAAGGCCACACCCCCTCAGGAGGTCACACCCAGTCACGTGCCACTCAGTACTACAGCTGAGGAAAGCTCTGCCACTCCAGCTGTTTCAAAAGGTGAGTGAGATGGAAAGTGTTAGCTATGAGCTGCCAGATTGCTTTGGAACTGTGCTTTAGTTGTTTGCATTGACCAATATTCACAGTAACAACAGAGCAAAGTGTTTGCTTACGTAAGAGTGACATATCCAGTATCAGTGCATCCTGGCTTTTTCAGACTGGGGAGGGAAAGAGGGTCTAACATTGCAGTGTCTGTGTTTTTATTATTGTATGCTTTGTGTGTATTTTTGATCACTGTGTACAAACTATAATGTGGTGCCATAATACAGTACATATAGCAAGAACTTGAATATACAGTTTTTTTAGAGATTAAAAAATTGTACATTTGTAAATGTGAATTTTTAAATCAATGTATCTTATTTAGAGTATTTTCATAAAATAAAATTGTTATATTGTTATATAAAGGGCTAACTATTAAAGCAATAGACTAGACCCTTTATGTTTGTGGGGGTTCCATACATGCTTCATCCCCAGGAAAAAAATGAATGTCTCTGAATAGCTCACCATTACCTTGAAACCTTGAAAAAAGCTACTGTGAAGTAACAAATCCTTAATGTCTAACTTTATTTATAATTTAAAGGAAATTAAAAATAGACTGAAGTATAAGGAAAATTCAGTGTTCTTACCTCCATTCAAAGTGTAGACTTGAAAAAGCAGTCTTAGATGTTAGAATGGAGGCTTTTTCAAATGTTGTTTTTGGGGTTATTTTCAAAAGGGCAAGTGTGGTTCATTGTTATAAACTGTACCAACAATGGAAACCCTTGTGAATGCAATTAAATTTAAAAAGAAATTATTTAAAAAAATATTTTCTGGACACAAACAGCAAAAACTGCATTCATAAAACAGCAAAAATGAAGCATTGAATATAGACACTGGACACAAATTACAGGAAAAATAGTAGGGTTGTATATTGCTGAGGGAGTAAATAGAATGAGATTTATGTCTCACTAATAGAGGAACTGGAGAACAAATATGCCTAAAGTGGGGGGAAAAAACTATTAACACAAAGTTTTCAGAGATCATCTTTAGTTCTTCTCTGTTTTATCTCCGTTGAACTCAGCTTGGTCTCACTCACTTTCCTGTCATTGTGAGGAAGTTAAAGAGAGTGTGTTCGACTGATGTATGGATGAGTGACTCTTTGTAAGTAGTGTATCTAGCAGTATAAGTCACTTTGGTGAATAAGGTGTGTGGGCTGATAACACTACATAGAGTTTATTGGAAGTCGCTCTGGAGAAAAGCATCTGCTAAATAACTAAATGTAAATGAAATGGATGTTTGTTCTCTGATAAAACACATTGTTACCATGTGAGAGATTGCTCAAACAACAAACTGTATTATGTAATTACCCTCCATTTCCATAATATATTAAATATCGGTGGTTCTGAAATCTTATTTGGGCAGAGTGGTATATTTACCAATTTTCTAGCTTTCCAAAAATACCAAGGAGTACTGAAATGGTGAGAGTAAATTAGGCTATTTAGCCAAGTCCTTTCTTGTTGAGATTGAAGGAAACCCTGCAGACACACTGATGTGTGGCGATAAGATTTGTCACACTTTGTACTACTTTAAACAAAGAGGATCCAGTAAATGCCTTGGGCCCTGCTTTTGTACCAGAGTCACTGTCAAGGCCAGCAGAGGATGGAAGCCCCTCTGGCTATGTGACCCCGGCCGAGGACCAGAGCCTATCTTCAGATGACGTATCACTGAGCTCCCAGTCAGATGAGGGCCTGAATGCAAAGGTGGAGAGGTGAGCTGAATTGTGGTATAAATGCGAGGCTTGGACGTGTAGGTCAAATTGGGGCAGCCAGCCCTTGTTAACAGTTTGTTCTGCTTCTTCTTGAAACCTGCTGTAGGTTAACAAAGAAACTGGAGGAACGGCGGGAACAGAGAAGAAAAGGAGACGAGGAGGTAAATCAGTTTTGACATGAGAAAATACAGACAGTACAGTCATGCGCCATTTAATGATTGACTGCATATACGACAGTGGTCCCATAAGATTATAATAGAGCTGAAAAATTCTTATTGGCTGGTGATGTCATAGCCAGCATAACATCATAGCGCAACATGTTACTCACTTGTTTGTGGTTGTGCTGGTGTTAACAAACCTACTGCACTGCCAGTCGTACATAAGTATAGCACATACAATTATCTACAGCACATAATACTTGATAATGATGATAAACACCTATGTTATCAGTTTATATATTTACTGTACTTTTTATTATTTTACAGTACTCTTTCTACTTATAAAAAGTTGACAGTAAAACAGCATGCTGTGTTACTCCAGCAGCAGCGTTATAAATCTCACGTTTACCACGTCTTTTGACTGCATCGTGGCTATACCATCTAGATTAGTATAAGTACACTATGATGTTTGCACGACAACAAAATTGCCTAACAATGCATTTCTCAGAACGTATCCCCATCGTTAAGCGATGCTTATTTGTACTGTGGATGATATGAAATTGCCCCCTAGTGACATGTTAATGAGTCTTAATATGACATAGCTCCAAACTTTGAAAGCAAGAAAACCTGAACGCTGGAATACCATAGTTTAATAATTTATCAGCTATGATAATGAAATTTAAATCCCATGAATCGTAATGACTGAATGAGAGTAAGAGCCATTCACTACTATTCTTGAACTTGTGTATCATTTGTCAATGAGTTTGTTGATCTTTACTGGAGAGGTAATAAGACTGGTTGTAATATTTTTCCTTGCTGTGATAAAGGAACTTGTGACATGCTTCTTTTGTCTGGTTTCTATGCCTGTAATTAGACTGGAGTATCTGTGTCATGTTTTGATGACACAATTTGCGAATGTATCTGTGTACTTTGTCCAGAATGAGATAAAGAAGGAGGTGGAGCGGAGAAAGCTGGGCAAGGAGATGCTGGAATACAAGAGGAGGCAGGAGGGGGAAAGGACCAAGCGCATGCTGGAAGAGAGGAACCGAGAGAAGGCAGAGGAGCGTGCAGCCAGGGAACGCATCAAGCAACAAATAGCTCTGGTGAGGTCCGCTTGTCCAGGAAGTGGCAAAAGCGAGGTGTTGCCGCCTCTTCTAGTATACACACATGGCACTAAGGGGGACTGTCAGTGATCATGGTCCTCTCTAATAAGGACCTGTCCCAATTATACCTGTTCTTTAATAGGTGAATCTTCTTCTCCAGTGGCAGGTTGTTCTAGAGAATAAAACAAGGTGTGAAACCTGTGTAAGTAACCATGCTCTAGGGAGAAACGGATGCAGAGAGATGTACTAAGGTCTTGATCTCTCTTGTTCTTCAGGACCGGGCCGATCGGGCAGCTCGCTACGCCAAAAACATGGAGGAGGTGGAGGCAGCTAAGGTGGGAGTGCTGCAGGCCAGGAGGATGGAGCTTGAGGCAAAAAAGGAGGCATCACAGAGGGACAGGAGGTATGTGATAAAGAGTTAATGTGGGTAAAATTGAACCAATGAAGAAGAGCACAGGATAACTTGATAAACTGACTGATTTCCTCATCCAGTACTGCAGTATTTTGTCAACACTGTGTTTATGGTACAGAACTACCAGGGTACTGAACAGGCTTGTGGGTGTAAGTGGATTTCTTCTGTGTATCTCAGCGCCAGCACGCTTAGGCTTAAGAAAGCTCAAATACAGACTGTTTTGTTTCTGTCAGTTCTGCCAAGTGGAAATCATGATTGCTTAAGGTACATTGTTTAGATGTCTCAGAACCACACAGTGTGAAGGTCAGCATGCTAGAAAAATGTAGGACAAGAATAAAGTTCTCCTCCTCTGTTCCTACATGGGGCCTTTGCAGCACAGTGGCCAGGATACAGTTCCGCCTCCCAGATGGCTCCTTCTTCACCAACCAGTTCCCTTCTGAAACAAAGCTGTATGAGGCCAGACAGTTTGCAGCCCAGGTTTGTCTCCTCCTCCTCTCCAATCTCTGCCCCCAGAACAGTCTCACTAGCTTGTAACAGTAGTTTGAAATATGCTTGAATTTTGAATATGCCCTTGAAAATTCTTGTTTTTTTTAAAAACAGAATGTCAGATGTAATTAAAAATGTAACTGAAACTGCCAGCCAGTCCTTATGTTTCATTTTGTTTTGTTAAATTTCCGGAGACAGCGTTCTCTGTTGCGGCATCTGAAGGAAAAAAAGAAAAAAAAAATAAACGCTCGTCACGTGTGATTCGATTTATTGGTGCCTCTACTTGCCTGGCATGCATCCTTCTGTATTAACCTGTCTTGCAGTCATTTTAACGATAACTGGCTGGAAGATGATAAATACAAACTGTGGTTGCATCGAGGAACAACAGATAGAAAGGAATACTGTTCTGTATGCAAGAAAGATATAGACGTGTGCGCTATAGCAGAATCAGCCCTCACCAGCCATTTCAAAGGTTACGGAGAGATAAATATTCCATTAAAACTTTGTATGATTTTATTTAAAAGGATACAGTTCTTTAATATAGAATCAATATGTAATCATGTGAATGCTTTTAAGTGAAAATTTTGTCACACAATTCAAATGTGTGGAATAGTAAATTAGCTTTGGTTATTTTGCTATACTGTAGAGCTCTATTGTAGCTTCGTCACTCTAGTAGTATGTGTGATAGAGAACAACATTCAGATTCAGAGCATTAGTGCTTTCAAAGCTAAGATGTGCGTTTAATATTAATTAGGTTCACTGCTTGGAGCTTTTCTAGATGGCTCTCTTTACTGCCGTTTGGTGGTTAAGTGATGTAGACATGCAAAGTAGAGTGCAGTTGCAGTGTAAAGGGACCATACCATGTAATGAGGAAAAAAGTGTTTAATTAGTATGTACATGTTAAAGTATTAATTCATATGCCTAAATGAATTACTTTGGACTGATGGAGGATAGCAGAACTAAAAGCAAAGAAAAAGAGGATAACTGAGGATATTCAGGTTCTCTATACCTCTGCTGATCATAGTGCAGAGAAGGCAGCTTAATTTCAAAATCGAATGGACTTCGAAGAGCTGCTAAAGAAAAAGAGCAGGTTCTAGAAAGTGTGGAGTGTCAAATAGATACGGAGCTGAAAGTGCTTCCATGAACTGTAGTCTAGGGTTAGACCAACTTGCAGGACTGTTGTAGGTTTGAGCAGTCAAATGTGCATTCTTTTTTCTCTGTTCCTGTTTAACTGTTTTAAAAATGTTTGCAGTAACATTACAAAGTGGTGGTTTGTTGTCTTGTTTAATATAATAAGGTGAAATGTACACAATGTATTTAATTTCAGTGCAAATCAGTAAAGAGTCAGGTAAAATTTTTTGGGGTTATTTATTGGTATATTTTTAAATCATAGTATGGAAACTGGGTTGGAATTTTGTCCCAACCCCCCACAAAAAGCTTAAGTCTTCCAGCCCTGTAGATCAGCAGGTTTCTGTTATCTACAAAATAGTGACTGTGCATTTGAGGTCCAAATCACTGTTCATTGAAAGGCTGGTGTTTCTCTGCCAGGAAGTTGGAAATAGGTACGGCAATTTCTCCTTGGCCACCATGTTCCCCAGGAGGGAGTTCTCGGGGGAGGACCTGGGCAAGACCCTTCTGGAGCTTGAGTTGGCTCCTAGTGCTTCCATTGTGCTGCTTCCTGTGAGTGTTTTCTTCTTGGTTCAATTTAAAGCCCTGCCTCTACAATGTCATATGAAGTAATTGCATGACAGATTATCAGTGTCCCTTTTTAAACTTAAAGGTGTACATATCATAATGAAAATGCCAATATATTAATATCACGGAGCTAAAAAAAAAAAAAAAAAGAGTAGGGCCACCATTTACATTCAGAACCGCTCAGTTGCTCTTGCTATGCTGTCATACAAGTCCTGAACAGTGTGATGGGAACTTACACCATTCTTATTTAGCATGTGTTTGTACCATACGGTACATCTGGTCCTATAAAGTAGCGTTATATTTATTGACCGTTACATCATCATTCAGAGCAGTCATCTTGTCTAATGGCACCAACAAGATGGCTGCCCATACCATTACGGATCCTCCACCATGTTAAGGCATCCTTTGGCGTTCTCCAAATGTAAACATGTTCCGATGTAGGGAAGGCTGAATGATGACTCAGCAGACCATGTGACTTTTTTTTCCTGAGTTGCTCAGGGTCTAGTTTTGTGCTACTTACATTAGGTCATGTCTCGGCCTTGCATGGAGGAGATTTCTGAATTGGAGCCCTGACATAAATATCAGTTTTATGGAGCTCGTGACATATAGTTTCTGTTGAGACAGGGTCACAGAGGTGCTGTTTCATTTAAGTGGTCATTTTTGACAGTGTACTTTTGGGACAGCTATTCTCTGAAGTGTCTGTCTGGTTGACTTGTAACCACTAGCCCTCTGTGCCAATGCAGTTTGTCCATATTTAACATATTTTGTCTTTTTTTGAGACTTACCTTGATATTTTCAATAATTTAGCATCAGGCACCCACTATTTGGCCTTTTTGTAACTCTTTACATCATGTTGCTTTGAAAATCAAATCTCTTCAGCTAAGACAAAGGGGTTCAAAGCAAGTACTTATACCCCATTAATTGGTCTTAATTTGTTCCTGAACAGACTGAATATTGAAAAACTGGATACTTTTTTATACTATTCTATAAATAAATAAATGAAGAAATGAAAGACTTGTAATTTCATAGCTTCCTTTTTTAAATCAGGGTTTTCTGGGTAGGCATGTAAGGGCATGACCTTCTGTGGGTGGAATTCATGAATGCGTGGACACCAGGGAATACTGTCTATATAATAAGTTACTTTTTAAACGGTTACATAATGTAACGTTAACACGATAGCGTGCGTGGACTAGTTTGTGAAAGATGACTATAAAGTCACATTTACATGAATAAATTAGAAAATTGAAGTACAATGGCATTAAACAGAGGATGCAAACCCAGATACCTGAGTGTGCAAGGCAGACTAGCAGAATGCTATTGAGATCATGGGTCAATGGTTTCTACAATGCAGTGTGTGTCATGTGTCATAGCCACTTTCTGCAGGAAGTGTGGTCTCAGTTTGTCACGCAGGACCTAATATTGCAGGCCTGAACCTGATGTGGCCTGCTGGATAAACAAAAATCCAGATGGATTTTGAATAAGTGTTGTGCATAATACATAATTTTGGGCTGGATAAGTGAAAAACCAGGTATCATGAGACCGAATAACGGGTGAATCTGTATGTACTGCTCTCCCCAGACTGTTTAGTGTTTTTGGCCTCGTTCCAAAAGCATCTGTTCAGTGACTAATCAGGCTGAATATGGTCACACATGGACATTTGAGGTGTGTGTGATTTGCATTGCCCCTGCAGCAGACAGGCCGGCCCACCAACACAGTGGTACAGTCCTCGGGAGATGGATTCTGGGCAGTGTTGAGCACTATCTTCTACCCCCTCCTGGCTGTGTGGAGGTTCATCAGCAGCTTCCTGTTCTCCACCACACCACCACCTAGCACTGCCTCCAGGAGTGCAACCCCACGCCCTGCCTCTGCTTCTACTGGTGAATCAAAGAGGTAATATCACAGATGGTCGTGGAAAATTAGCCAGTACAAAGAAATGATTATGAATTCTTAAGTCCACCTCTAACAGCAGGATGAGTTTGTAGTGGTAAAATTCCTGTATAAAAGTTACATTGTGTTGTTGTAACTAATGTTAACTACTGCAGTAATTCTGTCCATTTTATGATATTTTAGCATAAATTGGTAGCTATTTATTTTGGGGCTTGAGAATGCATAAAAAAAAAATTTACCACTGAAAACAATGGTAATCACATCTTCAAGTTATGACAACTGACCTCACAAAGGGTTTTTCAGGAACAAATTACCATCATAAGGTAGGGGAAGACTCTAAGCCTTTAAGATGGAAGACAGTTTACCTTCATTATTGACTCTGATACTGTATGAGTGTCTGCCTATGCTCTTTCATCTCTTTTGTACCTATTATGTACCAAATCCTTAAGAAAGCATCAGTTTCCTTCTGGTGTTCCTGTTTCCTCCCACCTTCCAGCCTTCCAGTGACACGTTTCACGTGGACTGGTGATGCCGCATTGTCCATAGTGTGTGAACATGTTCAACACTTATTTCTAAAAATGTATTGTGTAATCACAATGTAAGTAATAAGTAATCTTGTATAAAAAGAAACTGAAGAAAACATGAGTATACACACAATAACTATAAATCCACCCCATGTTTCCCAGTTTAAATGTTGGGTTTCCGTCCATAATTCAGCAACATGTGTTTCACATTAATTGGTGACTCTAAATTGCCCTCTATGTGTGTGGATTTGTTTCTTTAACCTTGCTGTGACGTACAGATGAATGAATGAATGTTGGGAGTATAACATAGTGACCAGGTAGTGTATCTTGCAGTGTAAGTCAGTCAGGATAGAAATGAGTTAAGCGAGTTAAATTGTATATCATTTTACAGAAAAGCAAACCAGGCAGTTTTTCTGTTAGGTGGAACTAACCACGGTCTCATACACTATTTAGAGGTTCCATGTTCAGTGCACTGTGTTACTTCAGTACACCTGGTCAGTTTGATTTTGTGTCTTGTCTTTTCAGAGAATCAATTCGTAAACGAGTTCTGGAAAAACGAGCAGAGGATTTCAAAAAGGATGGTAACATCTACAGACTAAGGACTCAAGAAGACAGCGAGGATGACAACAACACTTGGAACGGAAATTCAACTCAGCAGATGTAGTCTGCTGCCTTCCACTGCTGTGCAATAACCTTTCTTCTCCTTTCTCTTTCGTCATCTTATTGGTGGATTCCACTGATTGGCGACTACAAGCCCGCCTCTGCTCGTTCCCTGCATGGGTAAACGTAATCAAATTTTGTCCCTCCGGCTTAAACAGCAAATCCATATTTCTCCATCGTTTGATGTTTGTCGGACTGAGTCCCTTCTGGCCGGCTTAAGTGTCACCACTGGGTATCTGGAAACTGGTGTTGGGTGTAACTGCCGATCAAAGTGCTCGACTGGCCACATGACCCCATTAACATGTTACAAGAACATGGTTTGTAGTTCAGCCTGAGAATGTTTTATTTAATAAAGTAACAGGAAAACTTAAAAGATTGGAAAGGCTCACAGTTTGTTTTATATTGAGGTTTTGTTCCCCTGATATGTACAGTCTGCCTTGGCAGCATAATGTATTTCTTCTAGTTGACAATAAGAATACTTTGCAGCACTCATTTAATAACAAGAATAAAATGTTTTTCAACAAGTGACTATGAGCTGACATCCTCTCTTTCTTTAACATCCGAGGACTGAAAAGTTGAGACTACCTGTCATTGCGCATCTGAAGATCCCTTGGGATTGGGCACCTTCTCCTCAAAGTACCTTCCTTCACACTCTACACTTTTTGTAGTTCTCCTAAAACTTCTCAAAGACATGCAGTTGCAAATTTTTTTTACATTGTTCTCAAGGCGGTGGCTGTAGCTTTTTTAACCTGATGAAAACGTTCTTTTGCTGTTCCACATGATTGGTGCAAAATTTCAAAAGTTCCACTTTGAGTTCACTCAACATTCAAATGCATGCCTTTGTCACAGTTAAAAAAAAAAAAAAAAAAAAAAAAAAAAAATCACCTACCATTGCTAAATAGGGCTTTTGACAACAGAAAGTGGTCCTACTGTACTTGCTGTGTGCAATACAGTCAGGCCCAGAACTGTTCAGTCAACCCTCTTACATGTGTCAGAATTCACAGATGTATCTTCACTTATTGCATGTCTCTGTCAAATCTTTATTGGGAAAACATTGTGACCTGGGACCTCTAAGACTGAAATCTTTTTTGCCTACTGGTCCTTCTGCTCTGTGAAGGTCTCTCCATCTTAGTGGACAACTTCTCATCTTGCTCTCATCTTCACACCCTCAACATTTATGAGATGTGCCTATAGTGCATACCCACTTTCTGGTCCAGGCTATGTTTATGTTAACATCCTGCTTGGATTAATGCAGTGCCCCACTGTCTGGTCATCTGACCTCAACTGGTGTTCAACTTGCCAAAGAGTTCCTATGTATCTCCCAGTTTACTCTGCTGGCTTCCCTCCTCTGTCCATATCCAGATTAACACTGGTTACTCCTTAAAGACAAAGGATCTGCATTCCAACAACTACAAGACTTGGTCATTCTCTGTGCCCGAAGAAGAGCTCCTTGACTTTGAACATGGCCCAGTATCTAAACACTTGTCAATTTTCAATCTTGGCCCAGAAATGGTAGAATGATCTCACTCTGTCCCTCGGAATTTCCGAATCCTTTCCAACATCAAAAAAAGAAGTTTACTTTCTGTCCTAATCTGTCCTGCTGTTTTTATCTATTTTCTTATTCATATGTTGCTTCTATAGGTAGCTATTGGAATATGTGCACCGTGACAGCAGCTGTATTACTGTGATAATTCAATAATCTAAGCTTTCTGTCTGTTGTTGATGCGCTTTTGTTTACTCCGAGCTGTACATCACTTTCAGGAAAAGTAACACGTAACAAATGGATGTAAAGGTAAATGTGTGTGTTTTACTGCCAACTATTGACTGGGTGCAGAAACACAGGTGACCAATTTTCCAAAGTAGTGACAAAATTCATTTAAACATGAATACCCTGGGAAATGCATAGTTGAATATTTTTACTCAAACATTTTGTACAGTGTAGTAAGACAACTTAAGGTCGGTTCTGTTTTCCTCACTCTTGTAGACAAGAAAATGTTTGGCCATGGTCATAAATGGTTTCAGAAAGTGCATTAAAATGTGAATAGCTACAGGTAAACATGCTGTATCTCCTAACCACAAAGGTTGTTGGTTCCAGTCCTAAAGCAGGCCCTGCTGTTGAATGAAAAAACAGTTTAATTTCTAATCCTGAAGCAAGAAACTGCTCTAGGACTGCAGACTCTAGGACTTTTTTAAGGATACAGAGCATCACTGTAGTGTGTGCGTGGGTGTGCATGTGTACTTCTCAAAAAGAAACACACTCCCTTTCACAGTTGTTACTCTCACAGTACACAAAACACATTTTTTACCAGAAAAGTATTTCGGTTTACATTGAGATTTGATTTGTAGTCATTTGATTAAGAAAAATGATTCCTGTAATTCCTATAATTACTCTATAGTACATTTGGTAGAGCATTTGATGAGGAGGTGGTGAATTAACAGCGTTTTCAACTGTGTCACTGAAGGCTGTGTCACTAAATCCAGAGATGCTGGACCATACGGGTCCATTATACACAGAAAGTCAACGGCCATTTCATGGCTTACAGCGACACGCAACGCTTTGTGAAGGGGTGTCCATGCCATCACAGACTATAAGACAGCACCATGGACGTGCGAGAGTGATGCCTCCCGCCCAGACACACTCAACAACTTCTACTCATGTTTTGAAAGAGCAAGCAACCTGCAGGCGTGCAAGTCCCACCCACCCCTGGATGACCATGTTCTGCATGTGACAGGAGCCGGTGTGAGGAAAACCCTATCCAGAGTCAACAGCTGAAAAGCTGTGAGTTCTAACATGATACCAGGATGGGCAATTAGAGACTGTGCTGAGCAACTGGCAGATGTCCTCTCAGACATCTTTAACATCTTACTGACACAAGCGCTTGTCCCGACATGCTTCAAGACCACCACCATCATCCTGGTGCCGAAGCAGTCTCGCATGTCCTGCCTGAATAACTACAGACCTGACTGCACTAATGCCCCTCATCATGATGTGAAAGGTTAGTCTTGCAGCATATCAAGTCAAACCTCCCCATTACACTCAGGCCTCTTCAGTTTGAGTACGGCTCAAATCAGTCCATCGTGGACGCAATAGCATCAGCCCTCCACCCAGCCCTGTCACACCTGGAGAAAAAAGACACCCATGTGAGAATATTATTCATTGATTTCAGCTCCGCATTTAACAAAATCATCCCAAAGCACCTAATAACAAAGCTGAGCCAGCTGAGCCTCAACACCTCCCTGCGCAACTGGGAGGCCATAGTCAGTCAAGATCGACAGACATACCTCCAGCACCGCCATGCTGAACAGGGCTGTGTGCTCGGCCCACTTTTGTTCACTGTTTTAATCTATGACTGCACTGCAACACATGCCTCTAACTGCATCATCAGGTTTGCCAAAGACATGACACTGGTGGGGTCTCATCAGCAACAATGATGAAAGAGAATACAGAGAGGAAGTGAATCAACTGGCAAACTTGAGCAAAATCAATAACCTTTTCTAAACACAGGCGAAACAAAGAAGATTCTCTTCCTCATTCTGCCGTCCGGCAGAAGATGAAGGATCCGTACCACCTCCTCCTGACTGTGCAATAGCTTCTTTCCTCAGGTTATGAGAATTCTCAACGGCACAAACCCCAAGACCATCTGCACACCCATCTCCTGACACAGCCGGCAGTTTTTTCTTTCATATACTGAAGAAAAGTCTGCACTAATCACTTGAACAAAGCCCATGCCACTTTGTGCAAGGCACATATCTCTTTAAGCAAATAACAAATTCACTCAAACAGTTATTAAAATTATTAGTGGTCCTATAGCTAGTGTCTAGTCTAGTCTCTAAGGTCCATGTATAGCCTTTTTGTATTTATATTATACGTAATTTTTTTTTTAGCATTTTGTACTGTGTATTGTCTTTGTATATTATTTATTGTGTATATTGTTGCCAGACTCTACCAGTGTATTGCACTGTTTTCTATTTGCACTTGTCTGTTTATAACACACTGCACTGTATGTTCTATGTGGCACAGAGGTGCAAAGAGAAACAAAATTTTTTTCTCCTGCATGTGTAACTCATTTATAGGTGGAACAATAAAGTTGACTTTGAATCACTCGAGTAAAAATACCCATCTGTAAGTGGCCATAATTGTGATTGCCCTACGAAAGACTGACATCCAATCTAGGGTGTATCATACTTTGCACTCTGTGCTACACACAATGACAGTCCAAGTGGTTTGCACAGAAAGTGTTTCTAATGCATTTAATTACATCAGTCTGACCACTGGATGGCAGTGCTTTCCCATTGCAGTTTTCAATGCCATTTACACATAGCAACAGCAAAACCATTCGAATACAGGTGGTCCCAGATTTACAATGGTTCGACGTGATTTTTTAGACTTTACAATGGTGATCTGGCAATCCACAGTCAGTAGAAACCGTACTTTAGATTTTGAATTTTGATTTTGCCCAGGCAAGTGATACGCGGAGCGATACTCTCTCGTGATGCTGGATAGCAGAGGCGAGCTGCAACTCCCATTCTGTCACGCAGAATATCACACCCCTCCTCTGCATCTGTCGGCGATCTTCAGCAGGCGATAAGAGGAGCAACTCACACACATCGTCTGAACCGCATGTCCCACACTGAGTCGCGGTGAACTGGAGCCTAACCCAGCAACACAGGGTGTAAGACTGGAGGGGGAGGGGACACACCCAGGACGGGATGCCAGTCCGTCACAAGGCACCCCAAAGGGGACTCAAACTCCAGACCCACCAGAGAGCAGGACCCGGTCCAACCCACTGCGCCACTGCACCCCCCCCCAAGGAGCAACTCACTAGAGGACAAACTGCGGAACCTACTTTGGACATTGCTCTCACACCAGCTGCTTTCTCTAAGCCTTGTTGTTTCCCTGTCGTCCTGCTCCTGTTCCCTCGGCTCCCTGACCTTGACCTACTGCTCTCGTCTTCCTGGTTTCTGAGTATTGCTAATTCTCCTGGACAATGTCTGCATATCGGTTGACCCCTGCCTGTACCTTTCGACCATTCTTCCATCTCGCCCCTTAATAAATTACAGCACCTGCGCTGGAGTCCAATCTCCTACACAACAATGACATGGAGGCGTGTATTAGGTGTATTAAATGCATTTTCGACTTACGATTTGTTTGACTTATGATGGGTTTCATGGAATGTAACCCCATCGTAAATTGGAGACCACTTGTACAGATGTTCCTCAACTTACAATGGTTTGACTTACGATTTTTCGACTTTACGATGGTGAGCTGGTGAAAAACATTCAGTAGAAACTGTACTTCGAATTTTGATTTTTTTTCCCAGGCAAGCAATATGTGGTGCAATACTCTCTTGTGATGCTGGGCAGCGGCAACAATGCGCATCGCCCATTCTGTCACACAGTTGTGTTTTTTTCCACCTCTAACTATAGTACCCTTGAGCAAGGTACTTTCCACACTGAACACATAGGACACATAAAAAGATACACAGGACAAGATCTTACACCCCATGCGTATATTACAACGGCCGTACACAAGGACCCAATCCAACCAACCTCATCATGAAGCAGGCCCAGCTCCATGGGGGCACCATAGTGGGCCTAGCCCACCCAATCAGAAGCTTGGCCCACCCTGGCCCCACAACCAATCACAAAATTGGTGCGATATTCAGTTCAGCTCCAGATATTTTCTTTTTCATTTGTTTATTTATTTATTTTTTGGCTGTCGAGACAAATAGCCTTAGCCTTGTTCACTTCGCTACCTTTGAGGTTAATGGACATGCTGAATTACGAAGCAATGGTAGAAACAGCCAGTGAACTGTATTAGAATTATTAGTGAACTTTCTTACTACTACACACTTTAGTAGCCTAAGACAACACAAGATGTACAGATTTCTTGTTTCAAAAGGACAAAAGAAAACCACTTTAGCTCACCAGGACACAGCTACCGCCTTATCCATTTGTGGCAATGAGGTTGGAGAAATAGATGAGTCAAGTTCATCAGCAGCTTCCCATGGTGTCAAAAGCACAATTAAACCCACTCAAAAATGCAGTAATTCTGTCCCAGATGATTTAAACAGGACAAATCCTCATCAGCCAGTTCTGAAATCATATCCCCAAACTCTTTTTGGAGGGAGGGAGAGATGCTTTTCGGCTGCTTGGTATCAGTCACGACCCTGGCTTGACTATTCTGTAGAGCGCGATGCATGCTTTTGTTTTCCGTGTCGAGTGTTTGGTGCTGCTTTCTCCGAAAAAGACACTTTTGTTTCGACAGGTTTTAAAAACTGGAAAGCAGCATTAGAGCATGACTGTGGTCTTCAAAAACATGCTTGTAGCCAGGCTCATTTACAAGCTTCGACCCCATGGACAAAGTTTTGCCGCTGACAGGTATCGTTGAAAAATAAATGAAAAAAATTATATTAAAAATAAAAAATGAAAAACAAAAACAAACAACAACTACAGACAAACAAATCTAAAAATTTTTAGATTTTCTGATATTCCAAGTGATAACACCCCCGCACTCCCTCAACCCCCCTAGGAATAACACTTGGCCCACCTTTCATCTCATATCTGGTGCCTGGCCTGTCATGAAGCCACAGAGAAAGACATCCATCATTGCCAATGTATATCTCCATGCCTCAAGACAAAGCAACTTAACTTCCTTCCCTATCCACCACAACCACAGGGTACTAACATGAGTATTTCACTGAGGTTGTCAAGTGGGCACCTCCCTTTGTCGGTGTTTCGTTGAATTAGGCCCAGGAGACCGCTGGAAGGCACAACAGTGCAGTATGGCACTCCAGACCCACCCCCTTCCACATATGTATTAGATACCCTTCACCCTCAACAACAGCTCCACAAACTCAACTACCCCAGTTATACCACAGCTCCCTACATACCTTCAGATGCACCACCTCCACCAACTGCAACTATCCTGGATTAGCTCCATACCTGCCAACAAAAACTGCAAATGCACCACTTGACAAACTTAAATAAAAATAAGAATACACACACACTATGAAACCACTTGTCCCATGCAGGGTCACGGTGAGCCGAAGCCTAACCCAGTAACACAGGGCATAAGGCTGGAGAGGGAGGGGACACACCCAGGATGGGAGAAGCCCACTGCACAACCACGCACCCGATAATAGTAATAATAAGGTATTATTATTATTAGTAGTATGGGGGTGCAGTGGCGCAGTGGCGCAGTGGGTTGGACCAGGTCCTACTTTCCAGTGGGTCTAGGGTTCGAGTCCCGCTTGGGGTGCCTTGTGGCGGACTGGCGTCCTGTCCTGGGTATGTCCCCTCCCCCTCTGGCCTCATGCCCTGTGTTGCTGGGTAGGCTCTGCGACCCTGTATGGGACAAGCGGTTCCGAAAGTGTGTGTGTGTGTATATATTAGTAGTATAATTGTTGTTACTACTGCTAATAATACACACACACACTGAAGCTGCTTGTCCCAGTTGGGGTCATGGCAGGAGTGGGGGGCCACACCCAGGACGGGATGCCAGTCCATCACAAAGCACTCAGAGCAGGACTCAAACCCCAAACCCACCAGAGAGTGGCCACTGTGCTCCCTATTATAATTGTAATTATAATAATAGGGGGCGCGGTGGCGCAGTGGGTTGGATCGAGTCCTCCTCTCTGGTGGGTCTGAGGTTCAAGTCTCACTTGGGGTGCCTTGCGGCGGACTGGTGTCCCGTCCTGGGTGTGTCCCTTATGCCCTGAGTTTCCAGGTAGGCTCCGGTTCCCCGCGACCCCGTATGGGACAAGTGGTTCAGAAAATGTGTGTGTGTAATAATAATAATAATAATAAAGGCATATTTTAAAACTTTAGCTTTAACCCAGCTGAAGCTCTTACATTCACCTCAGTTGCATGGCCACAGACCCAGCAAGGTGTGTTTTCTTAACCCATGCTGGGTTCTGTGTGCTATTTACACAGCACCAAGTTATCCAAACAAGTCAAATTGGGTTATTTTTAATAGTTTGGAATTACTGAAGTGTACAAGCTGACTGCATTTGATAGCAGCAGATTTTGAAGCCTGTGACTCATCACTGCCCAGGATTTGAAACCAACCAGATGTTTACAGCTGCCTGGGCTTCAGACACTGCAAGTGTTGATCTGACCAGTATATCCTTATTGTAGTGACCAGACAGTGAATGTCTGTTCCTTAACTACTAGATGCTGATGTCATCAATGGCAGCTAAGGTAAGGATTAGGGTGAATTTAACTGTACAGGACAGGAAGTGGCAGTATACCATGTTTTACCCACATTCCAGTGGTACTTAAGAGGGACCTGTGGTGATAGAGTTATATGGTGCCTAATGTAGAAAAAACAGATATGACAAGAGATGTATCAAAGTTATGGGTCCTTTTGCATGTGCTCCCAGGTTGACTCTTTCACATGCTGTATTCTGGTAGATGCTTAGAGCCTGAGGGTGGGGTGAGGTGGGGTGAGGTGAGGTGGGGTGGCTCAGCAGGCTTGGCTGGGTCCTGCTATGTGGTGGGTTTGGGGTTTGAGTCCTGCTTGGGGTACCCTGCGAGGGACTGGTGTCCCATCCCGTCCAGGGTGTGACCCCTCCCCCCTTTAGCCTTTCACCCTGTGCTACTGGGTCAGGCTCCAGCTTGCTGCAACCCTGCTGGGAACAAGTGGTTGTAGATGTGGGTTGGCTTAGGATGTGTGGTAACCAGATCTTCACAGTGGAGTTCTCAGTTTTTTAACTGTATCTGACCTCTAAGTAAGATGCCCGGCTGAATTTTTAGCCCAGCCTTCTTAATTCGCATATTGCAGTGACACTGAGGGACAGTTGCTTTGTGAAATGGTTGTGATCTGAGTGAAGCTCATGAAAAGAGATGAGTCTGTGATTTTCTGAAAGAGAGGAAAACACTTGCATGCGCAGATCAAGTTAATGTGTTCTGAGCTCTGGTGGCTGTGCACGCGACTGATCAATTTTCTGGGCAATATGGAATCATTTAAAGTGCTACTTCTCCTGCCATGCAGAGCGCAAAGGTAGGATAATAGAGAAATGTGTTTTTTTCCACTTGCAGCATGATTTCTCTGACCCTTTCCTAATATGCTCCCGGAGTCTGATAATTGTAGTCGTATGGGGAGATTGTCATGGTATGGTGAGGAGTTGTAGTTTCAGCCTAGGTGCCCCACTATTGAACCAGTTTGTCCTGGTGGGTGAGATGTAAGTGGCAACTCCTTGACTGCTACCCTTCAGCTGGTACAATGCAGTCAAAGGCTTCCCGTGGTAAAGGCTGGTCTTCACAGAGGATCCCAAGCCTGAGGCATCTGCGGTGTGGGTGGTCCCTTCCTGGGGCGGCAGAGGAAAGTGGCCACTTTGGTAGCCTTAGCAACAAAGAGAGACCACCCTGTAAAGTCCCTTCGGAATGCATTCAAACAATGTGGTGAAGGAGACATATTTGGAGGGTATTTGCATGTAAAATGTGCACTTTGTTGTCCATCCTGCTTGCTGAAATCACCATTAGATACTTGACTATACATCTCAGGTCATCTTTAAAGACATTTCATGAGTAATGCAGAATTGTAGGACTTATGCTTTTACAGTTTCTACAATAGGATGGGGTCTGAGTATCATACTTTGTGATGTGTCTGTATGTGTAAGTGTTGTTGCTGTCTCAGTGCTATTGTTGAAGGAGTGTCATGTTTGTCTCCAAAGTACCTCAGGCCTTCTCTGCTCCAGCACCAGGCTAAACCATTTTTCCTTGTTGGAAGGCCTCAAGAGGATGGACGTTTACTATCAACAGCTGCTGGACACAGGGATCCATAGCAGGCCTTGTCATAAGGTCTTCTTTTTGGGCAAACAAGACCAAAAAAGACATGTACTCTTGTTGAAAGTATGCTGTCATGGCAATGGCTGCCACCAGATGTGTGCATCTTGGGTTTGACTCTGTTCTTCTCATTTAATTTCATAAGTGCAGACCTCCCCATTAGTGGAAATGTTTTATTGGATCTAGGTTTGAATATTTGCCACACCTTGGTACTCACCTGTGGTGATGAAGCCCAAGGAGCAAAAAATGACCCTGTTCTCTCAGGAGGGATTCTTTCTCCATTGCTGCTCACATCAACACTAGCCATCCTCACATCAACACTGTGTGTTCCCTCAGGTATATTGCCCACATCTTACAGCCTGTTACATCCCAAAGAAACCTGCCACTTTAACAGATGAGGCCTGCAAGTGGTGTAGTGGTTAGTGCTGATGCCTTTAAACTCAAAGAACCCTGGTTTGAATCCAGCTTCCACCTGCAGTATTCTTGCTCAAGGTATTTGCCCTGAAATGATACAGCTAAAAATTACTGGCTGTATATGTATAAATCATTGCAAGTATCTTAACACTGTTAATTGCAAGTAGTGTGACATTACATGATTTAAATGAAGAAATATAAATGGCTGACATACTTCTGTGTGGAGTGGTTGTGTTTTTGTGTGCGGAACAAGTCCAGTGTGTAAATAGAGCAAATCTCTGAGCTGGGTCATGTTGTAGAGGCCAACAGGGGCAGGCTTTGCTTTTTGGGGCCCTTGGCAGGATTGTGTTTTTTATTAAAGCAACTACTTTAATGAAACCAAAATGCAAGATGAAAAACCTGTAATTTATTGGCTGAATTCTGATAAAGATAGCAAAGTGGATAGATAGCAATAACAGTATAGCTATCCTTATGATTACTATTAATAAATACTGAAATAAATGTAATGTAAAGGTATTAATAAATACTTGTAAAAATACAAATATAACTGAATCATTCAATAAAAGCAGAGGTTTATAAAGTAGAATTTTAACACAGAATAAATTATGCAGTTAACTATTTTAATGATGACACACTGCAACCTGAAACCTGTACCAAGTGTAAAGATAACGTGAACAATAACAATAAAAATGATAACAACAGTAGTAATACATATAACTGAATATAACAAATAATGTAATACAGAAAAAAAGAAAGTGTTCTCACTAAGATGACACACATTATTCCCTGGCTAAAGCAACCACTTCATTCTCCAACTACAGCAAGAAGAGGGTCATGGTTTCACTTGCACATTCTGATCCAGCTGCTGAGCCCTGGGGAGAATCATTTCGATCCACCTCTCTCCCTGGACCACCTCACATCCCATTCCGGCAAATTCTGCCTGCTGTTCAGATGGAATACAAACAGGGAAAGAGGAAGTGCTTGTCATCACTGGGTTCGAACTTGCAGATTGCACAATGTAAGCTTTGTATGAGTGGCTGTGCACTGGGGTTTTAATTGTCAAATCTGATGCTGAGCCCATGCACTGTTGAGCCTTAATGGTCCATGTGGACGGTCAGTCAGCATAAGGTAATGATCCCACAATCACACTCTAATGGAGGGTGGGTGGTTAAGGAGGCATCTAACAGACTTTTCCTTGAGGAACTAGTGGAAAAACACTGTACAGACAAGCAAGAGGTACCAAGCCTTTCAATATGACATGTTTGTTCAGCAACACATTTTAAAACTGAAAATATATAGTTATATAAAGTTTTAGAACACCTCCATTTTTCTAGTTTTTATTGAAATTTACACAGTTTTTGTTTGTCTCAGTGTACTCTGAAATTAAAGCAAAACATAAATGAACAATTGGAAATAAAAAAAGAAATCATGAGATCATTTTGTTTAACAAAATTTAATCTACCCTTCCTGGATCGGGGCCTTGGCTTGGCGGAAGGGCTTCAGTGATCTAGGGATCTCCAGAGCTATGTTGTTGGGAGCATTATGCTCCTGGTAGGGTCTCCCAAGGCGAACAGGTCTGGAGTGAAGATCCAGACTAACACGATCCAAAAATCTCCATGGAAAAAGTAAACAGGAGATCGTTTACCCTGCCCAGAATAGGGTCACCGGGACCTACCCCTGGAGCCAGGCCTGGGGGTAGTGTTCCTAGACGAGCACCTGGTGGCTGGGCAGCCCACGTAGCCTGGCCGGGCTCAGCCGATCTATTCTTTCTTACCGAAACCTGGCTTGGTGAGTCCGATACGATTCCACTAATAGAAACCGCTCCGGACGGATATGATTATTTCCATAAATCTCGTTCCATACGTCATGGAGGTGGAGTCGGCGTTCTTTTCAATAATAGATTACAAATAACACAGAGAAATCGTGATAATATCACCTCGTTTGAAGCTCTACAATTAGATTTTAACTCAACCCCCAATATAATTATATTCCTTATCTACCGTCCACCTGGACCGTACTCCTCTTTTCTTGAGGAATTTAACAACTTCATAACCGATTTAGTCATTAATCATGACAAAATTATCCTGCCGGATACTTTCAATATTCATGTAGACGTATCGTCGGACACTCTCGCTAATAGTTTTTTGTCTCTCTTAAACTCCGTCAGTTTTACCCAGGTTGTTACCGGTCCTACTCATTCCCGTAACCATACGGTCGATCTCGTCATTACCTACGGCGTAGATGTTCATCATGTTAATATTATTCCTTTAAACTAGGCTATTTCTGATCATCATTTAGTAATCTTTGATCTATACCTGCCCGTGCTGTCCGACAGTAAGACCAAAATCGTGCGGCATATTGATGACAATACTACTGCTAAAATTATTGATCATATTAGAAGCTCGGATTTTAGAACAACTGTAGATAATGATCAAATGGCTTTAGATTATAATTCTGTGGTCAAATTCGCCCTAGACTCTGCGGCTCCACCAAAAACTAAACTTATTCTAACTGTAAGAAATTCGCCATGGTTCAATGAATCAACTTGTGCAATAAAGTTAGAATGTCGTAAATTAGAGCGTAAATGGCGTTCAACTAAACTTAATGTTTATTATCTAGCCTGGTCCGATTGTCTAAAAAAATATAAAACAAGCACTTTTTCATGCCAGATCTGAATACTACGCAAAGTTAATTGATGAAATCACAAGAACCCTCACTTCCTGTTTAATACCATCGCTTATTTAACTGGTAAACACAAAGATAAACAATGTATTTCTGCTACCATTACTAATGATGAATTTATGTTGTTTTTCAATAATAAATTAGTGAATATCCACAAATCCATAGTGCCCTCTAGTTCAGTTTTAGCAAGCAAAAGCGCTTCTGACGATATTAGTTGTCTGCACCACCTCAGTGACTTCGACGTAATAACTGTAGAGGAAATTACCATGCTAATTCGCTCTATGAAAAGTACTACCTGTCCTTTAGACCCAATCCACACTAAATTACTGAAAGCCGCAGTTTCCATGCTTGCAGTACCTATTGTTAATATTGTTAATACGTCGTTACTAAATGACTATGTTCCAAAAGCTTTTAAAATCGCCGTTATTAGACCCCTACTAAAGAAATTGGATCTGGACTGTAATAACCCATGTAATTATAGACAGATCTCCAATCTGCCATTTTTATCCAAAATTCTAGAAAAAATCGTAGCTTCCCAAATTGTAAAATATCTTAATCATCATAATATATTTGAAAAATTTCTGTCTGGTTTCCGCACTGGTCACAGCACTGAAATGGCACTTACATGTGTTGTTAATGATATTCTCATTTCTTCTGATGCTGGTCAGATCTCTATTTATATGTTACTAGACTTGAGTGCTGCATTTGATACTGTAGACCATAGTATCCTACTGACTTGGAAACCTGGTTGGACTAAGAAGTACCGTTCTGAAGTGGTTTGAATCGCATTTAGCTAACCGTGAACAATTTGTATTGAAATCTGACGACTGCCCCCCCTCCATTTCTACTACAGTGCAGTATGGTGTGCCACAGGGCTCTGTGTTGGATCCATTACTTCTCTCACTTTATATGTTACCACTGGGTGATATTATTCGCAAGCATAATATGAATTTCCATTTGTATGCCGATGACACACTACTACTACTACTACTACTACTAATGCCTACTACCCCTCTTGGGGCATAGGCCGTCAACAAGGGCTCTCCAGGCATCTCTGTCCTGGGCCAGTTTTTCCAGTTTTCCCCAGGTGTGGCCCATCCTGTCGGTTTCTGCATCCAGGTGGCGTCGCCATGTGTTTTTTGGCCGGCCTCGCTTCCTCTTGCCTTGGGGGTTCCACGTGAGGGCTCTTCTTGTAGTGTTTGGAGCTGGCTTTCGCAGAGTATGGCCGATCCATTGCCAGCATCTTTGCAGGATATCATCCTCAACTGGTTGTTGTCCTGATCTCTGCCATAGCTCTTGGTTGCTGATGATCACGGGCCAGTGGATCCTGAGAATCTGTCACAAACAGTTGTTAATAAATGTCTGTATCTTTTTTGTGGTGGTGACGGTGGTCCTCCAGGTCTCTGCTCCGTAAAGTAGGACTGACTTTACGTTGGAGTTGAAAATTCGGGTCTTGATCTTAACTGTCAGAACTCTGGACCCCCCACACGTTCTTCAGTTGCAGGAAAGCTGCCCTTGCCTTGCCTATTCTGACTCTGACGTCGACATCTGTCCCACCCTGCTTGTTGATTATGCTGCCTAGGTCGGAGAAGCTGTCCACCTCTCCTAACGCTTCACCATCAAGTGTGATTGGAGAGTCCTTACCTGCATTGACCCTCAGTATCTTGCTTTTCCCTCTGTGGATGATGAGACCTACTCGTGCTGAGTTCTCTGCCACAGTGCTGATCTTCTCTTGCATTTGTTGGTGGGTATGTGAGAGAAGGGTGAGGTCATCTGCAAAATCCAAGTCATCCAACTGTTCCCAAGGTGTCCATCGGATCCCAAGTCGCTTCTCAGCTGTGGAGGTCTTCATCACCCAATCATTCACAAGCAGGAACAAAAATGGTGACAGGAGACATCCTTGTCTAACTCCTGTTCTCACCTGGAAAGCACTAGTGAGCTGCTGACCATGCACCACCCTGCAGGTCATCCCGTCGTAGGAGTTCCTGATGATGTTGGTACACTTTTCTGGTATTCCGTAATGTCTCATCAGCTTCCACAGGGTGTCTCTGTCTACACTGTCAAAGGCTTTCTCATAGTCAATGAAGTTTATGTAGAGTGGTAAGTTCCATTCTATTGACTGCTCCAATATAATACGCAGCGTGACTATTTGATCTGTGCAGGATCGCTCTTTCCGGAATCCTGCCTGCTGGTCTCGGAGCTGTTGGTCAACTGTGTCCTTCATTCTGTTGAGGAGGATCCTATTAAACACCTTGCCTGGAACGGACAAGAGTGTTATGCCTCTATAGTTGGAGCAGCTGCTGAGGTCGCCTTTCTTTGGTAGCTTGATGAGGTATCCCTCCTTCCATTCTATTGGGACAAGTTCTTCCTCCCAGATTTTCTTGAAAAGGGGGTATAACATCTCTACTGTGGTTTCGATGTCTGCTTTCAATGCCTCTGCTAGAATGTTGTCAGGTCCTGCTGCCTTGCCAATTTTCAGCAGTTTGATGGCCTTACGGATCTCCTCCCTGGTGGGCTCCCTGCAATCGATAGGCAGGTCTACAGCAGCTGGCTGGATGTCTGGTGGGTCCTGAGGGGCTGGTCTATTAAGCAGCTCTTCAAAGTGCTCTACCCATCTTTTCTTCTGTCCCTCATCTCCAGTGA
The DNA here is from genome assembly GCF_900964775.1 of Scleropages formosus. Taxonomy (NCBI): domain Eukaryota; kingdom Metazoa; phylum Chordata; class Actinopteri; order Osteoglossiformes; family Osteoglossidae; genus Scleropages; species Scleropages formosus. Next base: position 1,666,800 of record NC_041826.1, read on the forward strand.
TGGTCCTTCCCTCCTTGTCCTTTACAGGCCTTTCTAGTTTGTTAAACTTTCCAGACAGCTTTTTTGTAGTGGTGTATAGATCTTTCATATTCCCTTGTCGAGCTGCTTCTTCAGCCTCAATAGCCAGAGAGTCAAAGTATTTCTTTTTGTCAATCTTGATGCTCCTCTTTGTACTTTTGTTGGCCTCCCTGTATGCTTCCTGTGCTCTGGCTTTCTCAGCCCGTGTACGGCTGTTGTTAAGAGCTATCCTCTTTTCCTTCCTTTCCTGTATCTTCTTCATTGTTTCTACTGAGATCCACTCCTTGTGGCTGTGTTTCCTGGGGCCTAGTACTTCCTGGCATGTTGTTATCATTGCCTCCTTCACTGCCTTCCATTTCACATCAATAGTCTCCTCATCCAGAAGCTCCTGCAGAGCCTGGAACTTGTTGGTGAGGGTTAGTCTGTATTCCTCTAACTTTGTTGCCTCCTTGAGAAGGGCGGTGTTGTATCTCTTGTACTGGTTTGTCTCTCCTGTCCATGTCTTCTTTAGCTTGAGCCTGAGGCGAGCCACAAGGAGATGATGGTCTGAGGCAACATCTGCTCCTCACTTGGCGCGTACGTCCTGCAGGGATCTCCGGAACCTCCTTGTGATGCACACATGGTCTATCTGGTTCTCTGTAGATAGATCCGGTGAAACCCAGGTTGCCTTATGAATCCTTCGATGAGGGAAGATGCTTCCGCCAATGACCAGGTTGCTTGTGGCACATAGGTTGACAAATCTTTCTCCATTGTCATTCATCTCACCTAGTCCTTGCTGCCCCATAATCTCCTCATAGCCCCTGTTGTCGCTACCAATCTTGGCATTGAGGTCTCCCATGACAATGGTGACGTCTCTTCCTGGCAAACTCTGGATGACGGTCTGCAGTTTGTTGTAGAATTCCTCCTCCTGCTCTTTATCGCTGTCATTAGTTGGGGCGTAGCACTGCATGACATTCATGCTAATCCTTCTCATCTTAGTTCTAAAGGTTGCTGTGATGATGCGTGGTCCATGGGCCTCCCATCCGGTGAGAGCTCTCTGGGCTGTCTTATTTAACATCAGAGCCACACCTTGGGTGTGGGGGGCGTTGTCTTCCTTGTGTCCTGAAAACAGCAGCATCTCTTCCGATGATAGCCTCTTCTGGCCTGAGCCAGTCCACCGTGACTCGCTGATTCCCAAGAAGGTGAATCTGTAGGCCCTCATTTCTGCGGCCACCTGTGCTGCCTTTCCAGCTTCGTACATCGTCCTCACATTCCACGTCCCGATATTAAGGGTGGCCTTGGTTGAAAGGATGGTGATCGGCTGAGCAGCTTCCAGATGCTTCTGGTTTTCACCACTCCGCGTCATAAGACTTCTGGCTGGAAGTCCATCTTCGCCCAAGGCCGAGATGTCTTGAGTACTTGTTGGCGTTTCTGTAGCGGTGTGGGTTTTTTACGGGATGGGGTCGCTAGCCCCATGCCCACGATGACACACAGCTTCATGTATCGTTCAAGCCTGATGATCCATCACATGTGGTGTCGTGAGCTAATTATTTTACCAGTATAAAATTATGGATGAGTAATGATTTTTTATCTCTAAATGCCAGTAAAACAGAGGTACTTGTGGTGGGTGGTGATGCTAAAACTCTCGACATAATCACATCAAGCTTTACAACAAATGGTATTACATTAAACTGTCCGGATTGTGTCAAGGATTTGGGTGTCCTGCTGAATGGAAAGCTGTCATTTGTATCGCATGTAAATGCTTTGACTAAGCCATGCTTCCTTCAGTTAAGAATCATAGCTAAAATGCGGCGATTCCTTTGTAGACGGGATTCTGAGAAACTGGTTCATGCTTTTGTTTACAGCAGGCTGGATTACTGTAATGCTTTACTGTCGGGTTGTCCGTACCAGACTGTATCCAGGCTACAGTTGGTACAAAATGCTGCTGCGAGAATTGTTACTAGAACTAGGAAGTACGCCCATATAACACCGGTACTTAAATCCTTGCATTGGCTCCTGGTCTCTTATAGAGTTGATTATAAAATCCTACTTTTGACCTATAAGGCAATACATGGCATTGCTCCAGCTTACCTTTGTGAGATCATTAATTTTTACATCCCAGGATGATATCTCCGTTCATTAGATGCAGGTTACTTTAAAGTACCTGTGATCAATAAGACCTCAGTAGGAGGTCGCGCCTTTAATTATAGAGCACCTAAACTGTGGAATAGTCTACCAGTTACTATCAGAAATGCCCCGTCTGGTTCTGTTTTCAAATCCCGACTAAAGACTTACATGTTCACTCAGGCATTCCACCTCGTAATGTAATTCGACCTGCCTTGGTTGTTTATTTTATCACCTTTACAAAAATGCATTTTAAATTTGCTTAAGTAACAAATGACTAACTCTGTCCTATCTTCTCGTTGAGCACTACCTCGCTACATAAGACCTAAGGAGGCCGGCCAGTAGTGACAGACAAATCCCATGCTGACAGAGGATTGATGTCCATCTGCCATGACGATCGAGACGTTCCATGCCGAGCTGGGGATCCAAGATACCATTTACCAACATTATCATTATTACTTGTTACACACTGGCTTACAAATTGTTACTTTCTAGAATGCCCAGGAGGGGTGGGCAACCACTGGCCCGTGGACCCCCAGAGGTTTTTTATCCCTCAATCTTCAGTTGGGAGTTTTTGTTCCTTTCCCCGGTGGTATACTTAGAGCTCTATAATTTCTTCATTATGGTAGCCATTAGTCGACTGTCTTCTTTGTTTCTATCAATTTTTCTTGCTGTATGCCTGTGTTAAAATGCTCTGTGTCACTGCGTGAGAAGAGCGCTCTATAAAAAAAAAAATAAATAAATAAATAACTAATCACCATCTGGCTCCTCCGTGAACCGCCACCTTACCGTGGTGGAGGGGTTTGAGTGCCTGAATGAGTCCAGGAGCTATGTTGTCTGGGGCTATATGCCCCTGGTAGGGTCTCCCATGGCAGACAGGTCCTGGATGACAGACGAGACAAAGCGCGGTTCAAAAACCCCTTATGACGGAAAAATCAAGGCTTTCGTTTACCCTGCCCGGTATGGGGTCACCGGGGCCCCACCCTGGAGCCAGGCCTGGGGGGGGGGGCTCGCATGCGAGCGCCTGGTGGCCAGGTCTATGCCCACGGGGCCTGGCCGGGCTCAGCCCGAAGCCACGACGTGGAGCCGCTCTTCGGTGGGCTCACCACCTGCCGGAGAAACCGTAAGGGGCCGGTGCATTGTGATTTGGGCGGTGGTCGGGGCCGAGTGCCCGGCTGACCCAAACCTCGGGCGCCAACTCTGGTTTTTGGGACTTGGAATGTCACCTCACTGGCGGGGAAGGAGCCTGAGCTGGTGCGGGAAGTCGAGAGATACCGTCTAGATATAGTCGGGCTCACTTCCACTCACAGCTTGGGTTCTGGAACCACTCTCCTCGATCGGGGGTGGACTCTCCACTATTCTGGCGTTGCCCAAGGTGAGAGGCGGCGGGCTGGTGTGGGCTTATTAATAGCCCCCCAGTTCAGCCGCCATGTGTTGGAGTCTACCCCGGTGAATGAGAGGGTCGTCTCCCTACGCCTTCGGGTCAGGGAACGGTCTCTCACTGTCGTTTGTGCTTATGCGCCTAGCGGCAGTGTAGAGTACCCGGCCTTTTTAGAGTCCCTGGGGGGCGTGCTGGAAAGCGCTCCCACTGGGGACTCTGTTGTTCTACTGGGGGACTTTAACGCCCACGTGGGCAGCGACAGTGATACCTGGAGGGGCGTGATTGGGAGGAACGGCCTCCCTGATCTGAACCCGAGCGGTGAGTTGTTATTGGATTTCTGTGCTAGTCGCGGTTTATCCATAACGAACACCATGTTCATGCATAAGGGTGTCCATCAGTGCACTTGGCACCAGGACACTCTAGGTCGGAGGTCGATGATCGACTTTGTAGTCGTTTCTTCTGACCTTCGGCCATATGTCTTGGACACTCGGGTGAAGAGAGGGGCTGAGCTGTCAACTGATCACCACCTGGTGGTGAGTTGGATTCGATGGCGGGGGAAAAAGCTGGACAGACCTGGCAGGCCCAAACGCATAGTGAGGGTCTGTTGGGAACGTTTGGCGGAGGCCCCTGTCAGAGAGGTCTTCAACTCCCACCTCCGACAGAGCTTCAACCAGGTCCCGAGGGAGACTGGGGACATTGAGTCTGAATGGACTATGTTCCCCACCTCCATTGTCGGTGCGGCGGTTCGGAGCTGCGGCCATAAGGTCTCCGGCGCCTGTCGCGGCGGCAATCCCCGAACACGGTGGTGGACACCGGAAGTAAGGGATGCCGTCAAGCTGAAGAAGGAGTTCTATTGGGCCTGGCTGGCTCATGGGACTCCTGAAGCAGCTGACAGGTACCGACGGGCCAAACGGAGCGCGGCTCTGGCAGTCGCCGCGGCAAAAACTCGGGCTTGGGAGGAGTTCGGTGAGGCCATGGAGGAAGACTTTCGGTCGGCCTCAAAGAGATTCTGGCAAACCGTCCGGCGACTCAGAGGGGGGAAGCGGTGTTCCACGAACACTGTTTACAGTGGAAGTGGTGCACTGCTGACCTCAGCTGAGGATGTTCTCGGGCGGTGGAAGGAGTACTTTGAGGATCTCCTCAATCCCTCCGACACGCCTTCCGTAGAGGAAGCTGAGGCTGGGGACTTGGAGGGGGACTCGTCCATTACCCTGGCTGAAGTTGCTGAGGTAGTCAAAAAACTCCTCGGTGGCAAGGCTCCGGGGGTGGATGAGATCCGCCCCGAGTTTCTCAAGTCTCTGGATGTTGTGGGGCTGTCTTGGCTGACACGCCTCTGCAGCATCGCGTGGAGTTCGGGAACGGTGCCTCTGGACTGGCAGACCGGGGTGGTGGTCCCTCTTTTTAAGAAGGGGGACCGGAGATTGTGTTCCAACTACAGGGGGATCACACTCCTTAGCCTCCCTGGGAAAGTCTATGCCAGGGTACTGGAAAGGAGAATCCGACCGATAGTCGAACCTCGGATTCAGGAGGAGCAATGCGGTTTTCGCCCTGGCCGTGGAACACTGGACCAGCTCTATACCCTCACTAGGGTGCTGGAGGGTTCGTGGGAGTTTGCCCAACCAGTCCATATGTGTTTTGTGGACCTGGAGAAGGCATTCGACCGTGTCCCTCGTGGCATCCTATGGGGGGTACTTCGGGATTATGGGGTTCGGGGCTCGTTGCTACGGGCTGTTCGTTCCCTGTATAACCGGAGCAGGAGCTTGGTTCGCATTGCCGGCAGTAAGTCAGACCTGTTCCCGGTGCATGTTGGACTCCACCAGGGCTGCCCTTTGTCACCGATTCTGTTCATTATCTTTATGGACAGAATTTCTAGGCGCAGTCAGGGAACGGAGGGTGTCTGTTTTGGTGGCCGCGAGATCTCGTCTCTGCTTTTTGCGGACGATGTGGTCCTGTTGGCTTCATCAAGTCAAGACTTGCAGCGTGCACTGGTGAGGTTTGCAGCCGAGTGCGAAGCGGCGGGGATGAGAATCAGCACCTCCAAATCCGAGGCCATGGTTCTCAGTCGGAAAAAGGTGGATTGCCCCCTCCGGGTTAGGGGGGAGTTGCTCCCTCAAGTGGAGGAGTTTAAGTATCTCGGGGTCTTGTTCACGAGTGAGGGAAAAATGGAGCGGCAGGTCGACAGACGGATCGGTGCGGCGTCCGCAGTAATGCGGTCATTGTACCGGTCTGTTGTGGTGAAGAGGGAGCTGAGTCGTAAGGCGAAGCTCTCAATTTACCGGTCGATCTACGTTCCTACCCTCACCTATGGTCATGAACTCTGGATCATGACCGAAAGAATGAGATCGCAGATACAAGCGACAGAAATGAGTTTCCTCCGCAGAGTGGCTGGGCGCACCCTTAGGGATAGGGTGAGGAGCTCAGTCACCCGGGAGGAGCTCGGAGTAGAGCCGCTGCTCCTCCGCATCGAGAGGAGCCAGTTGAGGTGGCTCGGGCATCTGTTTCGGATGCCTCCTGGACGCCTCCCTGGGAAGGTGTTCCGGGCTTGTCCCACTGGGAGGAGGCCTCGGGGCAGACCCAGGACACGTTGGAGAGACTATGTCTCCCGGCTGGCCTGGGAACGCCTTGGGGTTCCCCCAGAGGAACTGGAGGAGGTGTGCGGGGAGAGGGAAGTCTGGAGGACTCTGCTCGGACTGCTGCCCCCGCGACCCGGCCCCGGATAAAAGCGGAGGAAGATGGATGGATGGATGGATCACCATCTGGTGGTGAGTTTGATCAGATGGTGGGGAAAACTGATAGACAGACCTAGTAGTCCCAGGCGTTTAATGAGGGTGTGCTGGGAAAGACTTTCAGAGGACCTTGACCAGAATGATTTTAACTCGCACCTCCAGGAGAGCTTCTCCCATGTCCCTTAGGAGGTAGGGGACATGGAGTCTGAATGGACCTTGTTCAAAACCTCCATTGTGGAACCATCCAGGCACTGCTGTGGGCAAAAGCTTGTTATTGTCAGCCGGGGCGGCAACTCAAGAACCCGCTGGTGGACACCGGTGGTGAGGGAAGCCATCAAGCTGAAGAAGGAAGCCTTCAGGGCCTGGTTGACTCTTCAGACTCCTGACTCAGCAGATAGGTACCGGCAGGCGAAAAAAGGCAGCAGCGACCGCGGTTGCAGAAGCAAAATCCAGGGCATGGGAGGAGTTTGGAGAGGCCATAGAAAATGACTATCTGTCGGCGTCAAAGAGGTTCTGGAGAACCCTCTGGCAGCTCAGAAGGGGTCGGAGAAGTATCACTCAGGTTGTGTTTAGCAGGAGTGGAGAAACTCTGACCTCTGATGAGGACATTGTCGGGAGGTGGAAGGAGCACTTTGAAGAACTCTTAAACCTGAGTGATATGCCTCCTTTACAGGAGTCAGGGCCTGAGGCTTTCGGGCTGTCAGAGTCCATCTCCCTGATGGAAGTCACTGAGGTAGTTGGTAAGCTCCACAGTGGCAAAGCACCGGGGGTGGATGAGATCTGCCTGGAAATGCTTAAGGCCCTGGATGTTGCAGGGCTGTCATGGTTGACACACCTCTGCAATGTTGCATGGACCTCGGGGACAGTGCCCTTGGATTGGCAAACTGGGGTGGTGGTCCCTTTTTTAAGGAAGGGGACCGGAGAGTGTGTGCCATCTATTGGGGTATCACACTTCTCAGCCTCCCTGGGAAAGTCTATGCCGAGGTACTGGAGAGGAGGCTCTGGCCGATAGTTGAACTTCAGACTGAAGAGGAACAATGCGGATTCCGCCCTGGCTGTGGAACAGTGGACCAGGTTTTTAACCTCTCACAGTTAATTGAAGGGACATGGGAATTTGCTAATCCAGTCTACATGTGTTTTGTGGACTTTGAGAAGGCCTATGACTGTGTTCCCCGGGAAATTCTGTGGGAGGTGCTTTGGGAGTATGGGGTACAGGGGCCACTACTGCGAGCCATTCGGTCCTTGTACTTACGGAGCGAAAACTGTGTCCGCATACTTGACATTAAGTCAAGCCTGTTCAGTGTGGGTGTTGGACTCCGCTAAGGTTGTCTCCACTCCTGTTTGTGGTTTTCGTGGACAGGATATCAAGGCACAGTCGAGGTCAGGAGGGCATTCTGTGTGGGAGTTGGAAGGTGATGTATCTGCTTTTTGCGGATGATGTTGTCCTTTTGGCACCGTCACATGGTTACCTCCAGCATGCCCTGGAACAGTTTGGAGCTGAGTGTGAAGCGATGGGGATGAGGATCAGCACCCCAAAGTCTGAGTCCATGGTTCTCTCACGGAAAAGGATGGTATGCCCCCTCCAGGTAAGGGGAGAGTTTTTGCCTCAGGTGGAGGTGTTCAAGTATCTTGGGGTCTTGTTCACGAGTGAGGGAAGAAGGGAGCGTGAGATCTGCCGCAGACTGGGAACAGTGGCAGCAGTAATGCGATCGCTGTACCGGACTGTAGTGGTTAAGGGGGAGCTGAGCCATAAGGTGAAGCTCTCCATTTACTGGTCGATCTACATCCCTACCCTCACCTATGGTCATCAACTCTGGGTGATGACCGAAAGAATAAGATCGCGGATACAAGTGGTCGAAATGAGTTTTCTCCACAGAGTGTTGGGACTCATTCTCCATGACAGGGTGAGGAGTTTGGATATCTAGGAGAAGCTCAGAGTAGAGCTGCTACTCCTCCACATTGAGAGGAGCCAGTTGAGGTGGTTCGGGCATCTGATAAGGATGCCCCCTGGGCGCCTCCCTTTGGAGGTATACCAGGAGCACAACCAACTGGGACGAGGCCCCAAGGTCGGCCCAGGACTTGCTGGAGGGATTATATCTCACAGTTGGCCTGGGAATGGCTGGGGATCCCCCCAGGCTGAGCTGGAGGAAGTTGCAGGGGACAGGGACGGCTGGGTCTCTCTGCTCTCCCTGCTGCCACCACGATGCTTTTAGGACAACCAGGACAGAAGATGAGAAAATTTAATCTAAATTTTTGACTCGAGGTAGCCACCTTTTGCAAATATAACAGCCGAACACATTCGTGGTATTCTTTCTGAAACAGAAATCAAATAGTTTGGAAAGTTCCATCCTTTCGCCTACTCAACGGCATACAAAAACCCTGCGTGATGAACCGAAGATTTCAAATTTTGATTCATTGGTCCATAAGACCTTCATCCAGTCTTCAATAGTCCACTGGAAGTGCTTCATTGCCCAGGCAAGCCTCTTTTTCTTATTTTGCCATCTCGACCTGTCAAACCTGCGGCTCGAAGTCTTTTCTTCACAGTTGAAACTGAGACTTGTTTATTTCCACCAGTGTTAAGCTGTGCTTCTAGCTGTTGTCCTGTGAGCCACCTATCACGCAAGCTGTTAACTCTCAGAAACTTGTATTCTGATTCTGTTGTGGCTTTGGGTCTCCCAGACCTCTTCCCATCAGAGTTCCCTCCAAGTGCCTTTTGATGGTGTGGGAACTGTACTCACAGACACCTTGGCATTCTTTGCAATTTCTCTGAAGCAGGGGTGTCAAACTCAATTTCATCCCGGGCCACATCAACATTGTGGTTGCTCTCAAAGGGCCGGTTGTAACTGTAAGGCTATATGAATGTATCTACTCTTTTATTACATTACATAATTACCTCTGCATTCGATTACTACTGGTTTTGGTAATAACTCAATTAATACCTAGCTTTGAAAGTAGAAGCCCAGAACAAATAATGACAAAGTTTATTCAAGTGTACAAATATTGTACAGTTTATTTAAAAAATAAATGAGGTAACAAAAACACGTTTGTTCTGTATGTGAGCACACGTTCAGATTTCTCTGTGATATTCGAAATTAACTTAATTCATGAAATTAAGAAAAAATCGTTACTTATACATCTGCATCAACTTTTCTTTGACATGATGGGTCTATTGATACTTTTTTTTTTTTTTACTAATCCTATCACTCCACTAGAACGCTGCTGCAGGAAAAAAACAGATATCCAGACACTGCCATCTACTGGCTAGATGCCTTCATCGCGCAGGCAATAAAATTGAGATGCATTTTCAGGTCCCGAAAATAAAATTTATAATAACAATAAAATAATTTATAAGCTCTCGCGGGCCACATAAAATGAGGGGGCGGGCCGGATTTGGCCCGTGGGCCTTGAGTTTGACACCTCTGCTCTAAAGGAAAGACCTACACTTTTAAGGGTTATAATAGTCTGTCTTCCTTTGTTAATTGCTTTTTTCCTCACCATTATGAGTGCAATATACTACTTCCTGCAGTACAATACTTTCCAAATAATGCTTAAGAGGGTGTACGAACATAGTCTGTTCCAACACTGCTTTTATACAGACAGTGGGTTTCTAAGTAATCAACAAAAGTTGGGGCACCTGTAGGAATTGTTAACATTAACTTTCAAGGCTTAATTTACTTCCATTGCTGCAGAACAGCTGTTAGTTGTTAACCCATTACTTCTTCCCTGAAATATACATTATTTTTCAGTTTTTGGTACCCTAAACTTTTTTTTTTTTAAACCTCTGGCAGTTTACTGCTTACCTTTGTACCATTTCAGGTTATTCACTGGATTTGAACTGCTTAAATTCCAATAAAGACTGGAAAAATGGGGGTGTTCTAAAACTTTTGACTGGGTGTGTATAATTCACAAAAGTAGGGATACCAATCCAGTATATCTTTTGTGTTGACATGTGGGAAAACTATATATAACCTTAAAAGATGTGGAAAGAAGAAGGTGTCTGTGTAATGTGATGAACTGATAAATTATAAATTCACTATTATAAAATATTTCATTTCAGTAATTTAAAATCAGTGTGGGTGGCAATGTGATGCAGTGTATGACCTGCTTGAACATGGGTTCAAATTCATCTCACTCTGTGTGGAGTTTGCATGTTCTCACTATGTTTGTTTGGATTTCCTCAGGGTCCTCTATTTAACTCAAAGCTTAAATACACATGTTTTAGGTATACTGGTGACTCTAAATTGCCCGTAAGTATATTTGTGTGCATGAATATGTGCATTTGCTGGTTAGCCTCACATCCTGTGTTTGTGTGATGGGCTCTGGACCATCCTAAACCTGACCTGGACTAGCGGTTAATGATAGTGAACACGTGACTAAAAATATTGCAATTGATAGGACTGGAATTAGAAACACATTTTTTTCAGTTTTGCCTTGTTATTCCTAGATATTGACTAACAGTTGGAAAAACACAGAGAGTAGAGAAGTTGTACCACATGTCTGTGCAGTCGTACAAAATTGTCTGGTCTGTATAATAGATGAAACCTTGTAATTTGATCTTCTAACTACAACTGTAAAGCATGGTGTGGAGCACAAAAGCAGCAAAAACACCAAAACAAGTTTTTCAAAAATTAATTATTTAGTTGACTTTCAATTGCCAGACAAGAATTATGCCTGTGGCATTTTAATAATTGATGGATATTTTATATGTTCACGGGTTCAGCTTTCAACCACCTTTAATACGTCTGTTATTTGGCAATTTGATATACAGTATATTGCTCTGAGATTCTGGGGCTCTGTAGTATCTAATCGGGTCTTCCTAGATTACTTAAAAGCCAGAGATGCAATGAATGGGGAAGGAAGTGCATGTAGCATCCGGACGGGAGTCCGACAGGGACGCGTGTTGCTATTACGTCCGAACATGGACGAAAAGAAAAATGACCCCACGCGCAGAGTGATATTAGAAGTGGGCGGTGCAGACTGTAAAGCACTTGGTGGAAGTGAAACAGGAAATGCGGGACAAGAAAACACACTATGTTCGAACTAAGGTGAACAGTGAAACGCTACTCTGTGAGTATGACTGGCACTCAGGGACGTGACGAAATAGCGGACGTTCCAGTCTGGACCAGGACTGGAGAATAAGAGGCAGGAGCTGACAGGACAGGCACTCAGGACTGGAATATAAACACCTAGGAAACAAACTGAGGAAACAAGAGACTACTGATCGCCAGGAAAGCAGAATGGAACCACTGATTAAGAATCCACAATTGGTCTCACCACACGTGCTCCTTTTATACCTTCGTGACTTATGAGACTGTGAACTAGTACATGGGTGTTGACTAGCAGCACTGAGTGGCGCCGCCTCTGGCCAGGAGGGGCATTACCCTCGTGGGCCGTGACAGTGTGGCTGAGGTGGGAGTGCCTTCTTCAAGGTACCTAGATGTGGTAAACTGCTACCAGAATAAAGTAAAACCAAGTCACTGAGGCGAAAGCCATCCAGAAAGTCCAAAATCATAATACAACCTGGACTGAAGTATTGTTGCACTGAAGAACCACAATCCAAACCGGAGAATCACGTCATTTAGATTTATGTTTATTCATTTAGCTGATTATTTTCTCCAAGCAACTTATCTTAACTTTAAGTTAAGAACTCTCTCAACTATTAACTTAAGCTACTTACAATGAGAATCACCTTGCACAAGGGTATTGCAAGACGGGATGGGATTAAAACCTGTGATCTCTAAGTCCAGAGGTAGCCACTCTAATTAGTATTCCTGCTGCTTGCCCCATCATTGGAGTATCTATATTCAATGTCAAGCATTACAACTCACACTGGACCATCATAAATCAGAATGGACTATTAAAAACCAAACTGGACCTTCACAAACTGGACTGGAAGATCATAAACCAGACTACACCATGACATACCAGACTGCACAATCAAAAGCCAGACAGGGCCATCACAAACCAGACTGGAACCTCATAAATTAGACCGGACCATACCAAACGGGACTGAACCATTACAAACAAGACTGGAACATCATAAATCAGCCTGAAACATTACAAACCAGAGTGGAACATCACAAACTAGAATGGAAAATCAAAAACCAGGCTGGACCACCAAAAAGCACACCTGGCTATCACAACCTAGACTGGAACATTACAAACTGGACTGGACCATGATAAACCAGATTAGACCATCATAAACCAGACTGGGTTATGAAAGAAAGTGTAAATAAATGTGTAAGCAAAACCTATGTGCTCTCACAGCTCTGCTCCTGGACCCTTTATCAAGGAGCAAAATCGCATCATTGTTTAAGTTTTCTGACTTCATAAGGTATCACTTAATTTGCTGAGCATTTCTATTAGAAAAGCTGAAGCAGTGCTTTCTGAGAGTGTCAAACAAGAGGAATTCCTCTTTTCCAGAAATATGTTTTGCTGTCCTTTGAGCCACAATGCTCTGAAGGAAGATTAACCAGTGATAAAAATTATTATGCATTTTCATGACTGATTAAACTAAATCCTCGAACATATTAGGCAATGCTTCACCACGAAGCTGAACAATAGTATTCTCATGCGGAATGCATAATACACTTTGTATTACCAAATAATCCCGCAGAATCTCCACAGCAAGAGCAAATGGGGAAGAAAGCCTCCTTTTGAGGGGCTCTGGGATGGAGTTGTGTGTAGTGGCTGCCTTGGCTAGGTGTGACTGACGTGGTATTGCCACTGCCTGTGGAGTATAGTTGGTAAAGCTCGGCTGTTGTGTGGGAGCATCTGAAAGAGGACTGGACTGTGAGGACTGTGTGCATGACACGGACTAGTGTGTAGCATGTGTAACAGGACAATGCCAGCATGTGTGAATTGGCTCATAATCACATAGTCTTTCATTGTTTAATCACATGGGCTTCACAATACAGGGTAGCAGATGGGATTGGTCCAGGAGGGCTATACTGACTTGGTGTAATATTCTAACACGTAGACCATGATGCTTCATGTAAAAACTCTGCAGATACAGAGAGGTCTCTGGAATATTCTCCACCAAAGGTCCTTGGAGGGTATTTGCATGTTGGCAAGGTTGGCAGCATTGAATTGTACTTTCATGTATCACAATCTTCTGTGTTCAACATGCACTGTCAACCATTGAGTCATCTTGTGAAAGTAACATAGGTTACTACAGTAACTAAGAAACAAGGTAGAATATACCATTTAAATAGGTGGGAGAAGATGTATGAGAGAACTGTGGAAATGTTAAAAATAAGGAGAATAGAAAAATGTGTCACACACTCAAGCACACACGCATTTGATTTACTCTAATTTTGGGGACTTCATCTTCAGTTAATTACTACACCCCTGCTGCTACTTAAAGCAATTATGAAAGTTTTAACAGAAATAAAAAATGCACCTGTATTTTCCTCATTCTCTCATAAGAAAAATGTTCCAATAAAGGCAGAAAAGCATGTATACCTGAAAATTTTAACTAATTTTCCTTGCTTGCTTAGGGTTGCAGCAGTCTGGAGTCTATCCTGGAAATACAGGGTCAAGGGCTACGTAGAGTATATTCTGGATGGGATGCAAATCCATCACAGAACAGCCACAAACACGATGTGCAATTTAGAGTCTCCAGTCCACCTGAAACATATGTCTTTGGATGTGGGAGAAAGCCCACGCAAAGACAAAGATAACATACTATTAAAACTCCATGCAGAATGAGCTGGATTCAAACTACACTTACATTTACATTTATTCATTTAGCAGACACTCCTCTCCAAAGCAACGTATATCTCAGCAAAAATACAAATTTGTGCATTACATTAGGAGAAAGAGACATAGCTGCAGACATGTGATTCTTAAGTAAACCTAATTTGTTACTTTCCATTTGATGCACCGATGTTCATCGCTCGAGCAGGTGCATAAAACGCAGGATAGATGAATCTTGATTAAAAACACCCTAAACACATTAAAAACACATTTAAAAAACCTTCTTACAATTTTTTTTTAAAGGTACACAAACATTTACATATAATACAGGAGTAGTGGCTGTGTAATGGCTTATTTGGGGATGATCATAAAGTTATGGTGCATGAACATTTACACCATACGTGAGCTGGAGAGATCTTGGGCGAAGTGAGTCCTGAAAAGGTGAGTTTTCAGACCCTTCTTGAATGTAGACAGAGTTTCAGCAGTCCTGAGTGAGAGGGGGAGGTAATTACCACCACAATGGAACCAGAACCAAGAACCTCTGTGCTTTACTTTTTGTGCGTGGGACCACCAAGCGAGCAGAAGCAGACGAGCAAAGGAGGTTATGACCGAGTCGAGGGAGGCGGTGTAGATCGAGAAGAGAAGAGACACACTTGAATAGCCCTGATGCTGTGAAGCAACAGTGCTACCTACTGTGCCACTGTACCGCCCCAAAGCCAACTGAATGAACATTTCTCTGTGTTTCTGCGGCCAGTTCTCTCACCGCTTGGCGTTTTTCTAACCTGGTGAGTGCAAACTGTAGAACCAGGGAGAGCTGCCATTCAGTCTATGTGGCTCAGCACTCTCATGTCTCTTTATACTCCTCCTTGAGAAACATCCTTAATAATCTAAAAGGGTTTTAATAACTAAATATGCTGTGCAGATTCCAACATTTCACACCTTGAAAACCGTGACACCTTTGAAGGATTTTAACAACAGCTTCTGTAATGTGGTGGATACTTTGAATGAATGTTTCACTGAACCTCCTCTTCTGCAATTTTGTCCAGCAATGTAAAGGGTTGACTCAAGTATTCAAAAGGACAGGAGGGAAAAACTCCATGTTGATCCAGTGATATTCTGTTTCCCATTTATAGTGTGACACACAGCACCGTGTTTTTGGATGGGGCGAAGAAGGATTCAGCAGCAGCGTTCATTTTGAACGTTTTATTAGAACACCAACACACAGGGAAATAACGCTCTCGTTCCGAAGACCCCGTTTCCTCCAGGACCTGAATGTCTAGCCAGCCTTCCCAGCCTGCTTAGCACACGCAGGCTCTCTTCTCTTTCTCCCTTTGGCAGATGCAGACACCCCCTTATATTCCCCGTACATCACCGAACGATAACCAATTACAACGAAACACATTTCCTGCTCAGAACAGTAACGCGAGTCGTTACACAGCCCCCCGTAAAAAATTATAGCAACGTCCCCGCTGCTGCCTGCCCCACAAATGTCCCAGTGTCCAGCGCTGTCCCTCATGTGCCTCCGGTCAGGAGTGCAGGTCCTGGACACTCAGCACTGCTGGTTGGGGCGGGGACGATCGCAGTAGCCTGCCATGGCGGCGCGCTCAGGGGTCGAGGCGGCCATCCTCGTCCCCTGTCCACCCGGCCTTGGCCCCAG
Source organism: Scleropages formosus (assembly GCF_900964775.1). NCBI lineage: Eukaryota > Metazoa > Chordata > Actinopteri > Osteoglossiformes > Osteoglossidae > Scleropages > Scleropages formosus. Next base: position 1,682,383 of record NC_041826.1, read on the forward strand.
CACGACTCCCTCACTCGCATGTGGCACGTACAAGACACAGCAGCGCCCATGTGGTTTTTGCTGGCCACCTTGTGCTCCCTGCAGCTGACTGGCTTTCGCTGGACTGTCGGGTTGAGTCTCCGCAGCCCCCCTGTGCCGTCCCGGCTGCGTTGTCGGGGGCGAACACTCCTCTTGTCCAACATATTGTCTGACCTCCTCAGGAAAGCGGAGCGACTTTCCTCAGCCCCCGTGCTCGGCAGCGGTTTGCTTCCTCTTCCTGCCGCTCCTACCGTGGGCGTAGGGAGACCCAACTCGACCTGCTCGCCCATCTCCAGCGGCACCTCACAGCCCTTCTCCGCCATCTTCACCACAGCATGAGCTTCCCCAGGGTCCCCCTGAACACCTGTGCTCTCCACCCACTTTGCCGCCTTGACCACCACCATTGCAAGCTCTTCTTTCACCGGACAGCTGGCTTTCGTTCTTGCACTGTTTTCCCTTTCCTCCTCTTTGGTGTTCAGTCACTCCTGAATCCAGCCTCTCATGGTCCTGCCCAGTCCCACTTCTAACACCAATGTGGTGCGCAGTGCCATGGGGTTAGATGGGGAAGAAGAAGGACGCAGAGGCAGCATTCATTTCAAACATTTTATTCAAACACTGGCACACAGGGAAATATTGGTCTCGGTCCAAGGACCCCATTTCCTCCAGGACCTGCGCGTCTAGCCAGCCTCCCCAGCCTGCTTAGTGCCCAGGCTGTCCTCTCTTTATCCCCTTGGCAGACACGAACACCCATTCCCCGTACATCACCGAACGCTAACCAATTACTTACACACACGCACACGCACGCACGCACACACACACGCACGCACGCACGCACACGCACACGCACGCACACGCACGCACACGCACGCACGCACGCACACGCACGCACACGCACGCACACGCACGCGCACACACACACACACGCACACACACACACACGCACACACACACACACACACACGCACACACACACACACGCACACGCACACACACACACGCACAATGTCTACAACCGTTCATCCCGAGCAGGGTCACAGCAAACTGGGGCCTAACCCAGCAGCGCAGCGCACCGAGCTGGAGGGGGGGACACCCCAAACAGGATGCCAGTCTACCACAGGGCACCTCAAGCAGGACTTGAATCACAGATCCACCACACAGCAGGCTCCGGCCAAACCCGGTGCGCCACCACGCCTCCCCACGTGAAATCATTTGATGTTTTATTTAAAAAGGGAATGAAAAAGAACATTGCTGGCGTCAGTCTTTGGTCTATCCCCTAGGAGTATTATACTTGTCCTGATGCCAGGTCGACACAAGAAAAAAGGTAGCTGTTGGAGAAGCCTTTGATAGATGGTGGTGTGTAATTCGCCTCTTCTTGGCTTGCGTCTTTCTCAGGTGTTGTATGGTAGAGCGAGTGGACAAGTCCATCTAATGCTAAATGCTCCTCAGAGAGCCCTGATATCTGACATCCGGATCCTTTACTTCTGGGCCTGGTGACTTAGCATGTCATTTATCATTGATGTGATATGTTACTTTGTTTTTTCAGCACTACCCTGATATTTTGATAGAGTGAATTGCATATTTACCTTTTATTCAGCAGGAAAGTTCCCTAAAACATTTCAGATGAATCACTTTGCTCAATGATACTGCAGCAGGCTCTTGACTGGATCTTTGTCTGGCAACCTTCAGATTACATGTACAGTCTTATTTAGCACTGTTGGACATTTTGCAAATGATTTTCAATTTTTTCTATAAATAAAAAAAAGAGCTACAACTTGCTTCCTTGATCTGATCCTTTCAATGTTCCTACAGGAGATTTTCCTGCAACTAATTTTTTTTATTCCCCTGATCATCAACTCCTTGCTCTCCTCTGAATGTTTCCCATTTGCCTTCAAAACTGTGCTCATCTCAGCGGTGCCAAAGAAACCCTCTCTGGATTCAAACTCAGTCAAGAACTACAGGCCAGTCCCTCTTCTTCCTTTTTTGTTAAAAACTCAGGAATAAGCAACCTATAACCATCTTTATTCCTTCCCCAGAAGGATATCCTTGATGGTTATCAGCCAGAATTCAAAGTGTGACATTCCACTGAAACTGGTGCTCCACAGAGTTCAGTGCTGAGCCCACTACTCTTCTCCATCTACACCTCTTCCCTCAGCCCTCTCGTTGCCTCTCACAGATTCTCCTGCCACTACTATACTGATGATACCCAGCTCTTCTTCTCTTCCTTACCAAAACTACTGTTGTTTCCTCATGTGTCACTTGCCTCTCAGACATCTCTGCCTGGATGTGTGATCACCATCTGCAGTGCAGCTTCTCCAAAAGAGAGGTCCTTCCCTTCCCAGCTGGTCCATCCTTATCTTGTTCAGAACTCTATCAAACTCGACAACTTGTTAATTTCATCTTCTTCATCAGGTAGGAGCCTAAGGCCAGCTCAGATTTGTCTTTCTCTCAACATATCAAAGACACAACTCAGTCCTACAACTACATCCTATATAACATCCAAAGGATCCACCCTTATTGCACAACAAACTCTAAGAAACTTCTGGTCCAGGCTATGGTGATATCCTGCCTGAACTACTGCAACTTTTTCCAGCCTGGCCTTCTGACCTCTGCCATTAAACCTATCCAGCTGAAAAAGAACCCTGTTGCATGAGTTGTGTTTGACCTACCAAAGTAATCCCATGTATCCCCCTCCTTGTTCTCCATTGGCTTCCTGTGGCTGAAGGCCTTAAATTCAAGGCTTTGGCAGCAGCTTGCAAAACCATCAATGAATCTGTTCCCTGATATCTACAAGATCTGATCACTTGCTACACACCATCCAGACTGCTCGCTCCTTGCCCTTGTCTTCTTGGTGGTCCCATACAGAAAACGGTCCAAAATGAAAAGCATAAAGGTTTTTGGTTCTGGCTCCAATGTGGAGGATTATCCTCTCTCTCTCACTTGAAACTGCTGAATCTCTCTCAACATTCAAGAAGAGACTCAAAACTCACTTCTTTCAGACTCACTTCTCACTTCGATAAAAGTATACTATATTATCTATTTAATAATTCAAGAAACCCTATGCAGCTACTCATGTAATGTGTACTGCTTTACCTAATCATTCACCCAATTTAATCCCCATTCTTAGCAGTAGTGGAGAGCAGCACCTGGGACGAGAGAGCAAGCGAGCAAGAATTGCCATGAGAGATGGAAAACAAACCATCGACGCGACCCCAATTCAAGCACCTGTGAAGCCCCGACACTGACCTGTTTCCCTCCCATCTCTGTCTCAGCACCGGGCACTGAAATAAACGCATACCTTTGAACATTCACCCCTGTCAGCTGAGTGATTAAAGTGGTGCCAAAACTAGAGACTGTGTACCCTTCATGCGACTATGGGTGGTCAGTAATTGGAGTGCCTCCTGCAGGGGCTACAGGACCAGCAACATGTATCAATGGATGTTATTTTAGCAGCCCAGATGGTTGAACAGAGGGCCCTTGTCGAAGCTCTGGCAGTCGTGGCTGAGTGTGTCACCCAACCTCCAACTCTCCCGGTCCATCTCTCGAAGGACAATATCTCAAGGATGACCTGGAGATCTTTCTGGAGGTTTTTAAGCAGAGTGCTTGAGCCTGCAGATGGGCCCCGAAGGAGTGGACCCATCAACTCATGCCATTTCTCACGGGGAAGGCCCTGATGGTGGTGCACCAGGTCCCCATTGCAGCCACAGCGAATGGCCCCCTCTGGGAAGCCATGATCAAATGGGCAGGGCTCACCTTGGAGGGACACCGAATAGGCTGCAAGGCCTGAAGTTTGCTGAGCTTGCCCTGCCTTTCCTCTTCACATAGGGTGTCCTCGACTCCGCCCGGCAGTGGCTTCAACCAGACTGGCAGGACTCTGAAAAGATTGCAATGGTCATAGCCCTGGAGCAGTTTGTGGCCATGATGCCATGCTTGACCGCTAACTGGCTGCACTACCACTGTCTGGAGTCTCTGGCGGAGGCCACACAACTCACAGAGAATCATCTGCTGGTCATCCAAGGATCCATGGACACCCCTGGACATTCCAGGCCCCACCTCTCAAGCTCCAACATCACCTGACCCACCCTGCTCCTTCCCTTTTTTCCCTGCTCAGGAACTCTGGCGGCACAGTAGCACAGCAAGTAGCGCTGCTATCTCACAGTGCTTGGGTGGTGCGAGAGGACAATCCCCACTCAGTTTGTGTGGAGTTTGCATGTTCTCCCCGTGTCTGCATGGGTTTCCTCTGGGTGCTCTGGTTTCCTCCCACAGTCCAAAGACATGCTCTTCAGGTTCCCCATAGTGTGTGAGTGACAGAGAGAGTGTGTTCCACTGATGTATAGATGAGTGGCCCATTATAAGTAGTGTATCTAGCAGTGTAAGTCACTTTGATGAATAAGGTTTGTGGGCTGATAACACTAAACAGAGTTCATTGGAAGTTGCTTTGAAGAAAAGTGTCCGCTAAATAAATAAATGTAGACCCCCTCTAGTTCCTCTAGCCCCCAATTTCGCCAGTCCATACGGGCTGGAGTACTAGTGGTGTGGGGACCAGGGCAATTATCACTGCAACTGCCCTGTCAAGGATGTTGGGGCTGTGGGATCAACTAAGAACACTGCCAACAGCCCTGCTCTTGATCCAACAAATAAGTACCATATCCTTATATGGATCCAGGGGTATTTGCTGGGCTTTGCTGGATTTGGGTTGTCAGCAGACGATCATCTTACAAAGTCTGGTTGCTCCAAGGGCACTGGGTTCACATGGTCTGGTGAGGGTACATTGTGTTCATGGTGATGGCGCTGGTTCCAAAACTGGATAGCTCTCTTCACTTTTGTGTTGATTATCATAAGGTAAATCCAGTCACTAAGTTTGATGTGTATCCTATACTCCTGGACTGACTGGGCACTGCTCGCTTTGATTCGACCCTGGATCTGACCATGGGTTACTGGAAGATTCCCTTGTTCCCAGAATCCAAGGAATTCTCAGCTTTTTCACCTCCTTTTGGTTTGGACCAGTTTGTTACACTCCTGCATGGTTTGCATGGGGCTCCGGCCACTTTTCTCCGGCTCAGACCAGAGGCTGCAGCACGTGGACCACCTTCGGGCAGTCCTGCAATCCCTGCGGGAGGAGGGCCTCACAGCAAACCTGCCTAGGTATGCGATCGGGAGGAGTGAGGTAAGGTATCTGGGGTTTCTCTTCAAAAATGGACAGATTCGGCCCCAGACAGACAAAATGGCTGCCACTGCAGCCTGTCCAGTTGTCAAGACCAGAAAACAGGTGAGGTCATTCTTAGGGTTGGTGAATCACTACGGACTGTTCTTCCTGGTGTTTTCCTCACTTATGGCTCCCCTGTTGGACCTCTTCTGGAAAGAGGTCCCAGACTCGATCCAGTGGATGGAACAGTGCCAGGCTGCTTTGAGGGCAATTAAAGAAATGCTGTGTGGGCGACCGATCTTAGCATGCCCTGACTTCTCTCTTGCCTTTCTGCTCCAGACAGATGTGTCACACTGTGGTCTGGGGGCGATCCTCTTCCAGGTGGTGGAGACGGTGTGCCACCCTCTTCTGTACATGAGCCAGAAGCTGTTGCCCAGGGAGCAGCAATAGAGTACAATTAAGAAAGGGTGCCTGGTTCTTAAATGCAGGCTTACCTATGCTCCAACCTGAGCACCTATGAAGCCCAGACACTGACCTGTTTCCCTCCCACCTTTGTCTGAACATTGATCACTGAAATCAACGTGCACCTTTGAACACTTACTTCTGTCTGCTGAGAGGTCCCTGTTACATACAGCAGTTTGATTCCAAAAATTTTGTAGTCGATTCTGATTGCAAGTCTTTGGAGTCGATTTCAAGAGCTGATTCCAAAAACTTGAGAGGAAAAACAATTCAGTATATTATGAATGACAACTGTTGAACGGTTGGGATGGTAGGCATATTGGAATGGGTCCAGTGGGAAGACTGCTCTTTATGTGTTTCATGACTAGCTGCTTGAAGCACTTCATGACGATAGGCGAGTGCAACCGGTCGGTTGTCATTCAGGCAGGACACCAATGATTTCTTAGGCACAGGGATGATTGTGGTCATCTTGAAACGCATAGGGACAACTGCCTGGCTCAGGGAAATGTTGAAGATGTCCGTGAAGACATCTGCAAGCTGAACAGCACATTCCCTGAGTACCCTGCCGGGTATGTTGTTAGGACCAGCAGCCTTCCTTGGGTTAACTCTAGAAAGAGTCTTCCTGACATCTACTGCAGACAGACAAAGTAACCGGTCGGTGGGAGTTGGTATGATCTTACCTGCTGGAATGTTGTTCTGTGCTTTGAATCGTGCGTAGAAATCATTCAACGTGTCTGGGAGTGAGGTGTCACCATCACGGACAAGTGATGTAGCTTTGTAGTCTGTGATAGCCTGAATGCCTTGCCAAATACGCTTTGTGTCCTTGGAGTTCAGAAAATTCAATTCTCTCTCACACACACACACACACACACACACACACACACTTTTTGACCCGCTTGTCCCATACAGGGTCGTGGTGAGCCGGAGCCTAACCCAGTAACTCAGGGCATAAGGCTGGAGGAGACACACCCAGGACAGGAAGCCAGTCCGTCACAAGGCACCCCAAGTGAGACCCAAATCCCAGACCCACCAGAGAGCAGGACCTGGTCCAACCCACAGCACTATCACACCCTCCCCCCCCAATTCAATTCCATTCAATTCAATTCACAAACACACATTTTCTGAACCACCTGTCCCATACGGGGTCGCAGGGAACCGGAGCCTACCCAGCAACACAGGGCGTAAGACCAGAGGGGGAGGGGACACACCCAGGACGGGACGCCAGTCCATCACAAGGCACCCCAACCGGGACTCGAACCCCAGATCCACTGGAGAGCACGACCCGGTCCAACCCACTGCGCCACCGCACCCCTCTCAATTCACACACACACACACACACATTTTCAGAACCGCTTGTCCCATACGGGGTCACGGGGAACCGGAGCCTACCCGGCAACACAGGGCGTAAGGCCAGAGGGGGAAGGGGACACACCCAGGACGGGACGCCAGTCCATCACAAGGCACCCCAACCGGGACTCGAACCCCAGATCCACTGGAGAGCACGACCCGGTCCAACCCACTGCGCCACCGCACCCCCTCAATTCAATTCAATTCAATTCAATTCAATTCAATTCAATTCAATTTATTTTTATAGAGTGCTCTTCTCATGCAGTGACACAGAGCGCTTTAACACAGGCCTAAAGCAAGAAAAACAAATACATCAGATAACAAAGAAGACAGTTGATTAATGACTACCATAATATAATACTTTTATAGAGCTATAAGTATGCCTATTGGCCACGGAGGAAAGGAACAAAAACTCCCAACTGAAAATCGAGGGAGAAAAAACCTCTGGGGGCCCAAGGGCCAGTGATTGCCCACCCCTCCTGGGCATTCTAGATTAGTAAGAATTGTAAGCCAGTTAACAAGTAATAATGATATTATTGCTATATGGTATCTTCATGGGTGTGCGGTGGCGCAGTGGGTTGTAGATCTGCAGGTACCTCCATGTGGAAGACAAGCTAACCCCTTGACACCAGGAATAGGTCCACAAAACTTGGATGCATGACTTCCTCTCCCATGATTCAGTATAGTGGCAGGCAGGAATTGACCAGTTACCTTCCACTTCCGGTCTGATTGTTCTGATGTCACCGGAGATAGGACAGCCTTGTCACGTTCTATGTTCAGTCTGTTTTACTTTTCCTGTGGCCATAGTATAGTTCACTTTATTTGTCAGCACACTAAGGAAGAGAAGTGTCAATTTCCCTTCCACAAAATATAGCAAATGGAACAGTGTATGCTGTGATATTTGTACAGGCATGCTTTTTTGCATGCCTTTGTTTGTTTGCTCTGTTGACCTTAGGAACAAAGCTTTGTTCATCTCTTTGTATTAATATTTTCATGCTTTTAATACTGGAGGGGCGTGGTGGTGCTGTGGGTTTGGCCAGGTCCTGCTCTTTAGTGGGTCTGGGGTTTGAGTCCTACTTGGGGTGCCTTGCGGTGGACTGGTGTCCTGTCCTGGGTGTGTCCCCTCCCCCTCTGGCCTTATGCCTGTGTTGCTGGGTTAGGCTCTGGTTCCCCATGACCCCGTATGGGACAAATGGTTCAGAAAGTGTGTGAGTGTGTGTGTGTGTGTGTGTGTGTGTGTGTGTGTGTGTGTGTGTGTGGTATCTTGAATCCCCAGCTCAGCATGATGATGATGGTGGATTCTTCCTGCGTAGTTGTGCTTCGCCTCTCTAATAGCCTGGAACAGATTGGCCCTTACTTTGCAGTATGCTGCCTTGCCATCATACCTGAAGGCAGTGTCTCGGGTTTTCAGCAGTGAGCACACCTCAACAGTCATCCACGGTTTCTAGTTTGCACGTCTGGTAATGCTCTTGAAGGAAATCACATCATCTCTGCACGTTTCAGGAGTGGTTTGTATGCTGGGGTTGGCATAACAGTAATGTGGTCTGAGTAAAGGGGTGCGGTGGCGCAGTGGGTTGGACCACAGTCCTGCTCTCCAGTGAGTTTGGGGTTTGCGTCCCGTTTGGGGTGCCTTGCGACAGACTGGCGTCCCGTCCTGGGTGTGTCCCCTCCCCCTCCAGCCTTACGCCCTGTGTTACCGGGTAGGCTCCGGTTCCCTGCGACCCTGTATGGGACAAGCGGTTCTGAAAATGTGTGTGTGTGTGTGTGTGTGTGTGTGTGTGTGTGTGGTCTGAGTAACTGAGGTGGAGATGGGGCGCGGCCTTGTAGGCACCAGAAGTGTTTGTGTAAACGAGGTTTGAAGTGTTTAATAGTGTTTAACAAAGATAATTAAAGGCATACTGCAGAATTGTTCAACCTCTCCATATACTAATCTGCAGCACACTGTCCATAAGAACCAGACCTTGACCAGCACACCTGCTGACTCGTAAAGACCTACAAAAGAAGTTAATGTACAAGGTAGATGTCAAAATTGTTTGTTGTTATGAACAGTGTACTACTGATTCAAATGCTTCAAAAAGAATTATAAATTACAATGCAAGAATGTCATAGGTTTGACAGCACTTCAGACAAGCACGTTTTTTTGATAAGTTCACCAACTTCGGAAAATATTTGCTTACTCGGGATGGATGTTGCCATTGTGGACTGACTCCTGTCCTCATTTTCAGCCTAGGAGTGATTTGGCAAAACATTCCTCTGTGTCGCGCCCCCATTGGCCAGCTCATCGGCGACACCTGCTACCCAATGATGGCACAACGGATAAATGGCAGCTGCAGAGGTTCTTCCATGTGGAACCTCTGTGAAGAGCAACCGCTGCATCCAACTGACCATTACCTGCAATACGCGCTTCCTTGGACTTCTGGACCTCTCACCTGTTTCCTGTTGACTATGATTCCTGTCTCTCCCTGTTTACGACGTTTGCCGATCGTCTGACCCTCACCTGTTCTTTTGACTACTGTTTCACTTGACCCTTTTTATGAGAATAAAACCAGATCACGAGTACTGCGCTTGAGTCCGTCACCTTCTTGAACTTGGCAGATATGACTCTCTGTGTTCAATCGGTGTCTGAACTGAACTGACACCGGCATTAAGGTTTTAGTTAAACTCTCCATATTACTTAGTATACATCACAGATTTACATAAATCTGTCTTAAGATAATTTAAACATTAATAGTAAACTATGAATTTACATAGCAAACTAACTTAGAAAGCTGGGTGAATTAGCTGGATAACAGGGGCTAAAACTGGAACTGTCTTTTCTCTGTGACCTTCTTGGGATGGATAGTCTTTAAATGTTTTATCATTGGTGATATTGTTTAATAATATGCCAGCATTTTGTTACAAATGGTACAACTTAATTTATTGTTTGACTTGTCTAAAGTACCGCCAGACTATTAATACGTGTTGTATGGAGGGCGGCATTTCTAAACCACAGCCAAATTTTAATTAAGGCTCTTGTTTTACTTCTCTGTTCTCATATAATCTGTGCCAGGGGAGCAGGGAGGGCACAAATTTTCTCAGAAAGACAAAGAATCAATTTTACCATGAGGGATCGACTCTAAAACTTTGGAGTCGACTTTTGACTCCTTTCCGCTTAGAATCGCCAAATCAACACTTTTTGGGATCAGCTCCCAGTTCTGCTGTTACGGTGTAATGCGTTGTTCTCAGGGATGTATGTGTCTTTGGAGAAAAGCATCAAGGAACTCAATAAATGTGAATACGTTGAAATGACAAAGGTATCTGGTCTCTACAGTTTCACTGTTAATATTGCAAACTTTTGCTATTGATTCAAAACTTAACATGTCCATTAAAATCATAAAGTTAAAACATGGTACTGACAAAATTACTGACACCTCAAACTCAATATTTGCTAGCACAATGTTTGATCAACGTAACTGCAAATTATGTTCTTCCTTTAGTCATCAGTGAATTTCCTGCCCCTCTGTGTTGACAGGCTGAACATTCTGACAGTCTGCCAGAGTCATCTTGTGCAAACTGCTCCAGTTATGCCTCATTTTAGGGGTGCCTTCTACCAACTGCTGTTGTGAGATCTCTTTATGCTGTAGTGTGCTGTGCTCTGGATTCAGATGGGGCGAAGAAGGATATACGGACAGTGTTCATTATGAACGTTTAGATGAACACCGACATACAGTGAGAGATATAGACAATAACACAAGGAAACAATGCTCTTGGACCGAGGACCCCTTTTCTTCAAGGACCTCTAGCTCAAACCAGCCATCCCAGAGAAGAGTTGTCTTGTTTCCCATCATATCTGGGATTCAGATATTATGGTAGCCATTAGTTGACTGTCTTCTTTGTTTGTATCAGTTTTTCTTGCTGTATGCCTGTGTTAAAGCGCTCTGTGTCACTACGTGAGAGGAGCGCTCTATAAAAAAATAAAAATAATAATAATAATAATTCAGATAACCTTTCTTTAATCCCAAAGTGTGAGACCTGGAGATACAAATATAAATAACTCCAAAACTAATTGTAAGACTAAAGACTAATCAAATCAGAATGTTTTAATGTTATAATATTCAGATGTAATTACTGATAGTATTATGATGAATAAATGGGTTTATTATAGTACTCTTATTATAGTATAATAATAATTATTTTGTAATATTATTACATTTGGGGGGGCGTGGTGGCGCAGTGGGTTGGACCGCAGTCCTTCTCTCTGGTGGGTCTGGGGTTCGAGTCCCGCTTGAGGTGCCTTGCAACGGACTGGCGTCCTGTCCTGGGTGTGTCCCCTCCCCCTCTGGCCTTACGCCCTGTGTTACCGGGTAGGCTCCGGTTCCCCGCGACCCCGTATGGGACAAGCGGTTCTGAAAATGTGTGTGTGTGTGTGTGTATTACATTTGGGGTGTTAAATAATATAAAAAGAATATAGAAGATTCTTGTTGGCTTTTTATTGTGGGGCAAAAATTCACTTAAAGCCTTATAAATATATTTTACGCCTGGGCTGTTTTTCTCACAGTCTGTATTTTTTATTTTTCAATGAAACCAACGTTTTATGGAGAGAACCGTTAAAAATGTTTTTTTAAAGCTAATCTTTAACAGCGGCCATTTTATTTTTATGTGAAAACATGATACTCTGCTGTGGACGGGGCAGAAACCGTTGCTTGATGTGTGTTATGTGAGGCTGACCCCTGTTTGACCTACGTCCTTCAGTGACAGCCCAACAGCAGGCCAAGTCTGTGGGGTGTCCTTCGGGGTTTCCTCCCATCCAGTCCAGTTCTCAGTGCTGGTCTAAAGCTTGTCAAGCTTTCCAACCATGCTGTGAGCCCCAAGAGAGTACTCCATTACAAGGTGGAGGGTGCAAGGGCATAACGCTGATTATTAATGAGCTCAGCTCTCTGGTTTATGTAAGGGATGCCATTAATGAGCTCAGATCTCTGGTTTATGTAAGGGATGCCATTTCATCAAGCCATTCCAATTTGGAATTTGGAGTAACAGTGACTTCACCACTAGCTGGAGAATCTTGGGCCTCCTAATAATGAGATGCTCTGAAAGTTTTCAGACCTCATCAGGACTGTCTGCGGCTGTTGGAAGAAAGGGCTGATGAAAACAGGGTAGAGGGCACCATTTATTGTGTGCTAAAGAGCAAGGATAAAAATCAGGTCAAATTACATATATTTTTTTGCATTACTGCACAGGGTTTTTGATTTTTTGTAAAACTTAGAATGCAAGAAAACTGCAAAAAAAACAAAAAAAAAAATCTGAGTCTAGGACTGTTTTTTCATTTTCACTGGGAACTACGTGACATCGACTTCTGTGAAAACAACCTGTTTTAGTAAACGTGTTTGTTTTTAGCTTAAACTGGACATTTTATTTTTAAATAAAATATATGATTTCATCCTGTCCATTGATAAACAAAACACAGGGCCACAGGTGAGGATGGGGATCTAGACTGAGTGGTAAACCTAGAGCTCATCTCTCACTTTACCACCACATATAAAAAACACTGATGCTACACCGATCCCCTTTCCAGTCACTCATGAACAAGATGCGGTACTACTCCTCCACTAGGGGCAGTTTCACCCTCACTTGGAGAGAGATACCCACTCTTTTCCAGGAAAGGACCATAATCTCTGGTTCTTGAGTGCTGATTTTCATCATAGCCACTTCACTCTCGGCATTGAACAGATTGTCAGATGAGACAAAACAGTAAAGATGCCACCCTTCGTCACCCAGCTGGACAATTTCTGAGCCTCAGCTCTGCCTTAATATTCTCTCCAAGGAAATCACAAACACTAGTAGAGATTAAACATGACCTTGGTTAAATCACAAACAGGAGTGGAGACTAAACATGAACTTGACATGACACCCACAGATTCAACTTAAGAACAAGACATGTACAAAACTCTCACTGAGTTTGTACAGAGATCTTACAGCACCCAGCAGTGGCCCAGCTACCCCATGTTCCTGCAATACCTCCTACAGTACATGCTTAGAGGCATGGTTATACTCTGTTTCCATAGCCATAAAACCCACGTAGACTTGACTAGCATATTCCCATACCCCTCAAACAACTGTGCCAAAGAGGAGGGCTAGTCCATTGTTACAAGACCAGGACAAAATCCATATTGTTGCGCCTGAACCTGAGGACCAAATATCAGTTAGAGTCCCATTTCCCGTATCCTGACAAAAACTTTACCAGGGAGGCTAAGGTGATTGATCCTCTGTAAATGAAACACACCCTGTGGTTCCATTTCTTAAATATAGGGATGCAAGGGATGCAAGGGGTGCAAGGGGTGCAAGGAATGCAAGGAATGCAAGGAATGCAGAAGAGCAGGAGGACAGATGTCTCAAATGAGATTCCACGAGTGGACAGGAGCTGAGGAGGGTCTTTTAAAGGCGAGTGCTCAGTCAGGTGCTTGATTGGTGTCAGGTGCTGTCGATTGTGGTGTGGGCATGGACATGTCACATCACTCCCTGCACTGTCCAGGTGTGCTTCTAACACCTTCAGGTAAATCTGCAGCCTTACCATTACAAAGGCCTATAGCTACAACAGTGACTTCAGAGAAAGGGATGTTTTTTAACCCTCCAGACATTCCAAACATTACCTCTTGATATCATAGCATGTTGATTGTAGATCCCAGTAACCTTAATCAGGGCAGGATACACTTTGTTTTCTTATGTGTACTCAGAGAAGTATTTATAAACCATTCTTGGTCTAAACTCTCCCGTGCAGGATACATTTCGTATTTTATTCATACTCATGAAGGTATTTCTGAGCTGTTCTTTCTCTAACTCTCCCCCCCTTGTTTGGCAAGAGAGACTCTACCAGGAGCACAAGGCTCAAGAGGAAGTAACTCTGAGGATAATAGAAACTCATAAGGTCCAACAACATGCCACGTGATTTACATTTACATTTACATTTATTGATTTAGCAGACACTTTTGTCCAAAGTGATGTACATCTCAGCAAAAGTACAATTTATCCATCCATCTTCTGTCTCGCTTGTCCTAAAAGGATCGTGGTGGAAGCAGGGAGAGCAGAGAGGCCCAGCCACCCCTGTCCCCCGCAACTTCCTCCTCAACTGGGGGGATCCCCAGCCGTTCCTAAGCCAATTGTGAGATATAATCCCTCCAGCGGGTCCTGGGCCGACCATGGGGCCTCGTCCCAGTTGGCCGTGCCTGGTATACCTCCAAAGGGAGGCGCCCAGGGGGCATCCTTATCAGATGCCCGAACCACCTCAACTGGCTCCTCTCAATGTGAAGGAGTAGCAGCTCGACTCTGAGTTCCTCCCGGATGTCCGAACTCCACACCCTGTCACGGAGAGTGAGTCCCAGCACCCTGTGGAGTAAACTCATTTCGGCCGCTTCTATCCGCGATCTTATTCTTCATGAGCATAGGTGAGGGTAGGGACGTAGATCGACCGGTAAAATGGAGAGCCTCGCCTTATGGCTCAGCTCCCCCTTCACCACTATAGTCTGGTACAGCGACCGCATTACTGCTGCCGCTGCTCCCAGTCTGCGGCCGATCTCACACTCCCTTCTTCCCTCACTCGTGAACAAGACCCCTCCACCTGGGGCAAAAACTCTCCCCTTACCTAGAGGGGGCATACCATCCTTTTCCGTGAGAGAACCATGAACTCAGACTTTGAGGTGCTGATCCTCATCCCCAACGCTTCACACTCGGCTGCAAGCCTTTCCAATGCGTGCTGGAAGCAACCATGTGACGGTGCCAAAAGGACAACATCATTGCCACGCCCATGCCATCGCGAGGATAGGATGCACCTGGACCAAGCAAGATAAAAGGAAGAAGTCTAACCGAGACAAATGCGGAACCTTGATTCGCCGACCCGACCAGCGTCCGTGCTTGCACAAACCTGCTCCTTACTCTCCTCCTCATCCCCTGTCCATAACCCGACGTCCTCTCCCGTGACCCCTTCCTTCCCGTGGTTTCTCGATCTGTGTTTTGACCCCTCGCCTGACTTCTTGACTACGATTTTGGATTGTCCATTAAACGAAGTTTGCCGTAGAAGACCCACACCTGTCCCTGACCACGGTTTCTGTTTCACCCCGCCGACTCCGGAGTGCTCCGCAATTGGGTCCGCCTCCTGCTCCCGGACGACATCATGGCAATCATCTGCAAAAAGCAGAGACGTCACCTTCCGACTCCCACACAGAATGCCCTCCTGACCTCGACTGCGCCTTGATATCCTGTCCACGAAAACCACAAACAGGAGTGGAGACAAGGCACAATCTTGGCGGAGTCCAACACCCTCACTGAACAGGCTTGACTTAATGCCGAGTATGCGGACACAGCTCTTGCCTCCTGTGTACAGAGACTGAATGACCTGTAGTAGTAACCCCTGTACCCCATACTCCCTAAGCACCTCTCACAGAATTTCCTGGGGGACACGGTTATAGGCCTTCTCCAAGTCCACAAAGCACATGTAGACTGGATTTGCAAATTCCCATGCCCCTTCAATGATCTGTGAGAGGGTAAAAAGCTGGTCCACTGCTCCACAGCCAGGGCAGAATCTGCATTGTTCCTCTTCAATCTGAAGTTCAACTATCGGCCAGAGCCTCCTCTCCAGCACCCCAGCATAGACTTTCCCAGGGAGGGTGAGAAGTGTGATATCCCAATAGTTGGCACATACTCTCCGGTCCCCTTCCTTAAAAATAGGGACCACCACCCCAGTTTGCCAATCCAAGGGCACTGTCCCCGAGGTCCATGCAACATTGCAGAGGCATGTCAACCATGACAGCCCTGCAACATCCAGGGCCTTCAGCATTTCCAGGCGGATCTCATCCACCCCCGGTGCTTTGCCACTGTGGAGCTTTCCAACTACCTCAGTGACTTCCATCAGGGAGATGGACTCTGACAGTGTCATGGTTGCGCGTAGCGCGGACGGACTCAAGTGCAGAGTGTTCGGATCGACGTGCACTGAAGCCGAATCAGAATCCATAATCGTAGTCGAGGGGCAGGCGAGGGTCAGGCGATCAGCAAACGTCGTAGAAAGGGCTAGGCAAAGAACGTGGTCGGGAAGAAACAGGCAAAGGGTCGAAGTCGGAATGGGTCTCTCAGTAATACGGTTCGCAGGGAAACAAGGAGGCAAAACAAGGTTCCGCGTCTGGGCTTCCTCGGCTTCCCTCTTTATAGTCATTCCCATCAGGGAATGGCAGGTGTCGCAGAGGTGCCAGATGCGGAGAACGTGACAGACAGCCCGAAAGCCTCAGGCCCTGACTCCTGTAAAGGAGGCATATCACTTGGATTTAAGAGTTCTTCAAAGTGCTCCTTCCACCTCCCGACAATGTCGTCATCAGAGGTCAGAGTTTCTCCACTCCTGCTAAACACAGCCTGAGCGAAACTCCTCTGACCCCTTCTGAGCTGCCGGATGGTTCTCCAGAACCTCTTTGAAGCCGACAGATAGTCGTTTTCCATGGCCTCTCCAAACTCCTTCCATGCCCTGGATTTTGCTTCTGCAACCGCAGCCGCTGCTGCCTTTTTTCGCCTGCCGGTACCTGTCTGCTGTCTGCTGAGTCAGGAGTCCCCAGAGCCAACCAGGCCCTGAAGGCCTCCTTCTTCAGCTTGACGGCTTCCCTCACCACTGGTGTCCACCAGTGGGTTCTCGGATTGCCGCCCTGGCTGGCACCAACAGGCTTTTGGCCACAGCTATGCCTGGCTGCTTCCACAATGGAGGTTTTGAAGAGCGTCCATTCAGATTCCATGTCCCCTACCTCCTCCGGGACATGGGAGAAGCTCTCCCAGAGGTGTGAGTTAAAATCATTCCGGACAAGGTCCTCCGACAGTCGTTCTCAGCACACCCTCATTAAACGTCTGGGCCTACCGGGTCTGTCCATCAGTTTTCCCTGCCATCTGATCCAACTCAACACCAGATGGTGATCAGTTGACAGCTCAGCACCTGTCTTCACCCGAGTGTCCAGAACATGTGACCTCAAGTCAGAAGAAACGACTACACAGTCGATCATTGACCATTGGCCCAAGGAGCTCTGGTACCAAGTATACTTATGAACATCCTTGTGTTCAAACATGGTGTTTGTTATGGACAAACCATGACTAACACAGAAGTCCAATAACATTTCACCATTCGGGTTCAGATTGGGCAAGCCATTCTTCCCAATCACCCCCCGCCAGATTTTCCAGTCATTGCCAATGTGAGCGTTGAAGTCCCCCAGCAGGACAATGGAGTCTGTCGGTGGGGCCCTGTCCAGAACCCCTCCCACCTTCTCCAAGAAGACCGAATACTCTGAACTGCTGTTTGGTGCATAAGCACACACAATAGTCAAAGTTTTCCTTTCTGCGACCTTAAGTCGCATTGAGGCCACCCTCTCGTCCACCGGGGCAAACTCCAATTGTATGGCAGCCAGCCGGAGACTTGTGAGTATCCCCACACCCGCCCAGCGCCTCTCACCTCGTGCAACTCCTGAGTAGGAGAGGGACCACCCCCTATTGAGGAGTTTGGTTCCAGAGCCAACACTGTGAGTGGAGGTGAGCCGAACTATAGCTAGTTGGTATTTCTCAACCTCCCACACCAGTTCTGGCTCCTTCCCCCGCCTGGCTCCATGGGTAGGTGACATTCCACATTCTACATATCAAGAGCCAGTTTTTGTCGCGAGAGGCCATGACGCCATGCGCCACCCCGCCCCCTCCCGCCACCAGGTATACATTGCACCGGACCCTCATGCTGGACCGTGCACGTGGTGGGCCCACATGGCCCCCCCCACAATGCCTTTTCGGGCTGAGCACGGCCGGGCTACGTGGGCTGCCCGGCCACCAGGCGCTCGCCTAGGAACACTACCCCCAGGCCTGGCTCCAAGGGTAGGTCCCAGTGACCTTATTCCGGGCAGGGTAAACGTTCTTCTGTTTCCATTTTTCATGGAGGTTTTTGGATCGTGTTAGTCTGGATCGTCACTCCAGACCTGTTTGCCTTGGGTGACCCTACCAGGAACATAATGCTCCCGACAACATAGCTCTGGAGATCCCTAGATCATGCAAGCCCTTCCGCCACGCCAAGGCCCCGATCCAGGAAGGGAGTACAATTTATGCATTACATTAAGAGAAAGAGACACAGCTGCAGACATGTGACTCAGGTAAACCTAGTTTGTTGTTTACCACTTGCAGTACCGAGGTACATCGTTCAAGTGTCATGGTCGCGTCAGAGGGAAGCGGCGGACCCAAGTGCAGAGCGGTAATCGTGGTGTCTTCGGGGAAATCCAAGAGAGGAGGTCAGAGGACGGGCAAAGGGTCTTCGAGGTGCGAACGTCGTAACAGGGAGGATCCAAAAGGCGAGGTCAGTGTGCAGGCAAGAGGTCGATAATCCGAAGGAGGCAGTAGATCGGGGGAACAAGGGACGGGTTCGGGGAAGGCGTTCAGGAACAGGAAATGGCTGGAGAAGGTCGCTAACGAGGAGGCAGATCAAGGTTCCGCATCAGCTGGTTGTCCGACGCAGCCTTTTATGCTGCGGTCTGCGTTGGGTCACAGGTGTTCCGTGTTGGTCCGAAGGTGTGGGCGTGGCAGTACCCCCCCCCCCCCCGAGGATCGGTCCCGAACACTCGAGGGCGACCAGGGGGACGGCCTCGAGGCCGAGGTGCGGGCCGATCCGGATGACTGCTGTGGAAGTCGGCAATGAGGCTTGGATCAAGGATGTCTCGTGCCGCTACCCAGCACCGTTCCTCAGGTCCGTATCCTTCCCAATCCACCAGATACTGGAGTACCCCTCCACGACGGCGGGAATCCAGGAGCGCCCGTACCGCATACGCTGGTGCACCACCGTCAGGCAGGAGAATTGGGTCTGGAGGCGTGCTTGTGGGCTGGTGTAGGGAGGTGGCCAAGGGTTTGAGGAAGGATACGTGGAACGTCGGGTGTGTGCGTAGGTGTTGGGGCAGTTGCAGGCGATAAGAGACCGGGGTAACTCTGCGGATAATCTTAAAGGGTCCTATGTACCTTGGGCTGAGTTTCTTAGACATATACGGTCCTTGGAGACCCCGGGTTGACAGCCACACCCTCTGTCCGGGTGCAAGGGAGAGGTGCCGCCGATGTCGATCGGCTTGATGTTTGATACGGGTTTGTGATTCTTGGAGATGTCATCTGACAGCTGCCCATACCTCGCCGCTGGTTCGGTACCAAGAGTCCACAGCCGGCACATCGCTGGATCCCGGTTGCCATGGGAACAATGGTGGCTGGTACCCCAAGATGCACTGAAAAGGAGAGACACCTGTAGAGGTATGGGTGAGCGTATTGTGGGCATACTCTGCCCACGGAAGGTATCGAACCCAGTGAGTTGGGTGTTCAAGGCAATAGCTTCTGAGGTACCGACCGATGTCTTGCTGTAGCCGTTCAACCTGCCCATTGGCTTGAGGGTGGAACCCCGATGTCATACTCACTGTGACCCCGAGTTTCTTCCAAAAGGCCCTCCACACACGCGATGTGAACTGAGGACCCCTGTCGGACACTATGTCTTCGGGTATACCGTAGAGCCGGAATACATGCTGAAACAGCAACTCTACTGTCTCCAAGGCAGAGGGGAGCTTGGGCAAAGGAATCAAGCGACAGCCCTTGGAAAAACGATCGATCACGGTCAAGATGGTGGTCTTACCATCTGACAGTGGGAGGTCCACTAAGAAATCTAACGCTAGGTGCGTCCAGGGACGGTTGGGTACCGGCAGGGGTTCCAGGAGCCCGGCTGGACTCTGATTTGAAGCCTTGGACTGAGCACAGACTGGACACGCCCGGATGTAGTCCTGTACGTCCTCCCGGAGGGACGGCCACCAGTAGAGCTGCTGGATCCTAGCCTGAGTCTTCCCAAACCCTGGGTGCCCTGCCGCTGGATGGTCATGGGCCCATTGTAGGAGAGTCGTCCTCAGACCTGGTGGAACATATTGTTTTCCAGAAGGTTTACCTGGTGGTTCAGGGTCCCCTTGTTGGGCTTGGGCCAGGTCCTGGGTGAAGTCCCACTGAACGGGTGCTACAAAGCAGGACCTGGGCAGGATGTAGTCCGCTTCCGTTACCTCCTGCGTTTCGTCATGCAGCCGGGAAAGGGCGTCCGCTTTGATGTTCTTGGGACCTGGTCTGTAAGTGACAGTAAAGTTGAACCGAGAAAAGAACAGCGCCCACCTGGCCTGACGCGCGTTGAGGCGCCGGGCTGTTTGTAGATATTGTAAATTCTTATGATCCGTGAATACCAAAAAAGGGTGTTGTGCCCCTTCTAGCCAATGCCTCCACTCTTCTAGGGCTAACTTAATTGCTAGGAGCTCTCTATTTCCTATGTCGTAGTTTCGTTCAGCCTCAGACAGTTTTCTGGAAAAGAATGCGCAAGGGTATAATTTCACGGGCTTACCTTGCCTCTGAGAAAGGACAGCGCCTACCCCTGACTCAGAGGCGTCAACCTCCACCACGAATGGCAACTCAGGGTCGGGTTGATGCAGAATGGGGGCTGTAGAGAACTTGGATTTGAGGTTCTCGAAGGCTCGTTGGGCTTCTGGGTTCCACGGGAGACGAGGGGTTTTACTCGCTGTAAGTGCTGTCAATGGTGCGACGATCGTGCTGAAGTTCCTGATGAATCGGCGGTAAAAATTGGAGAACCCCAAAAATCGCTGGAGAGCCTTAGTGGTGGTTGGGCGAGGCCATTGCTGGATGGTCTGGACCTTACCCGGATCCATAGCAATGCCGTCTCGGGTAAGTATGAACCCCAAGAAGGAGACCTTCTGCTTGTGGAATTCACATTTCTCCAACTTCACATATAATCTGTTCTGCAACAGTCTCTGGAGCACCTGTCGGACAGTCAATACATGCTTGGCCAACGTATCAGAATAAATCAGGATATCGTCAAGATATACCAGGACGCCTTTGTGGATCATGTCCCCGAGCACATGATTCACAAACGCCTGGAATACACTGGGTGCGTTCGCAAGACCAAAAGGCATAACCAGGTATTCGTAATGACCCAGGGTGGTACTGAAAGCAGTCTTCCATTCATCACCCTGCCGGATACGGACTAGATTGTACGCACTTCTCAGGTCTAGCTTTGTGAACCATTGCGCCTGCTGAATGTTCTCAAGTGCGGCTGAGATCAAGGGCAGAGGATGTGGATATTTCACACAAATATTATTCAACCCCTGATAGTTGATACAGGGGCGTAACCCCCCATCCTTTTTCTCGATGAAAAAAAACCCGGCAGACGCGGGGGACGTGGATGGTCGAATAATTCCTGTCTTTAAGGCTTCGGTGATATAAGTCTGGAGGGCGGATTGTTCGGGTCTGGACAACGGGTAAATGCGACTACGTGGAAGCGTGGTACCCGGCAAGAGATCAATTGCACAGTCCCACGGGCGATGCGGTGGGAGCTCGGATGCGTGTTTCTTGCTAAAAACCTCCGTAAGATCCTGATACTCGGGAGGAACTGGCACCTGCAGTGCCGATTCTGAGCCTTCTATAGACGTAGCTCGACAGGGTAGCTGTAAGCAGGTTCTCTCACATTGGGGTCCCCAAGCCACCAACTCCCCAGTACTCCACTGAAACACTGGGTCATGCTTGGAGAGCCAAGGGAACCCGAGAACCAGGGGCAACTCCGGAGACGAAATCAAATAAAAACTCAACATTTCCTGGTGACATACACCTACTCGCACAGTGACAGGGGCTGTCTGGTGGTCCACAAAACCCTTCCCGAGGGGCTGGCCATCTAGGGCGGTCACTTTAAGACGCCCCCCAATGGGTTTGGAGGGAATGCTATGAGACCGAGCAAACCCAATGTCCATGAAGCACCCTGCTGCTCCCGAATCCACCAGTGCTTGCGTCTGTACCTGTCCTGCTCCCCAGGATAACATTACAGGTACCGCGAGGCGGTTACAACAGAGGGTGCCACTCACCTTGATCTCAGGGCGGACAGGGCACTGGAGACGGAAGTGACTAGGGTCACCACAGTAAAGACAGAGGCGATTTTGTAGTCTTCGCTGTCGTTCGGGGAGGGGCAGGCGCCCCAGCCCCAGCTGCATCGGCTTTGCTTCCTCCTGTTTGGGACCGCATCTTTCTGGAGCCAGTTCTGAGGCTGGTCCCTGGGTTCTGATCTGATTATCTAAGGTTACCGCGGTTTCTATGAACCGATCAAGGGTCCATCTTTCTCCTCGGAACACCATTTCACCACGGATGCGTGGGTTTAGACCACGGCGAAAACTAGCCAACAAGGCTTTCTCTCCCCAGTCGCTGCGTGCTGCGAGAACACGAAATTCTAGGGCGTAATCTGCCACGGGTCGGTTACCTTGCTGTAGATTCAGGAGTCTTTCACTTAGCTGTTCCTCCGGTTGAGCCAGTCCGAAAACGGCGAGGAACCGGCTCTTGAACTGCGCATAAGTGCTGGGGAGGCCATTTGTCCAGACTGCTGTCGCCCACTCAAGTGCTTTGCCCGTGAGCAGAGAGAGGACGTAGGCGATCCGGCTTTGTTCTGTGCTGTAAACTGGGGGCATACTGGAAAAAACGAGCTCACATAGAAGCAAGAAGCCTTCACATTGTGCTGGGGTCCCGTCAAAGCGGGTCGGGGGAGACAAGTGGAAACCGCGTGAAGGAGAAGGAGTGGCGTTCGACGAGTCAGGCGCTGCAGGACCGGCTGCGCGTTTCTCAATGGGTTGTGTGGGCGCACGCGACGTATTCAGCACGCTTACCACCTGTTTGTAAGAGGCGATGAGGTTGTGCAGCGTCTGTTCCATACCTGCCAAGCGTGCTTCACGCGAGTCCAACTCCGCTTGGAGATGGTTCAGCTCCGCTGGATCCGTATAACTGGCGGAACCTTCTGTCATGGTCGCGTCAGAGGGAAGCGGCGGACCCAAGTGCAGAGCGGTAATCGTGGTGTCTTCGGGGAAATCCAAGAGAGGAGGTCAGAGGACGGGCAAAGGGTCTTCGAGGTGCGAACGTCGTAACAGGGAGGATCCAAAAGGCGAGGTCAGTGTGCAGGCAAGAGGTCGATAATCCGAAGGAGGCAGTAGATCGGGGG
Organism: Scleropages formosus; assembly: GCF_900964775.1. Taxonomy (NCBI): domain Eukaryota; kingdom Metazoa; phylum Chordata; class Actinopteri; order Osteoglossiformes; family Osteoglossidae; genus Scleropages; species Scleropages formosus. The sequence goes on from NC_041826.1 coordinate 1,705,368, forward strand.
AACAAGGGACGGGTTCGGGGAAGGCGTTCAGGAACAGGAAATGGCTGGAGAAGGTCGCTAACGAGGAGGCAGATCAAGGTTCCGCATCAGCTGGTTGTCCGACGCAGCCTTTTATGCTGCGGTCTGCGTTGGGTCACAGGTGTTCCGTGTTGGTCCGAAGGTGTGGGCGTGGCATCACGTAGATGCATAAAACACAGGATAGACAAATCCTGATACCATCCTACCATTTTTTTTTTTCTATTATTATAAGATACACAAGCAAACAGAAACAAGTGATGAGTGGAAAGGATAAAGAGGGGTCAGTTGAGATAGTTCAGGTATGTCATAAGAATACCACCTGGTTGGCTCCTGCTAGAGTTGTACTAGGCACATCCCACAGGGGGAAAACTCCTGGGAAAACATTGGATAGGATAGGATAGATTGGTACTTAATCCCAGCAAAGAAATTCATTCACACAGCAGCTCAACATGACACATAAGAAGGTGCACAGCTTTGCCCAATAAAATAATAAATAAGAATAATACAATTATACAAATTACCATTACTCTAGACAATAACAGAAGTAAACAAGTGCAACATATCTAAAACCACACCACACTCCCCTGCTTCTCAGCGTTGAGGAGCTAACAGTCAATTGAGTGCCACAATGGAGGCGGATGGCTATTGGTAGAAAGGAGTCCAAAAGTGCTTCTTTGTACATCATCGTTGAATAATGCATTGACTAATTGAGGCCATGGTGATGTAGAGGATGTGAGCCATTGCCCATAATGTACACTAGCTTCGATCACATCCTGGCCTCTGCCACTGCCTCTGTTCAGTCTATGGTCAGACCCACAACAAAACCTTCTTCTTTTACAAGCTGTTTGAGTCTGCAGGTCTCACTACATGAGATATCTCCCACTAGCACACAATAGTATAAAAAAATACTGACAAACCACAGTGTGGTAAACCACGTTTTGCTGCGTATATTAAAGAACCCAACCCTTCTCAGTGCAGCCTGCTCTGTTCTTTCTTATACATTGTATCTGCGTTGTTAGACAAGTCCAGTTTGTAGTTGATATGGACTTCTAGGATGTCCCGTACCGACTGCACAATTTGGCAGGAATGGCATGCTCGTGCATACAACAAAAGAACCCAACATTGTGACACTTCACTCCCTAGGAAAAAGTTCTTGTTTTGTTCCTCATCAGATTGACCACATGAATCTACTCACATGGTAGCAAGAGCTAGTGACAGCCTCTCTAGCCACTAGGAAGCCTGTGCAGGATGAGTTAAGCCCAAGAGGTTCTCACCATGGCTAGAACATCATCACTGTCTCTTGAGTCTGGCTTCTCTGATCAAAAGCAGTAGGGGGTTAAAGAAGTGCAGGAGGAGTTTGTGGATGTGTTTTTCCGTCTCCTGGGACAGACACACCTCATACAGCATCGTATCCAGCATGTGATGAGGCATGGTTTGCATGGGGCTCCGGCCACCTTCTACCAGCTCAGACCGGAGGCTGCAGCACCTGGACCACCTTTAGGCAGTCCTGCAATGCCTGCCTCACGGCAAACCTGCTGAAGTGTGCGACTGGGAGGAGCAAGGTAAGGTATCTGGGGTTCCTCTTCAAAAATGGACAGATTCAGCCGCAGATAAACAAAACAGCATTGCAGCCTGTCCACTTGACAAGACCAGAGAAGAGGTGAGGTCATTCTTAGGGTTGGCAAATTACTGCCTAACTGTTCTTCCCAGAGTTTTCCTCACTTATGGCTCCCTGTTGGACCCCTTCTGAAAAGAGGCCCCAGACTCGATCCAGTGAACGGAGCAGTGCCAGGCTGCCTTATGGGTGGTTAATGAAACTCTGTGTGGAGGACCTGTCTTAGCATGTCCTTTTCTCCTACAGATTAATGTGTCCAACCATAGTCTGGTTATCTCCCAGATGAGGGGTGGTGTACCCTAATCTTGTACCTCAGCCAAAAGCTGGCCTCTCAGGAGTGCAAATACAATACCATTGAGAAAGAATGTCTTGCAAGTAAGTGGGCGTTTCTCTCCATCTGGTACCACGCCCACCTATGAAGGGCACAAATCTGTACATTGTGTACTGGTACCTTGCATTGTAACCTTTCTGGTTCCAGATTACCTACCATCCGGGAACTGGCATGGTTGTCCTATCGCTGTGGGCTGGGGGTGGGGCCGGGACTTCCTGAGCAGGAGAGGACATGTTACAGCACTGGAGTGTGGCTTCCATCAGGATTTACGGTTGCTTCATTTATATTTGTTTCTTGTGTATATCTCTTGCAAATCGTCTCCTGCCAAGTTCAGGATTTAATCTCTGCCAGTCTTGCTCTACAAAAGACATCAACTTTGCCCCCTCAGTAAAATTAATTATGGGTGCCTTTATTGCATGAATCAGCTACCCATTTGGTCCTGTGCCAAGGTTAAATATGCTCATTATTCACTTTTTTCCATAGACTAAAAACATTGTCAGGCAATGTGTAGACTGTACTGGGTGGGGTCTGCCTGTGTACTGTTTTTGAAAACCGATCAATGCAGGGTCGTTTTTGTGGATGATTACTGGACAGAGCATGGGCTGTGTGCTTTAATTAAATACATGGTCACTGTATATGCTGTCAGGCTCATCATGAGCCGAGGTGGAAAAAGAAGTGGAGGCTATTTTTTGTGGGTGCAGTCCAATCAACCTCACACTGTACTGGAAACATAAATTGGCAAATTTTTTGCTAGAAGTGGAATTTAAAACAAGCAAACAGTTGTACTGAATATCAGAGTACTTAAAGAATAATTCAGTATTTGATCCAGTTAATATGCAAATCAATCACCAGGCAGTGTGGTGGATAAGAACATGGTTTTACAGGTTGCTAGTTTGAATCCCACTCGTGTGACTGTTGTAGCACCCTTTAGCAACTTAATTTAAAATGAATAGCAATTATAGTGTGGTCTTCGCGTTTTCAGGTGGAAATAAGGCTGTAGTTTAAGATAAGAAAAAGCATTTTGTAGCTTTTGCTTTAGACCACAGAGGGATCATATCTATGTGTGGGTCTGCTTCCTCTCCAGCACTGCATGGTGAGTCCTGCTGGGTGGGCTCAGTTTTGATTATAAGTGCTCAGTGTCATGACTGAGGGTTGAACTTCATGGAACCCATACTCCTGTTGGCTGGTCACTACCGTGTCATAGTGGAAGGTGGTAATGAGACTGGTCAGGGTCACCCTGTTTCATCTGACACCAGAGGTCCTCAGGCCTCTTTGGGGCATGACTTCCTCCCCTAGCTGGACAAACAGAGATGCAGCCTGCAGCTATTTGTTCCTCTGTGTATTAATTCAGCACCATGTTTGTATGCACATCGGTAAAAACTGAATGCTTCATGTCTTCTGCTTGTTTTCATTTTGGTTGCTGCAGAAATACAATGTGGTTTTAAAACATATTAGGGGAAAATTACCTTCCAGTAATGTTAAAACACACCCTTTTCACATTCCCTCAAGCATATAGTCACTTAGTCAAAACTGAGCTTTTGGTCATACATCATTACCTCATCAGTTGGGGAACTTTAACTCTAGTCAAGACAAAGGATTTAGTCATATTGAAAGACAGGACAAAATTCAAGCCATGGTTATTTATTGTAGCTTTGCGTGAATTCTGCCACATTGTTGAATTTCATTATTTGGTTGATTTATCCTTAAATAAAATGTAATAAATCTGAGCATGGATAAATAGGTGAAGTAAAATGTTTGCTCAGGTGCAATGAAAAAAGTGTATTTTATGATTCCACTGGTCTTATTTGGCACTCCTACTCAGAATATGCTCCTCCTGATGGAAATACTTGGATACTGGATACTGGCATGGACCTCAAGGCCGGAGTCACTGGAAGCCCTCAGGTCATCATCTGCTCCACAGTGTAGCTAGTCAAAATGCTACAGCTTTTCCTAGCTTCATACTGCAATTCAATTATATTGCACATTTTCAGCAAAAAATAATGAAGTGGCAGATAAAGCTTAATTTCCTCAGTTTGAGGTTGTTTAAATGTTCTGCCTTCAAAGAACCACATGTATGTTTCCATATCTGCATAAATTTCTCCCCTGTTCAGAAGGGTACAATTTCAAGACCTTTACAGGAGCATTGGTATAATTGTTCACATGTGTTTCCCACACTGCTTCCTGCTCTCCCCCCCGTCATAATGGCAACCACATGGGCTCTTTGCCCCGATTGCAGATCAGAGGCTCAGGGGGAAAGGAATGCTGCTATGGCTTTGAAGGCCAGCCAGCCAGTCAGCCAACCACCCTTCTGTTGTTTTCAGCAGGAAACGGAATTTAACAGTTTGGAACAGCAACGCTTGGGCTTTTTCAACAGTACAGGCTAGAAAAATCTTTCATGCCTCTTTGCATTTGGGCCTTAATGGCCATTTTTATGCAAGTACTATACCATTTCATTTGCAGCTATGATTTGCTGGTAATATTTGATATAAGGTGTTTTGTCTGCAGTGGAAAACAACTCCCATCATTGTTGTGATACCTCTGATGTCAAATTTCATAATTTTCTGGTAACCATTACTATTTAAGCATATGGACAATTTGAGCCTATGTGGTATTTCAAAGAATTACCAATCTAGAAACAAAGCAATTGTTTCTGTGTGTCTACAGCGGTGCTTGAACGTTTCTGAAGCCTTTAGAATTTTCTTTATTTCTGCATAAATATGACCTATACTTTTGCCACATGCAAATATGTAACATTGGATAATTTTCCTCAATAAATAAACAAATTTAATGTTTTTGTTTAATTTGTTTAAGACCCCATATGGACAAGCAGTTCAGAAAGTGTGTGTGTGTGTGTTTAATTGGGTTCTTTTTATCAAGTTTTAGGACTTGAGTGAAAATTTGATCATGCGTTAGGTCACATTTATGCAGAAGTAGCAACAATTTTAAAGGGTTCACAAACCTGCAAGCACCACTGTAGGTCAACTAACAGTTGTAGGTATTAATCAGAGAACTAATGGCAGGGATCAAGGGCACAGATGTGAGCCTACCTGCTAGTTGTTGCTATGAAAGATGGCAGTTTTGGTTCAAGAATGGAGCCTGGCCCTAAAAATGCATTTCTGGTTTGGTATGAAGACAACCAGGCCCTGGCAGGGTGCCCTTAACAGATGAGTGCTGCACGTCGAGGGAGGACTGTGGGTAGAAGAGGGAGGGGAAGCTTCTGACAGAATGCTTTATTACTTTGCCATGGTCCTGTTCTAGCCCCTTCCCTTGGGACTTCACTGGGTGGAGTGGGGGACGAATATATGACTGTCCCTCCTTATAAGCTCTGGAGCTTAGAGACCAAGTTGGCTTGGAGGTTCATTTATATTTCCATACAAAGGACAATTGTTACTGAAACACCACAAAGGTTATGACTTAAAGCAAGAAATTACTTTGCATACACTGGAGCAACCTGAGCGTTTGCATCAGGAACCAAAATGGCTTTCCTTATACCTGTTAGGAGCTGGATGAAATTGATGCTTGGGGCCACATACCAATAGCAACCCCAGTGACCAAGGAGCAGGTTTCAGGCTAAATGTGAAAAGCATACATCCAAAAGGAACTCCATACTCTGTATATATACTTCCTGTGTTTCAATGTTTGACCCAAGGTTTCAAGAAGAATTGTGCATGAGTTGTCAAAGTATGATTCTTGAAATAATCTGTTCCAGTGAGACTTTACAAGTTCAAGAAACTGAAGCTGGTCTGCCTGCTACATTCTCTCAACATACTTTGGTGGGAAAAATAGTTTTAATGCAGTTCTACTATTACAACTGATTTTTATTTGAGACAACGTGAGAATGAAACATTACTGTGCATAATGTGATTTGTTTTGTGACACTGAATATCTGAGTAGAAATGCACAACAACACAAAGATCTTCACAGTGATAAAGTCCATCCATCAGCAGATGTGAACTCTAGTATATAACCAGTTATCTTATTTATATTTATTTAGCAGACACTTTTCTACAAAGCGGCTTCCAATGAACTCTATGTAGTGTTATCAGCCCACAAACCTTATTCACAAAGGTGACTGTTGGAGGTTCTATTCAGCATGCTCTCATGTTGGTGAAGTATAGATCACATGACCTTTGTATGTGATGTGTTCTAATGAAGCATGTATGTAAATAAATGTTCTTCTCTTCCAGTTTAAGAAAACCGATGGTGTGAGCATGTACTTTGTAACCTCCGTTAAGTATAATTAATTTACCACTTCTCAAACACAGAGGTGGCTGCGCCAACAGGTTATGGGCCCAGGAGAGAAGTAGGTAACAGACTGCGTAGACTGTGTTTCGACGGAGATGAAAAGAATTACGAACTTTGGGAGACAAAGTTTTTGGGGCACCTGCGTTTGCTGGGACTGAAAGAGACCATATTGAAAGTCCCCACACCGAGCGATAGAGAAAGCGCGGACGAAGATGAGATTGACGACACTGATAAAAATGAAGAAGCCTATGCAGAATTGATTCAGTTTTTGGATGATAAAAGTCTTTCTCTTGTAATGAGAGAAGCCGCAGATGACGGAAGAAAGGCGCTGCAGATACTGAGGGGCTATTATGCAGGTAAAGGGAAGCCGCGAATTATTAACCTGTACACAGAATTAACATCCCTTCAGAAAAATGCAAATGAAAGTGTTACATTATTTGGGGAGAAACGGCCATTACGCTCTGAGGAATGCTGGAGATGCTCAGTGATGGACTGTTGATTGCAATGGTTCTTAAAGGTTTGCCAGAATCTCACACACACACACACACATTTTCAGAACCGCTTGTCCCATATGGGGTCATGGAGCCAACCCAGTAACACAGGGCGTAAGGCCAGAGGGGGAAGGGACACACCCAGGACGGGACGCCAGTCCGTCGCAAGGCACCCCAAGCGGGACTCGAACCCCAGACCCACCGGAGAGCAGGACTGCGGTCCAACCCACTGCGCCACCGCACCCCCATCGTTTGCCAGAATCGTTTAAACCATTCGCAGTTCATGTAACACAGAGTGATGAAAATATGACTTTGCAGAATTTAAGACAAAGCTTAGAAGTTTTGAAAACACTGAAAAGTATGCTAGGTCAAATGACGACAACGTCGTTATGAAAGCGAGTGGTGCAGTTTCTGAGATAAGAGGGAGAGATAGAAATGCAGACCCTGATATTACGTGTTATAGTTGCGGTCAAAAAGGACATAAGGCCCAGAGATGTCCAAATGAACGTTGTAAAAGTCAAACACAGTGGTGTGGCTATTGCAAAAGCTTAACACACAAAAGTGCATCTCGCAGACGCAAAAGAAGAGACAACGTAAACAAGCGACAGATAAAGAGGACGCAGATAAACATGCATTTGTCTTCAAAACGTGTAATTACCAACTAGACGGGCTGAAACATAAAGGGCTAATGGTTGACACGGGAGCAACATCACACATAATTACCGACATTGGAAAGTTTAAGAAATTTGACGATACGTTCCAAACGGGCAAACATTTCATTGAGCTTGCGGACGGGACAAGAGTGAGTGGCGTTGCGCTGAAGAGAGGTGACGCGGAGATATGTTTGATTGACAGTGAGGGTAAGCAAGTGAGCACAACGCTAAAGAAAGCACTGTACATTCATTCATATCCACAAGACGGAAGACATATTCTCTGTTAAAGCAACGACTGCCAATGGGGCTTCTGTTAATTTTCTACAAGGACATGACAAGCTCATTCACAAGAATGGCACAACATTTGAAATAAAAGAGTATAATAGACTGTACTATCTAAACACTATAGATAAGGGAGGAGATCATTGTAACGGCTGTTATGATATTCAAACTTGGCACGAAGTCCTCGGCCACTGCAACTATGATGATGTTTCCAAGTTGCCAGATATAGTAGAAGGAATGGAAATCAAACGAAAGATTGACAAGTCCAAACTGAACTGTGAAGTCTGCACACAAGGCAAATTTGTGCAAAGCAGGAACAGAGAACCCGATGCACGTGCCAAAGTCCCACTTGAACTTGTGCACACAGACTTGGCTGGTCCTATTCAACCAGAGGCTAAAGACAGTCACAGGTATGCACTTGTATTTGTTGATGATTTCTCAGGCACAATATTTGTTTACTTCCTAAAAGCGAAAAGTGACACTGTAAAGACTACGGAAACATTCCTAGCAGACACTGCTCCTTATGGTACTGTAAAGTGCATTAGGTCAGATAATGGCACTGAATTCACAGCAACAGATTTTCGGTCATTGCTAAACAAAAATCGCATTAAACATGAGACCTCTGCACCATATTCACCCCACCAAAACAGTACTGCTGAAAGAAGTTGGCGAACATTGTTTGAAATGGCCAGATGCATGCTCATTGAGAATAAATTACCAAAAGAGTTATGGACTTATGCTGTGATGACTGCTGCAGTAATTCACAACAGATGCATTAATAACAGAGTGAAGCAGACTCCATACTACATGCTGACAGGAAGAAAACCGGATCTTTCAAAGATGAGAGTTTTTGGATCAATGTGCTATGCATACAAACACAACGAAAAGAAGCTAGATTCATGTTGTGAGAAGGGAATATTTGTTGGGTATGACAAGAATAGCCCTTCGTATCTAGTTTATTACACAGACACTGAAAAAGTCCTTAAACACAGGCTTGTCAAATTCTTCAAGAAATGTGCTGTCGAGCAGCAAACTCAAACTGACCTACAAATACCAGATGAGGATGTTTATGGGGGAAGTTGTTTGCCATCTAAGGTAACAACAAACATCACTGAACAGAGTTCAGGGAAGTCTCAAGATAGTGGAGACGAAACAGATCTTCAAAATGATGATCAGACTGAAAATATTCAGAATAGATGCAACCCCAAAAGGAACAGGAGAGCTCCCCAATACTTATCTGACTACGTAACTGATATTGAAGATGATGATCAGATACTTACCAATATTGACTACTGTTACAGAATGTGTAATGTACCACAAACCTTCAAGGAAGCCATAAGTTCAACTAAATCACTGGTCTGGATTAAAGCCATGGAAGAAGAGATGGATTCTCTAAAAGAAAATGGAACTTTTACATTGGTGGCTCTACCTGAAGGCAAACATGCAGTGGGGGGTAGATGGGTCTATGCAATCAAGAACAATGCAGATAACAGTGAAACGTATAAGGCTAGATATGTTGCTAAGGGTTATAGTCAAGGAATGGGAAGAGACTATAAGGAAACTTTTTCTCCGACAGCAAATATCACATCAGTTCGTGTCTTGATGCAAATGGCAGCACAGTATGACCTTGTTCTACATCAGATGGATGTGAAGACGGCTTACTTACATGCTCCAATTAATTGTGAGATCTATGTGGAACAGCCAGACGGTTTTGAGGTAAAATCAGATACTGGTGAAAAACTTGTCTGTAAACTGAACAAGTCATTGTATGGTCTGAAACAGTCAGGTAGAAACTGGAATAAGGTACTGCATGATTACCTGAGTGAAAATTACTTTATGCAAAACCCTGCAGACTCTTGGGCCTACAGCAAACAAACTGAAAAAGAGAGAGTGATGCTGATAATCTGGGTTGATGATCTGATTATTGCTTCTAGTACCAACGAGTTACTAAATGATGTGAAAAGGATGCTGACAGCTAACTTCAAGATGAAAGACCTTGGTAAATTGAAACATTTCCTAGGCATTGATTTTGAGCAAATGCATGGAGTTATAAAAATGGATCAAAAAGGGTACATCTTAAAAATACTGGAAAGGTTCAACATGTCGAATTGTAAGTCCAGGTCAACCCCATGTGAACAAAAGCTAGAGTATAACGGCAATGGAAACTCTGTAAACCACACAAAGTATCATGAAGCAGTAGGTAGTCTGATTTATCTAATGACATGTACTAGACCAGATCTTAGTTGGGTTGTCAGTAAACTGTCTCAATCTACGTCAAAACCAAATGAGCAACAGTGGTGTACAGTGAAGCATGTGATGAGGTATTTGAAAGGTACATTAAACCAAGAACTGATGTACAAGAAGAGTAACGAGAAGCTGAAACTTACGGCATACAGCGATGCTGACTGGGCATCAGATCCAAATGACAGACGAAGTACGACTGGATACTGTTTTAGTCTAACCAAAAATGGTCCCCTCATTTCCTGGAAGTCAACATGCGAAGCGGAATATATGGCACTGGCTGCAACCACACAAGAAAGTCTGTACCTTGTACAACTGATGAATGGACTGGAAAGTGGATGTCAGTATGCACCAGTAAAAATTTTTGAGGATAACCAAGGTGGAATTGCTCTTTCCAAAAACCCTGTTTGTCGACAAAGATGTAAACACGTTGACGTTAGGTACCACTTTAATCGATCAGCAATCAGTGATGGTAAAATAACAATTGAGTACTGTCCAACAACAGAAATGGTTGCAGATGTGATGACTAAACCAATGACAAAGTATAAGAAAGAAAAGTTTGAAAGCTTTATGTTTGGGGCATCAATGTTGCTGATACAGGGATGTAACTGTGTGTTGTATTGTAAATAGGCCTGTAGAGAATGAGAGCAAGTGGGGGTGTTGGAGGTTCTATTCAGTGTGCTCTCATGTTGGTGAAGTATCGATCACATGACCTTTGTACATGATGTGTTCTGATGAAGCGCGTATGTGAATAAATGTTCTTCTCTTCCGGTTTAAGAAAACCGATGGTGTGAGCGTGTACTTTGTTACCTCTGTTAAGTATAATTAATTTACCACTTCTCAAACGCAGAGATGGCTGCGCCAACAGTGACTTACACTGCTAGAGACACTAAATACAATGGGTCACTCATCAGTGGAACACACGCTCTCGTCATTCACATGCTCTGGGGGAACCTGAACAGCATATCTTTGGGAGGAAACCCATGCAGACACAAGTAGAACATGCAAACTCCACACAGACTGAGTGGGGATGAAACCCATGTCCTCTCGCACCACCCAGGTACTGTGAGACAGCAGTGCAACTTGCTGTGACACCATGCTGCCCATTTGCTTATTTGTTTTATGCTTTTGTTCATGCATTCTGTCTCACTGCGTGACAAGCGTGCGCTATAAAATAAATTGAATTGAATTCAATGTGAAACACCTCCAAGCTTCCTTGTCCAGTATGTATCTGGTTTTGTGGAGCTGTAAGATATGTTTAGCAGAAGATCATTTTGCAAGTCTTGCACAGCAATATATTGACATTTTGAATTCAAGGTTGTTTTAGCAAAGACCCTCAAAGAGAAAGAGCGGTGAGGGTTCATAGGCAGCTTCACACAAGAGGGTTCAGGAAGCCTGATGTGGTTATAGGACGGTGTCATCATCATGGCAGCACCAGCCATACAATTAGCGCTCACACTGGTGTTTTTATATAGCTCCAGCAAGCAGAACATCTGAATTTTTTACAGACATCATATACCACAGGGTGGGGATTCATGTGAAAGTCATGACATCAAAAAAAGACATTTATGCCTCTGAATAACAGATCTACTTGCAAGTACAAATACATGCTGCGAGCTGTCATTCAGGCCTGTTATGTTGTCCACTCCTGTTTCACTTGCCTTATATACAAAAGTAAACACAAAGCTTGTACTATTTGATTTGGACATGATTGACCGTTGAGTGTTATTGTACCTAACTGCTCTATATTTAAGCTGCTACAGAAAAAACCAGGAGCGCAACCTGCCGTGATACCCTTGGCCACACTATTGTGAAGAAAATTTCACTTTCAGAATGCTCACTGTCAACCCAGTATGGTTTTTAGGTTCGGTGCATGTTCATAGTACATTCTGAGTCATGTAGGGAGCTATTGTATATACATGTTTGGACTTCAAATGCCTTAACATTTTAAAATATTGTTCATGTCTTACAATTACTCAACTGTTTGGGCTGAACACACTGCAGATAGTGTCCATGACTTTGAACTGTACAAGTTTTACAGTACAAGTTTTGGTGGTGTGTAAATCTTTAGTGCTGTTTATTTGGACTTGCATACTATCCAGAGCACAGTCCTTGAGTGCTTGAAAATAGACTGTAAACAACACAGGGCTGTGGACTGTTTGTCCAGTCCATTCAGTCCCTCTACTCTAGTCAATCAACTCCATTTTAGTCCTTCACTTCTGGTTGGTCCTTCTTGTGTTTTATATATTTTATATAATGGAGATTAAAGCAGCATAAGGCCCTGGATTAGATGTTTGGGTCAGTGAGTTGAAGATGTGATTTCATAGCCAGGATTTTCTATCAGCTGAAAAATTCTTACCTTGAATCCACTTTGTGAATGCTTCTCAGTTGAAATAAAGTACACATCCAGATGCAAAATGCTTTTAATAATATTAGTCAACAAAACAATTGTATTGATGCATTGATTTCATTAAATAAAAACAATGGAAAATAATTTAGTAATTTTTTTTTTAAATGAAGAAACCTCCATTTGACTAGACTGACATAGACAACCAATATGAACTACACACAAATTATAGATATATACTTGTGGAACCTTTGCCACCCTGAATTGGACTACCTTCAAAATCTTACACTGGTCCTCCTCTTTCAGTAACAAACTGGCTGACATGAGCAAGTGCAAAATCACACTATATGGGGTTATGGTTAATTATACAGGTTAGAGGTCAATGTGTGTGACATGGATTGGAATACAAATGAGCTCACAAATGGCAGCATTCCACAAGAGGCAGCTAAACCAAAATAAACCAGTTGAGAGAGGATCCTCATCAATCACAACAAGTTTGACTCATGTGAAAACATGCAGAACTGTCTCCATCTGAGGAAATTTTGTCTGAAAAAGCTCAAATAATAGCGAGGAGATTGGAGGGTTAAGAGTATTGGGGGGGATAGTTTACATCTTCTGAACACCACCTGACCTGTAAAAAATTATCTACACATCATCAAATCCAGACTAAAGACTTACATGTTTTCTCAGGCATTTCACCTTCAAATGTAACTCCATTTAACTGTGTTTGTGGTTTTCCCACCTCTATACCAAAGCATGTTAAATTGATTTGTTTAAGTTATAAATTACTAACAATTTCTTCTTGTCAAGCATTGTCTTCCTACAATAAGACCCGAGGAGGCCTGCTGGCGGTCAGAGACTGAGAATGTTATAGAGATGGTCCTTGTCATTCAACAATGAACTATGTGATAAAATGAAAAACATCACAGTGAAAATAAGGCACTAAATGCAATTGCTCCTGATTACCTTAGTGAGATTACTGATTCTTATGTTCCAGAACTGTCTTTGTTCACTGAATGAGAGTTACAGTACCTTAAAAGCACCTGTGATCAATATGATCTCTGTAAGCATTACTTACAGAGCACCTAAAATTTTCAAAAGTCTGCTGGTTACTGGCAGGAGTGCCCCTGTGACACCGTTGCGTCAGGGAGCGGGAGAGTGGACCCAGATGCGGGATCATTCAGACGGCTGTTGTTAGGGCGAAGCAGAGGTCGTAGTCAGCACAGGCTGAGGGGTGACTGTTGTTCCAAGGATGATCCAGCAACATGGTTGGATGGACAAGCGATGATCATGACTGTGGGAGACAGGATGCAAGGACAGGGAGATAGGCAAGGGAGACATAAGGAGCAGGACAAGCAAGATACAAGCACACTGAGGACAGTTGTCTTGATGAGATTCAACAAATAGGGAGCAATGGATTGGTGCCCTTTATACCCAGCTGTGTTGACTGGGACCAGGTGCTTGCATCTGTACTTTGGGAGTGGGCGTGACAGCCCCATCTGTCTCAGCTTTTAAATCCAGGCTTTCCACATGATTAGACTTCAGGAAATGAGGAAGTGACTCCTTTTCTGTCACTTGTATTAGATCTATGTTATTAATAGTAAGGAGGATGTGGTGGTGCGGCGGGTTTGCCCTATGCCTGCTCCCAGGTGAGTGTGGGGTTTGAGCCCTGCTTGGGGTGCCTTGTGACAGACTGACATCCTGTTCTGCGAGTGTCCCCTTCCTCTCCAGCATTGCACCCCGTGTTGCTGGGTTAGGCTCTGGTTTGCTGTGACCCTGCTTGGACCCAGCAGTTTCAGACTGTGTGTGTGTTTATGAACGAGAAAATCTTGTTTGCTTGCCTATTAACTAACTATTGTTTACCGCTACACCAAGACAGATTCAGTTCTCTGGACCCTACCCTGGGGTCATGGGGTGCTACACTACTCAGGGCACATTCTAGATGGGATACCAGTCCACCACAGATGAATGAGAAAATGAAGTACAATTTCATCACTACTGTCAAGTAAAACCTTTTCCCCAGTTACATAGTAATAGACTTGAAACAGATGCTTATAACTTTGCTGTAAGTTTTTGAATAGCATCTGGTGTTATTAAGAGGAAGATCATTGCTTTTGAACTTGTGCGGCCACACATTTTAAACTTCCATCTCACTTGTCCTAATAGGGTCACGGTGGCAGCAGGGAGAGCAGAGAGGCCCAGCTTCCCCTGTCCCCCTCAACTTCCTCCAGCGCAGCCTGGGGGATCCCCAGCCGTTCCCAGGCCAACTGTGAGATATAATCCCTCCAGCGGTTTCTGGGCCAACCTCGGGGCCTCGTTCCAGTTGGCCGTGCCCGGTATACTTCCAAAGGGGGGTGCCCAGGGGGCATCCGGAACAGATGCCCGAACCACCTTAACTGGTTCCTCTCAATGTGGAGGAGTAGTGGCTCTACTCTGAGTTCCTCCCGGATGTCCGAACTCCTCACCTTGTCACGGAGAGTGAGTCCCAACACCCTGTGGAGTAAACTCATTTCGGCCGCTTCTATCCGCGATCTTATTCTTTCAATCATACCCAAAGTTCATGACCATAGGTGAGGGTAGGGACGTAGATCGACCGGTAAAATGGAGAGCCTCGCCTTATGGCTCAGCTCCCCCTTCACCACTATAGTCTGGTACAGCGACCGCATTACTGCTGCCGCTGCTCCCAGTCTGCGGCCGATCTCACACTCAATTCTTCCCTCACTTGTGAACAAGACCCCAAGATATTTGAACACCTCCACCTGGGGCAAAAACTCTCCCCTTACCTAGAGGGGGCATACCATCCTTTTCCGTGAGAGAACCATGAACTCAGACTTTGAGGTGCTGATCCTCATCCCCACTGCTTCACACTTGGCTGCAAACCGTTCCAGTGCATGTTGGAGGCAACCATGTAACGGTGCCAAAAGGACAACATCATCTGCAAAAAGCAGAGACATCACCTGCTGACTCTCACACAGAATGCCCTCCTGGCCTTGACTGCGCCTTGATATCCTGTCCACGAAAACCACAAACAGGAGTGGAGACAAGGCACAATCTTGGCGGAGTCCAACACCCTCACTGAACAGGCTTGACTTAATGCCGAGTATGCGGACACAGCTCTTGCCTCCTGTGTACAGAGATTGAATTGTTCACAGAAGTAGCCCCTGTACCCCATACTCCCTAAGCACCTCTCACAGAATTTCCCGGGGAACACGGTTATAGGCCTTCTCCAAGTCCACAAAACACATGTAGACTGGATTGGTGATCTCCCACGCCCCTTCAATGTGAGAGGGTAAAAAGCTGGTCCACTGCTCCACAGCCAGGGCAGAATCTGCATTGTTCCTCTTCAATCTGAAGTTCAACTATCGGCCAGAGCCTCCTCTCCAGCACCCCAGCATAGACTTTTCCAGGGAGGCTGAGAAGTGTGATACCCCGATAGTTGGCACACACTCTCCGGTCCCCTTCCTTAAAAATAGGGACCACCACCCCAGTTTGCCAATCCAAGGGCACTGTCCCTGAGGTCCATGCAACATTGCAGAGGTGTGTCAACCATGACAGCCCTGCAACATCCAGTGCCTTAAGCATTTCCAGGCAGATCTCATCCACCCCCGGTGCTTTGCCACTGTGGAGCTTTCCAACTACCTCAGTGACTTCCACCAGGGACATGGACTCTGACAGCCCGAAAGCCTCAGGCCCTGACTCCTGTAAAGGAGGCATATCACTTAGGTTTAAGAGTTCTTCAAAGTGCTCCTTCCACCTCCCGACAATGTCGTCATCAGAGGTCAGAGTTTCTCCACTCCTGCTAAACACAGCCTGAGCGAAACTCCTTTGACCCCTTCTGAGCTGCCGGATGGTTCTCCAGAACCTCTTCGAAGCCGACAGATAGTCGTTTTCCATGGCCTCTCCAAACTCCTTCCATGCCCTGGATTTTGCTTCTGCAACCGCAGCCGCTGCTGCCTTTTTCGCCTGCTGGTACCTGTCTGCTGAGTCAGGAGTCCCCAGAGCCAACCAGGCCCTGAAGGCCTCCTTCTTCAGCTTGACAGCTTCCCTCACCACCGGTGTCCACCAGTGGGTTCCTGGGTTGCCACCCTGGCTGGCACTAACAAGCTTTTGGCCACAGCAGTGCCTGGATGCTTCTACAATGGAGGTTTTGAAGAGCGTCCATTCAGATTCCATGTCCCCTACCTCCTCCGGGACATGGGAGAAGCTCTCCCGGAGGTATGAGTTAAAATCATTCCGGACAAGGTCCTCCGACAGTTGTTCCCAGCACACCCTCATTAAACATCTGGGCCTACCGGATTTGTCCATCAGTTTTCCCCACCATTTAATCCAACTCACCACCAGATGGTGATCGGTTGACAGCTCAGCATCTCTCTTCACCCGAGTGTCCAGAACATGTGGCCTCAAGTCAGAAGAAACGACTACAAAGTCGATCATTGACCTTTGGCCCAAGGAGCTCTGGTACCAAGTATACTTATGAACATCCTTGTGTTCAAACATGGTGTTTGTTATGGACAAACCATGACTAACACAGAAGTCCAATAACATTTCACCATTTGGGTTCAGACTGGGCAAGCCATTCTTCCCAATCATCCACCTCCCGATTTCCCAGTCATTGCCAACGTGAGCGTTGAAGTCCCCCAGCAAGACTATGGAGTCTGTAGGTGGAGCCCTGTCCAGAACCCCATCCACTCTCTTCAAGAAGACCGAATACTCTGAACTGCTGTTTGGTGCATAAGCACACACAATAGTCAAAGTGTTCCTCTCTGCGACCCTAAGTCGCATTGAGGCGACCCTCTTGTCCACCGGGACAAACTCCAATGGCATCCCCACACCCGCCCGGCGCCTCTCACCCCATGCAACTCCTGAGTAGGAGAGGGACCACCCCCTATCGAGGAGTTTGGTTCCAGAGCCAACACTGTGAGTGGAGGTGAGCCGAACTATAGCTAGTTGGTATTTCTCAACCTCCCACACCAGTTCTGGCTCCTTCCCCCCCAGTGAGGTAACATTTCACATACCAAGAGCCAGTTTCTGTCACAAGGGGCTACGACGCCATGCACCGCCCTGCCCCATCCTGCCGCCGGTACACATTGCAACCCACCCCCTTGTTGGACCTTGCAGGTGGTGGGCCCACATGGCCCCCCCCACAATGCCTTTTCGGCTGAGCCCGGCCGGGTTACGTCAGCTGCCCGGCCACCAGGCGCTTGCCTAGGAACACTACCCCCAGGCCTGGCTCCAGGGGTAGGTCCCAGTGACCCTATTCCGGGCAGGGTAAACGTTCTTTTGTTCCCATTTTCCATAGGGATTTTTCAGATTGTGTTACTCTGGATCTTCACTCCAGACCTGTTCGCCTTGGAGGACCCTACCAGGAGCATAATGCTCCCGACGACATAGCTCTGGAGATCCCTAGATCGCGCAAGCACTTCCGCCACGCCAAGGCCCCGATCCAGGAAGGGAGTACAATTTATGCATTACATTAAGAGAAAGAGACACAGCTGCAGACATGTGACTCAGGTAAACCTAGTTTGTTGCCTACCACTTGCAGTAGCGAGGTACATCGTTCAAGTAGGTGCATAAAACACAGGAAGGGCATTTTAAACTTCCTGACCATATTATCCTCCCTTGTATCAGGTTGGAGAACATGAATCTAGAAGACAACTGTGGGCACCCCAATGTGATTCTAGCATTTGCTAAGATCTTAGTCATGGACCATCTTTTGGCTGAATCCTCAAACGCATTTAGGAAACACTATTCTTCCTTCAGACAGGGGTGCGGTGGCGCAGTGGGTTGGACCACAAGTCCTGCTCTCCGGTGGGTCTGGGGTTCGAGTCCCGCTTGGGGTGCCTTGCGATGGACTGGTGTCCCATTTTGGGTGTGTCCCCTCCCCCTCCGGCCTTACGCCCTGTGTTGCCGGGTAGGCTCCGGTTCCCCGTGACCCTACATGGGACAAGCGGTTCTGAAAGTGTGTGCGTGTGTGTGTGTGTATTCTTCCTTCAGCACAGTGCATTCATCATGCTGTTATTCTTGTGACAATCAGCTACCACTCCCTCTCAGAAATAAAGCCAAAATTCCAAAGTGCTTGACATGCTGTCAATTTAGTAAACAATGTGAAGAATCCCAGCATGGTTTTCCACATATATAAGTTTTCTTCCTATTTTAGTCTCATCCAGTTCCTCAATGAAGTTACATTCAGATAGATATCTCACTATTCATGCCATTATCTCACTCGATCTGCTGCAATGAATCAGTGTATGAGTATAAAAGCAAGTGTCACATTCATTTATCTTCAGATTTATCCTGCTGTACCATTCCACAATCTTTCTGTTTCCTCAATCTTTCACACTGGTAGAGATACAGACTTCTAATACGTTTTCAGAATGTGTTGTCAGCAAATTAATATTAACAAAATCTGCTTTGCTGATAATGTGTAAAGCTGTAGAAGGGGACCTGATCAGTAGCTTTTCTTTATGATGTTGCTTGGCTTGCTCCTATAATGCTTTCCAATCCTCCCTCTCATAACTTAGTACTAACAGTCTAATGGCCTGCTGGCCACTGTCACAATGTTACACAACACAAATAAGTTGGCAACCATTAATAACATTCCCTTTTCCCATAAAGGTGCACTGTTTTCATTTTGTCCACACCCCATTAAGTTTATTGGTTCAGTGTAAACATAAGTGGGAATTTTCAACCACAAACTGGTGACTCATGGACTTTTTAGGCACTGTAACAGCCATATGTTGGAAAGCAGAACATTACAGTGTTCTTCTGGGCATTGTGAGCCTCATTGCTTAATCTAACAAAAATGTCAGACCTGACAGCTGTGTTTTCATTCCGGTCTTTTGAGGCGTTAAGGCGGGTGTACCATTGATGGACATTGTAGGTTTGTGTTCTAAATCCCCTTCATACAACTCCCTTGGAGAGACAAATAACTGACATAGAGAGTACCAGTTGCCATGAATATGCGGATATATTAATATAATGTATTTGCATAATGGCTATCTCCATCTACCCTTTATGAATTCAATGCAAAGAAAATGGTCAGTTGGATACGGCACAGTTCAGAGCAGAAGCCCTTATATTCATGTTTATCCTACTTCTGCACCATGTGGAGCTATTTATTGTGTGGCGTGCACACTATAAAACAATAAAGAGATTTTATTCCCTCAATTGCATTGATCTGGCATGTAAACCATCAATAAATATTGCAGTTTTGGTCTTTATAAGCACAATTTCTATTAGCTTTTAGGTGTAAATAATTTCCATTCATGTAATCATTGCTTCAGTAAACACACACACACACATTTTCAGAACCGCTTGTCCTATACAGGGTCACGGGGAACCGGAGCCTACCCGGTAACACAGGGCGTAAGGCCGGAGGGGGAGGGGACACACCCAGGACAGGACGCCAGTCTGTCGCAAGGCACCCCAAGTGGGACTCGAACCCCAGACCCACTGGAGAGTAGGACCGTGGTCCAACCCACTGCGCCACCACACCCCCCTCTGCTGCAGTAAACATTGGTGATTTAACATTTACCTAAGGCTGCCTTGCATTCCAGATCTGTAAAAGCCTGGGTTTTCTAAGAGGGCATTTAAAACAAGTTATAACCTGATTAAAATGAAAAGATCCTGGTTAAGAAGTAAACATTTGTATTTGGAGTACTGTGAGGTTGAGTTACATTCCAGATGAGGGTAACAACTATATTTACAAAAGATATAAAGGAGATTGAACGACTAACCAACCAACATCAACGACTGCCAAGGTTGCGGTGAGCCAGAGCCTACCTGACAACACAGGATGCAAAGCCAGAGGGACACACCCTGGACAAGACGCCTGTCCATTGCAAAGCACCCCAAGCAGGGCTGAAACCCCACACCCGCTACAGAACGGGCACCAGCCAAACCTGCCTCGCCACCATGTCCCCCTATCGAAAGACTGGATCCCTGGATTGATCAGTCCATCAGCTGTTGTTCAGACACTGCTGATCACAACACACTCTCCATTAATCCCTTCTCCTTGCTTTTCTATTGAAAGACTATTGGATGAAAAAAAAAGAAATTTAAATACAGTTTTCCGTTTAACAATAATAGTTAGCAGCAACTTGCATTTACAGCACTTGACCCTCAAAAGTCTCTTTTGTTTGTTTATTAGCCATTTGCGGGTCTGGTTATATAATATCCTGAGATTGTCTAATGTGGTGTGATAAGATACTTTATAGCCATTGTATGCAAAACAATGAAATTTTGTGCGGCAACTCTCAGGAAATAGCAGCAGAAGAAACACTTAAAACAAACAAACAAACAAATTCGATTTTTGCTGAGATGTAGGTCGCTTTGGATAAAAGTGTATGCTAAATGAAAAAATGTAAATCTAAAAAATTAATTAAATAAATAAGTAAATAAATAAATAAATAGATAAATTAAAGAGAGAACTGAGCAGTAGCATTTGCACGTGCCGCCATATTGCTTTTTTGTCCCTGATAGGATGTCCTTGTCCCATAATGCCCCTAATAATGACAGCAGAACTCACTGTCCTGACTAAATGCAGCTCTAAGATGGTTTGAGTCCTACCTCTCTGACAGATCCTATCAAGTAGTCTGACAGAACTCTCATTCTTCTCCTCTGCCCCTCTCAACCGGTGTTCCGCAGGGCTTGGTATTGGGTCCTCTCCTTTTTCTCCATCTACACCTCCTCCCTCGGTCCAGTCATAGCCTCCCATGGATTCAAATACCACTGCTATGCTGATGATACCCAGCTCTTCCTCTCCTTTCCACCTGGTGACAGACATCTCCGTACGCATTGCTGCCTACCTGTCAGACATCTCTTCATGGATCTATGATAACCACCTCCAACTCAACCTCTCCAAAACAGAGATTCCTTACCTCCCAGCTGGCCTGTCCTCCTGTCATGACCTGTTGATCAAACTGGACAACTCACTCATTTCGCCTAGCTCCTTTGCTAAGAGTCTGGGAGTAATGATGGATGCAAGTCTGTCATTCTCTCAACATATCAAAGCCACAACCCGGTCCTGCAGATACATCCTGCATAATATTTGTAGGATCCATCCCTACCTCACTACTGACTCCGCCCAACTACTTGGCTATGGTGACTTCCCGTCTGGACTACTGCAACTCTCTTCTGAGTGGGCTTCCTGTTAATGCCTCTGCAGCTTCTACAGAATGCTGCTGCACGAGTTGTGTTTGATTTGCCAAAGCGCTCCCATGTATCTCCTCTACTCATTTCTCTGCACTGGCTTCCTATAGCTGCCCGAATCAAACTCAAAACCCTAGTTACTGTGTACAAATGCATCAATAGAACTGCTCCAAGCTATTTACAAGACTTAATCAATCACTACACCCCAGCCAGGCCCCTTTTCTCATCTACTTCTGCTCGCTTGGTGGTCCTGCGCACGAAAGGTAAAGCTCGGAGGTTCTCGGTTCTGGGTCCATTGTGGTGGAATGACCTTCTCCTGTCACTCAGAACTGCGGAAACTATGTCTACTTTCAAGAAGAGTCTGAAAACCCACCTTTTCCAGATCCACTTCGTCCAAGATCTCTCCAGCTCATTTACGATGTAACTGTTCACGCATCGTAATTCCATAAGCATCCCCAAATACAACCTTTATTCAGCCACTACTCTGGCACTGTATTTGCTTGTTTGTGTATCTTATAATATTTTATATAAAAAAAGAATTGGTGGGAGGGTATCGGGATTTGTCTATCCTGTGTTTTATGCACCTACTCGATCGATGAACCTCGGTGCAGCAAGTGGTAGGTAACAAACTAGGTTTACTTGAGACTTTCATGTCTGCAGCTATGTCTCCTTCTCAGTGTAATGCATCAATTGTACTTTTGCTGAGATGTACGTTGCTTTGGACAAAAGCGTCTGCTAAATGAATAAATGTAAATGTAAATGTAAATGTAAGTGTCAGCATACTGCAAACATGTTCAACAATGCTTTACGGCAGCTGTTTGACTGGCAGAATTAATCCTTCCATCATCTTCAGCTGCTGTTGTCAATAAGGTAATTCTTAAAACATTTCCCTATTCATTTTGTGCCAAGCCTCTTAGCTGTGAGTTATTGCTACCAAAAATGGTGTCTTGACAGCACTTTCAAGAATGGAGATACAGTTGTGACATATGTTCAAATGAAATATTTTTTGTTGAGATTAGCTGAAAATGTTGCATGGATGGGTACTCAACTTGAAAGATAACACTGAACCTCCAGTTCTGCATTTTGCCAGCTGGCTGTGAATAAAAAATAGCCTTGTGACTGATTTTATTTGGACTTTATGGTATGTTTCCTTACCAGTAATGTGCCAAACTGTCATACTGCAGTGCTCTCATACTGCAGCAATGCTACAAGGGCCCCTTGCCCACAACACTCAGTATTGACCAGTCTAAAGACACATATCGGGAAGACACTGTCACCCAGTGTACAACAACAAGCTCAGTGTGAACCTCACAGTCACATGTACACAGAGACGCGTGTTCCAAGACAGCATTCAGCTCTGGCATAGCCCTGTAGTCACGGCACCTGGCCCTAGAGAAGAATAGGTTGGTTCCAAGGATTTGGGGAGCAGAAGCGGACTGGTGAGAAGAAGAGTAGCTCCAACCTTTGTATCCAAAACTCACAAACTGGATGTTGCTCAGCTCTACTCTTACTCTGAGATCATGGTCCTAGACCTTGTTCATGCAGTAACAGCTGTGGCATGTTGACACTCTTTACTCCTATACAGTACCTACAGAACAGTAGCTTGGTACACAACTACAGGTGAGCCAATAAAAGACATTTCAGGTATGAAACATGAGAGCTTTATCTACTATATCACATTCCATTATTTAGCAGATACTTTTCTTCAAAGTAACCTCCAATATCACTTTGTAGTGTTATCAGCTGAGGGGTGTGGTGGCGCAGTGGGTTGGACCACAGTCCTGCTCTCCGGTGGGTCTGGGGTTCGAGTCCCGCTTGGGGTGCCTTGTGATGGACTGGCGTCCCGTCCTGGGTGTGTCCCCTCCCCCTCCAGCCTCGCGCCCTGTGTTGCCGGGTAGGCTCCGTGACCCCGTATGGGACAAGCGGTTCTGAAAATGTGTGTGTGTGTGTGTGTGTGTGTGTGTGTGTGTGTGTGTGTGTGTGTGTGTGTGTGTGTGTGTTATCAGCTCACACACCTTATTCACCAAAGTGACTTACACTGCTAGATACATTAGGTCAACCATCCATATAGCAATGAAACCCACTCTCTCTGTCACTCACACACTATGGGGGAACCCAAACAGCATGTCTTTGAACTGCAGGAGGAAACCCACACAGACACGGGTAGAACATGCAAACTCTACACAGACTAAGCAGAGATCAAACCCACATCCTCTCACACCACCCAAGCACTGTGAGACAGCAGCACTACTTGCTGTGCTACCGTGCTGCTAGGGCATAGTGGGTATCCATAAAAGTTTAGTGTTGTCCTCATCAGCAAGTTTCCTGTCAAAAAGGAAAGACCTAATAAAATACATGACACTGGCCAATGATATCATTGCTGAAACTTTCACATCAAAAAAACCAGATAAACTACCAAAATATTCCAGTTTTAAGAAAGAAAAAAGATATTAAAATCGTTGGTTTAACAATGAATACACAAAACCCATATCAATACTAAATAGGCAGAAAACACACATCAAAAAGAAATATTTTTGTTGACCTTTTTTTTTGTTGTTTTGTTGATTTAGTGTAGTATCCCAGTCCGTTTCTATGAGGAGCCTGCAGGCAATGGTCATGTTGATATGTACCACATGCTCCAATCACTTTCATCAGTCTAAAAATATTTGCTGTATGTGACCCATGTTATCACTGTTATGGGTAAAAAAACCAACCAGCCAACGAACCAACAAGGCACAGCTTGAACCCCAGTCCCGCCACACAGAGTGCACCGGCCAATCCCATCGTGCCCCCTTTGAGTAAAAAACATTCATTTAAATTTCCAAAATTATTAATATTAATTAGTGGATCTGGGAGTCCTGCTTGATATGCCTTGCGGCGGACTGGTGTTTCATTCGGGGTGTGTGCCCTCCCCCTACAGCCTTGCGTCCTATGTTAGACTCTAGCTTGCTGTGACCCCGCTCGGAACAAGAGTTTGTAGACATAGTGTGTGTGTGTGTGTGTGTGTGTATGTGTGTGTGTGTGTGTGTGTGTGTGTGTGTGTGTGTGTGTGTGTGCGTATGAATTAAATACTTAATGGTGCCATCAACGAAGTCTGAAAGCAACTTTAGATTCCATAGTCAAAATTTCTTTGTACACATATTTAATACAGCTTTAAATTTTCTGAAAGCTAAACTAGACAAAGTAAAATCTGATGTACAGTATGAAACAATACCACAGTTAGATTTCTAAATAATTTTTCACTTTACAATTTATGAAACAAGTAGCCAATAAATGATTAAGGGAGATTAAAAACAGCAGTTAACAGATAATGAAGTTTTAACTCAAAAACTCAAAACTATGTTTACCTTTAATTCTAGCATCATCAACCAGATCTGTAAAGCAGAGGTGGTTTTGAGCAATACTGCAAATTATTATTTTTTTTATTTTTTAGATCTGGAAGTCTTGATCGTAGTTATTAACCTCAGCAGGCCCCCTTGGTATTAGCATTAGTATTATTTTTTATACTGCCATTCAGTAAGAAGCTAAATTTAATGCCAAGTTCGCCACATTTCCAGCACTGTTCCTGAAGTACAGTGCTCTTCTCTTACCTTTAAAAATAATTGACATGGAACAATTTCTGCTGAACTTAGACAACATGGAATCATTTTGGCATTTGACACCATAACTGTGGCCGTGTATTGGTGGGCCATGCATGCCTGTCACTTATCAAGAAGTCTCAGACTTTGGTAGGTCATCTGAGATCTGCAGCATCCCCCACTGGCACCGCCATCTCAATCCGTCTGGGAGGATTAGAGTGAAGGTGAGATTCGTTTCTGAGTTGGGTGTCAGGGGTGAGTCGTATACTGCTATCACAGACCCTCTGGGCAGTGTACACAAAGTACTGATGTCTTGATGAAATTCCTGGGCACTGGGCAATGGACACAAAGCTTCCCTGAGGGCCTTGAAGCCTGTTTGAAGCTGTTGGGGTAAAACCCTTTGCTTTTCTCCTATCAGAGTGCACAGGAAGACTTGCTTCTTTCTATGGTTCAGTGAACAGTATTACACTCCTGTTATCCTCATCAAAAAGGACCTTTAACAGGATTTAAGTATAGTTTAAATTGGATTTCCTAAATGAAGAGCACATTTCAAAGTAAATTACATATTCAGGCAGTTCTAGGATGTGAGACATTTCATAAACAATATTGTGACCAACCTCAACAATAATATTTTAGATGGATCAATTCTCTGTAATTTTCACTGTGATATCACTGCTGTGTATTTCCATTAAAAGATTCATTTCATTTCATTTCTGAGACTTACTGCTGCATTAGGAGGATCATCAGCAAGGTTGCTGATAGTTACAGATTTCTCCAAACGTGTGAAAATAGCAGCGGGTGATATAGTGGCTAGAGCTGCTGCCCTGCACTCAAAGAATCTGGGTTTTAATCCCACCTCCTGTTTCTGTATACTTTTGATCATGGTGTTTGCCCTGAACTACTTCAGTAAGAGTTACCCAGCTGTATCAGTGCATATATAACTGATAGTCTTTGGAGAAATGCATCAGCTGTCATGCGGAGCAAAGGAAACAGAGAAGGCAAGACCCAAGTGCAGGATCGATCATTCAAGGCCAAGGGGATTGACTTGTTCTCGTTGTCGGGGATGGGCGAATGGTTGGTCGATCAGCGATCAAGGTGAAAGTGAAGATCCAGGGAACAAAGAACAGGAGTTGGGGATGAAGGGGAAAAGGACATGGACCATGGTGAGTGCAATGAGCACAAAGGGGACAGTTGTCTCAATGAGATTCCACATCTGAGAAGGGGCTGAGGAGTGTCTTTTGTAGCTGAGTGCTCCGATTGAAGGCAGGTGCTGCTGGCTGAGGTGTGGGTGTGGTCATGACATCAGCTGAATATTTATATATAAAGCTTGCATTATGTGCTCTTTCTTGGGTCACTTCTAGAGAGCAGACCTCTAAATGGCAGCATCTTATCAATATGAACACAGAAAATCTTAAGTGCGTTTTAGATTTCATGTATAAAATTAGTTTTTTTGCAACTCTTCTACGATGAAGTTTTTAGTTTATCACTAATTAAAAGAACATGGTTTCACTACAGATATTACAGATATTATGTCTGTTGTCTAGGGGGTGCGGTGGCGCAGTGGGTTGAACCACAGTCTTGTTCTCTGGTGGGTCTGGGGTTTGAGTCCCGGTTGGGGTGCCTTGTGACGGACTGGCGTCCTGTCCTGGGTGTGTCCCCTCCCCCTCTGGCCTTACACCCTGTGTTACTGGGTAGGCTCTGGTTCCCTGTGACCCCGTATGGGACAAGCGGTTCTGAAAATGTGTGTGTGTGTGTGTGTGTGTGTGTGTGTGTGTGTCTGTTGTACCTAGTGCAAATATTTAAAATTATATAAACAAAGACATACTCAAAGGATTTCACACACATTTTCTGAACTGCTTGTCCCATTGAGGATTGGGGGGAGCTTGAGCTTAACCCAGCAACACAGGGTGTAAATCTAGAGGGGGAGGGGACATGACACCACTCAATAGCAAGACACCCCAAGCGGGACTCGAACCCCAGACCCACCGGAGAGCAGGACCCAGTCTAACCCACTGCACCACCAGGCACCCTCAAAGAATTTCACTTTCAATTAATTTTTATAGAGCGTTGTGATTAGATCTCCGCAAAACAAACACAGAGTGTGCAGTGATGCCCTTACTGAGAATGGTGTCTGAAATAGGAAGTGACATCTTATTCTGTTAATTTTAAATGCTTAATAAGGCTTAGGTGGTACCGCACTAACACAATAACAAAAGAAATGCATGCAAATCCCATAATACTGCATGGCTTGCTATGTCAAATATTACACATGCACAAACAGTTTAGAATGATGTTATGAAAATCTTAGCTATTGACTAACATCCTAAAGCAAATTATTTATGATAAAAAACAATGTTAAGATTTTGTTTTCTTCCCATATTCCCATTATCATATGCTCAATCTTATAATTTAGGTTTAGATGTTCATAATGTCAATTAATGTCTTTAATCGAGACTATTTCCAATCCTTACTTATTAACCTTTGATCTATACCTGCCGGTGCCATCTGACAATAATAGTAAGACCAAAATTGTGCGACATATTGATGAAAATATTGCTGCTAAAATTATCGATTCCATTAGCAAATCTGATTTTGGAATGAGTGCAAATATAGATCAAATGGCTTTCAAGTATAATTCAGGAGTGAAATTTGCTGCAGATTCCACGGCTCCACCAACAACTAAACTTATTCAAACTCTAAGAAACTCGCAGTGGTTCAGTGAATCAACTTGTACAATTACAGTGTAAATGGCATTAATAATAAACTGAATGTTTATTATGTGGCCTGGTCTGATTGTCTAAAAAAATATAGAAAAGCACTTTTTCATGCCAGATCCAAATACTAAACAAAGTTAATTGCTGAAAAACGGAAAAAAAAACCTTGTTTCTTGTTTAACACATCACTTATTTAACTGGGAAACACAAAGATAACCAATGTATTTCTGCTTCCATTACTAATCATGAATTTATGTCTTTTTTCAAAAATAAATTTGAGAATATCCGGACATCCATAGTGCCCTTTATTTCAGTCCAGGCCACTGTAAGCAGTTCTGACGATGATAATATTAGTTGCTCTCCGCACCATTTCAGTAACTTTGATGTAATAACTGTAGAGGAAATTACTGTGTAAATTCACTCTATGAAAGGTTCTACCTGTCCTTTAGACCCAATCCCCACTAATTACTTAAAGCCACAGTTTCTGTGTTCATGGAACCGATTGTTAATATTGTAAAAATGTCATTACTTAGTGGCTGTGTTCCTAAGACTTTTAAAATCACCATTATTAGACCAAGCAATTGAATCTGGATTGTAATAACCCAAGTAAGTGTAGACCGATCGCCAATCTCCTGTTTCTATCCAAAATTTTAGAAACGATTGTAGCTTCCCAAATTGTAAAATATCTTAATCATCATAATATATTTGAAAAAACTCAGTGTGGTTTCCGTAGTGGTCACAGCAATGAAACGACTTGAGTGCTGCGTATGATACTGTAGACCATAGTGTCCTACTGAATAGACCTGAAAACCTGGTTAGACTAAGAGGTATTGTTTTGACGTGGTTTGACTCGTGCTTAACTAACCGTAAACAATTTGTTTTGAATTCTGATGACTGCACACCTTCCATCTCAGCTATGGTTTGATATGGTGTGCCTCAAGGCTCTGTGTTAGGTTCATTATTGTTCTCACTCTATATATTATTCACAAACATAATGTAAGATTCCACTCATATGGTGATGACACAGAGCTATATGTTTCATTTAAACATATGGTGTCTTTTGATAATTGTTTTACCAGTATAAAACTATGGATGAGTAAAATTTTTTATCTCTAAATGCCAGTAAAACAGTTACTTCTTGTGGGTAGTGATACCAAAACTCTTGACACTATCACATCAATCTTTACCAAAAATGGAATAAGCTTCAAGGATACAGATTGTGTTAAGGATCTGGGTGTCTTGTTGGATTGAAACTATCATTTGTGTCTCATGCTAATGTTTCTTTCAGTTGAGAAACATAACTAAATTAAGGCGATTCCTATGTAGGCAAGATGCAGAGAAACTGGTTAATTCTTTTTTGTCTAACAGGCTGGACTATTGTAATGCTTTATTACTGGGTTGTCCACACCAGACTCAACAGTTGGTAGAAAATGCTGTTGTGAGAATTGTCACTAGAAATAGAAAGTACAACCATACAACACAAGTACTGAAATCGATGCATTGGCTCCTGGTTACACTTAGGGTTGATGTTTTTAAAATCCTACTTCTGATCTATAAGACAGTAAATGGAATTGCTCTGGCTTACCTTTGTGAGATTATAGATTCTTACATTCCAAGATGATATCTTCGTTCACTGGATGCGGGTTACCTTAAACGTACCTGTGATCAATAAGACCTCAGGAGGAGGTTGCACCTTTAGCTACAGAGCGCATAAACTGTGGAATAGATTAGCAGTTACTGTCAGAAATGCCCTGTCTGTCTCAGTCTTTAAATCCAGACTAAAGACTTATATGTTCAGTCAGGCATATCACTAACAAATGTCATTCCACTTGGCTGTGTTTCTGTTTTTTCCACCTCTGTATTAAAATGTATTAGACTGTCTAATTTATAAATCATGAATTACTAACAATTTCTTCTTGTTGAGCATTGTTTCCCTACAATAAGACCTGAGATGGCTGGCTGGCCATCTCACAAGCACCCCATCCTGACTGAAACTGATGATCAGCTTCACTAACCTTCAGCTGGAATCGAAGGATAACTCAACAAAATGTCTCCATTGGTTACAGTGGTACCTTTCATATGCCAATACTTAAAAATGAAAAATTGTCACCAAGCTCACAGTCTTTAAATTATTTGGCTATAGGTTAAATATGAAAGCACTGATTTTTTTTTACATCTTACCCAGTTTCACATGTATCTGTGTTTCTTTGCATCCATAAGGATGGAGTGACTACCTGTTGTCCTGCTGTTATAACTATGAACATTAAATTGCAGTGAAATATCCATGGCATAAAAGGATAAACCTCCACATCACAGTGAATAAGAGGTAGAATTAATCAGTAAATTAATCAAATAATAATTATGATGGTTTGCTTCTGGACTTCATTACTGTTGTGTGCAATTGAATATCACATCCCGGTACAATGAAGTGTTCAGCTAGTGCACGTTGATTGAGTCTTATTTATGGTCATTGTTGAGCTTTCCAGACCCACTGAGAAGCCCTAAAGGACAGGCTGGTAACTCACAGCAACCAAGAAACTGTCTCAGCTGCAGTGGCATGGAATAGCCTATCAGAAGGTTTCATGCTCTGGCACAAGCTGAAACTGAGGCATCCTATGGGACCCGCTTCATAATTTGGATGGTAATTTGTTATCAGATATTCTCTGTATTGTAATACTCATCTTATATTGGAAAAAGTTTTGCTTGACTCCACATACTAGCAGTGCATTCTTTTTGGAGATATTGTTCCCTGAAAGCTTTATTTAAGGTGATGAACAGCCAACAGTGCACCCAGTCTTCCCATAATGAGTGTCACGCCCTCCGTCTCAGCGCAATGAGGTGCACCTGCAGTACATCAGAGGGTGAGCATATAAATGGAAAGTGCGGAGTAAACACAAATGTGGAACCTTGTTCGCCTCGCCACTCACTCGTGCTTCTTGTTGCCAGTCTCCTGACCGTCCTGCTCCTCGTCCACGACTTCCTGGTTTGCCTTGATCACTTGCTTTTCTTCTGAATTATGATACTAGGATTTGCCCTTTGGATTCCGTTCGCATATTGGTGACCATTTTGCCTGTTTTCCTGACAATGTCTTTTGGATCGCCCCATGAGCAGTCTTCCCATGCTCCGCGCTTGGGTCCAATACATTCATGTCGGGGCGACCCCGTGACTGAAGATTCCACCTCATTTTTGGACCCAGCGGAATTAGAGCGCCTCCAGTGCTCGTTCACTGCTACTGAAGCATTGTTAAGAGCACAAAAGCAGACCCTATCTTGCCTGAAGACTCTGACCAACTCGCTCTGGAATGCACGCAGACCACCATGTACAGAACGCGTCACATGCGCACCCGACTCCACCCGCACTGAGGCGGGCCCCCAACAGGATCTATGTCTGGCTCCTCCCGTCATGTACGATGGCACTCCTGCACGCTGTGATGGCTTTCTGCTACAGTGTGAGCTCATTTTTTTCAGCATGCCCCAGTTGTGCTATTCTGATCTCAGTCGGATTGTTTACATGATTTCCTTCCTGACCGACCAACCATTGGACTGGGCCACTGCCGCATGGGGCGCTGTTCCCAGCTCTCTTATGAGGACTTTAAAGCTCACTTCTGGTCAGTGTTTGAGCTCCCCTGCTCAGACCTGACAGCCAGTGAACGCCTCTTCGTCCTGACCCAATGTGATCGCCCGGCTGCTGATTATGCACCGAAGTTCAGGACTCTAGTAGAGAAAAGTGGCTGGGATCAAACTGCCCTTCCTCTTAGCCTGTTTCCAGCACGGGCTGAATCCCAAGCTACATAGGGAGCTGGTGTTCTGGGGCGAGAATTGGACCCTTGATCAGTTTATCAAGACTGCCATCACTCAGGACAGTTTTGCCCGGGAAAGAGAGCAACAGGTCCCTTACACCCATCTCGCCCGGGGTCGACTTACCACCACTGAAAGGCAGAGCTGGTTCCAACGTCGTCTCTGCCTCTACTGTGGAGGATCTGGCCACCTCCGGGTCCAATGCCCTGTTCGCCCTGAGCCCCAGGTGAGTGGAACTCTCTGGTGCAACCGCCTCTCCATGCCCGTGGTCATCTCCTGGGGTCCGCATTCTGTCGAAGCTCAAGCTTTGGTGGATTCGCGGGCTGCCGGTTGTTTTATGGACATAAGCTTTGCTAAAACCCACCACCTGCCTTACTACCAGTGTAAAGGGCGGATGAAGATACCCGCCTTAGATGGGCAGCCTTTAAGAAGAGGGTATGTTGACACCCAGACAGAACCCCTCCACTTGAGGGTTGGTGTCTGTCACAAAGAACTGCTATCATTTTATGTGGTTTCTGCCCCAGAGATCCCTGTGATTCTTGGTTTTCCTTAGTTTGTCCTATGTGATCCTGTTTTTAAATGGAGCACTGGTGATTTGGTGTCTTGGGGATCGCAATGCGGGCAGGCCTGTCTTAGTGTTCCTTGCAGAGCTACATCAGTCAAGTGTGCAGACTCTCCTTCACAGGTGGACATTCCCCCCAAGTATCAAGACCTGGCTGAAGTGTTCAGTAAATAACAGGCTGCAGTACTCCCTCTACATTGGCCATGGGATTGTGCTATTGACCTACTCCCGGGAACGACTCTTCCCAGGGGGCAGATCTATCCACTCTCCATCCCAGAACAGGCCATGCAGCAGTACATTACGGAGGCCCTTTCTGCAGGGATCATCCGACCATCTACCTCCCCAGCTCCTGCTGGGTTCTTCTTTGTTGAAAAGAAGGATGGGGGCCTCCTCCCCTGCATTGACGATCGAGGCCTGGATAACATAACGATAAAGTATCCTCATCCCTTGCCCATGATTACAGCCGCCTTGGAACAGGTCCACCGAGCCCAGTGGTTTACCAAGTTAGATTTGCGCAGCTCCTACAGTCTGGTGAGGATACGTGAAGGTGATGAGTGGAAGACCACTTTTAGCACCACCCTCAGACATTATGAATACTTGGTAATGCCCTTCGGTCTCGCTAATGCCCCTAGTGTCTTCCAGGCTTTTGTGAACCTCGGAGATCTTATCAACCGAGGGATCCTAGTATACCTGGATGATATTCTGATCTACTCTCTATCCATGGACGAACATGTGGCTCTGGTTTGGCAGGTTCTGCAGCAACTACTGCAGAACTGGCTGTTTGTCAAAAGGGAGAAGTATCTTTTCCACCAGACGCAGGTGTCCTTTCTGGGCTTCATCCTTAGCAGACAGGGAGTGGCAATGGACCTCAAAAAGGTAAGGGCAGTTCTCCAATGGCCACGACCAACCACAATAAAGGCCCTACAGAGATTCCTGGGTTTTGCCAATTTTTATCGCCGCTTCATTCGGGGTTTTATTACTCTGGCCACCCCTCTGATGGCCTTGACTTCCTCAAAAATGACCAGGTTCACTTTGACTGATGGGGTACAACAGGCCTTTGACGTCCTAAAGAAGAAATTCACAAATGCACCCATCCTCCGCCATCCTGATCCTGACATACCATTTGTGGTGGAGATGGATGCTTCAGAAACCAGAGTGGGAGCCGTATTATTCCAAGGCCAGAGTGACCCACCTAAATTGTACCCATGCGCTTTCTTTTCCTGCAAGATGTCACATGCCGAGAGGAATTATGATATAGGGAATTGGGAGCTCCTGGCGGTGAAGATGGCTCTCGAAGAATGGAGGCACTGGCTGGAGGGGGCTTGGCATCCATTCGTCATCCTCATGGACCATAAGAACCTGGAATATCTGCAGAAGGCAAAGCGCCTTAACCCCCCGACAAGCCAGGTGGGCTCTCTTCTTCACCTGTTTTAATTTTTCTGTGTCCTATTGTCCTGGTAGTACGAGCACCAAGGCGGACGCTCTCTCCCAGCATGTACAACCGGGAGCCCCTAGAGCAAGAGCTTGATTACATCCTGCCCCAGTCCTGTTTTGTGGTACCAGTGCAGTGGGAGTTCAGTCACGACCTTGTCAAAGCGCAGGCCACAGGACCCGAACCACCAGGTAAACCCGCTGGGAAACAATATGTGCCCCCAGGAATGAGAGCCACCATCCTGCAATGGGCGCATGACCATCCAGCTGCTGGCCACCTAGGGTACAGCAAGATCCAAGCCCTCCTCCAAAAGCATTTCTGGTGGCTGTCGCTGCCAGAGGACACCCAAGATTACATTCGGGTGTGACAGGTATGTGTGCAAGCCAAGCCCTCCAACCAGAAACCCACGGGACTCCTGGAGTCCCTACCAGTGCCGAACCGCCCCTGATTCCACATAGCACTAGATTTTCTAGTGGATCTGCCTCCCTTGGACTGTAAGACCACGATCATGACCATAGTAGATTGCTTTTCAAAGGCCTGCCGTCTGGTACCCCTCCTCCTGACTTCCCTGGAGACTGCAGAGCTCCTCTTCCTCCATGTGTTTTGCTTCTTTGGTCTACCTGACAACATAGTGTCCAATCGGGGCCCCCAGTTCACCTCTCGGCTGTGGAACGCTTTCTGGCAGAAGTTGGGAGTGTTGGTCAGCCTGACCTCGGGGTACCAGCCGCAGGCAAATGGGGAAGTGGGGAGACTCCAACATGAGATAGGCCTTTTCCTGCACAGTTACTGCATGGACAAACCTCGCCAGTGGGTAAGGTTCTTGCCTTGGGCAGAATACGCCCACAACTCCCTACCTCAAGAGTCCACTGGTTGCCCTCCCTTTCAGTATGTGCTGGGGTACCAACCACCGATGTTCCTCTGGTAACCTGCCTCGAGTAACGTGCCAGTGGTGGATGAGTGGTACCAGGCCAGCTCAGAGGTTTGGCGGAACGTAAGGCGGCATCTCCTTCGCAGCCAGAACCACATGAAATGGCAGGCAGACTGCCGAAGGTGTCCGCTCACCTTTTTGCCTGGGCAGAGAGTCTGGCTGTTCACTAGGGGGCTTCGGGGGGCTTATCATTCCAAGAAGCTGAGCCCGCGCTACATCGGGCCATTCGAGGTCCTCCGCTGGGTGACCCCGGTCTCCTACCGTCTCCAACTGCCTGCTCACCTGAGGGTTCACCCAACGTTCCACGCCTCGTTCCTCAAACCCTGCGCCATTTCCGCACATCAGCCACACCTGGATGCGCCTCCTCATCCCCTCCATGATGGAGGCGTTCCTGCCTACACCGTGAAGGCATTGTTGTACTCCCATTGATGGGGAGAGGTCCTGCAGTACCTCGTCGACTGGGAGGGCTATGGCTCGGAGGAACATTGCTGGGTCCCGGCCAAGGATATCCTGGACTCAGACCTGCTCTCCGCTTTCCACAGGGACCATCCTGACTGAGGAAGGCTAGAGGGACCCAGGGGTCGTCCCCCGGGTTGTCGCCGAGCGGCAAGAGCCATTCGTGGGGGGGTACTGTCACGCCCTCCACCTCAGCGCAATGAAGCACACCTGCAGTACATCAGAGGATGAGCATATAAAAGGAAAGCGCGGCGAAAACACAATTGCGGAACCTTGTTCAGCCTCGCCACTCACTCGCGCTTCTTGTTACCAGATCTCCTCACCGTCCTGCTCCTCATCCTGCTCTTTGTCCTGGTTTGCCTTGATCACTTGCTTGTCTTCTGGATTATGATACTAGGATTTGCCCTTTGGATTCCGTTCGCGTATCGGTGACCATTTTGCCTGTTTTTCTGACAATGTCTTTTGGATCGCCCCATGAGCAGTCTTCCCATGCTCCGCACTTGTGTCCTATGCATCCGCGTCGGGGGACACCGCGACAGTAAGGTTAATAATCTTTTTGAATTTGCTTCATTAGAGGAATTCACTTGTAGGGGGGTTGAATTACCATTACATCTTATGAATAAAATAAATAATCGGTTCCCAAATTCAAAATGTATCACCCAAAATTCATTAAAATGGCAAAAGATATTAAACAATTTGTAACAAGATTATTTCTTACTGCTTGACTAGTGAAGGGTTGCAGAGGTCAGGAATCTAACCAGGAAGCAGAGGGCACATCGCAGTGTCCACCTAAATGGATGATAAGTTGGCTCATTGATGTTTATGATATAAAGAAGTAGTATCAAAGAAGTTTACAATACTTTTAACTTTTTCTCTGCAATAAACATTCTAACAAATGTTTGACTCTAGCTCATCTTTATTTCATCACAAAAATAAGGTTCATAATTACAATAGTGGGGGTGCAGTTTGGACAGGTCCTGCTTTCTGGGGGGTCTGGGGTTCAAGTGCCACTTGGGGTGCCTTGTGACGGACTGGTGTCCCGTCCTGGGTGTGTCCCCTCCCCCTCCAGCCTTGTGCCCCGTGCTGCTGTGTTAGGCTCTGGCTCACCATGACCCCACTCGGGACAAGCAGTTTTAGTCAATGTGTGTGTGAATTACAGTGGTGCAAGGGTGTTCAAAGCTGTTTATTTATAGCACTCAAGGGACCCTGCTTTGAATCCCATTCTTGTAGTACTCTTGAGCAAGGTACACACACACACACATTTTCAGAACCGCTTGTCCCATACGGGGTCACGGGGAACCGGAGCCTACCCGGGAACACAGGGGCGTAAGGCCAGAGGAGGAGGGAACACACCCAGGACGGGACGCCAGTCCGTCGCAAGGCACCCCAAGCGGGACTTGAACCCCAGACCCACCGGACAGCAGGACTGTGGTCCAACCCACTGCGCCACCGCACCCCCGATTGAGCAAGGTAGTTACACTGAATTCCTCCATTAAATATTACCCTGCTGTATAAAAGACAAATAATTTTACGTAGGCTAAGCTGGTTCTGAGAGCAACATCCATTCATTATTAATCATAATGAGAATTATGAATATAGCATTTCAATTTTTTCACCTTAATCGCTGGTTGTGACTGGTTGGTTTGTGATTGGTTTTCAACATAATAGACAGAGCATAGGAAGGAAACAGTTAGATTTGTTATTGCAGAGGTGTGACTGTGTTAATAAACTGAAAACAGTCATTGCGTACATATAGATCTGTGATGAAACATCTGATACAAGTATCTGAAACAAGCCATTGTAGAGAATAAATTACTCATCACAGAAATAAAATAGTCATTTAATGGGCAGAAATGCTGTTCTATGAAAAAGAAATAATATTTTCCTGATTTTCTTAAGCAGTTTTTTGTCCTATGGGACCCTGTGCTGAGTGTATTTGATAAACAAGTATAGTATCCATATTTTCAGAATATGTTCTCAGAGGGATTTTAGTTGACCAAAGTGTACACCAAGCATCAGTAGGATATATTGTCCCACAGTTTGAAAAGAATAGGGAAATTATATATAACCCATAAAAAGACATTTCTGGAGTTAAAAGTTCTTCACTCCAAGGCTGGCCTCCCTCTATGACCCAATTGCTTCTTGAAAGAGAAAATGCTTCTATGACTGGTAATAAGTACTGTCTGCACATTGTTCCACCTGAGGGGTGAAACTATTAATAGAAAGACATATTCTGTTGTTATTATTGTCACGGTGTTTCCCTGGGGTGGGTGCGTTGAACTCAAGCGCGGAGCAGGGGAAGCTGGTTCAAGGGGTGAGCCGTAAGACATGATCGAGGAGGCAGGCAAGGGTAACCAATGTGCGCCCGTTGTCCGAAGGGAGAATCCGAGAGGCGTAATTCAAAGACAGGCAAAGAGTCGAGGCAGACCAGGGAGTCAATCACGAGGAGCAGGACGAGGAGCAGGACGAGGAGCAGGACGAGGAGCAGGACGAGGAGCAGGACGAGGAGCAGGACGAGGAGCAGGACGAGGAGCAGGACGAGGAGCAGGACGAGGAGCAGGACGAGGCTGAAGCAAGGTTCCACAGCTTCCTAAGGTCCGGGCTGCCCTTTTATGTGCCTGGAGCCTGATCAGCCGCCGGTGTTGCTTGTCGCCGAGTCCATGGGCGTGACAATTATTTCCACCTTCCACTTGTTTACGACCCAAAAGCTACTGAGACTCATTTGAGGAAGGTAGTTAAAAGACAATTTTTTTGTTTACTGAGCAAGATTGGGGGGTGTGGTGGCGCGGTGGCGCGGTGGGTTGGACCGCAGTCCTGCTGTCTGGTGGGTCTGGGGTTCGAGTCCCACTTGGGGTACCTTGCAACGGACTGGTGTCCCGTCCTGGGTGTGTCCCCTCCCCCTCCGGCCTTACGCCCTGTGTTGCCGGGTTAGGCTCCGTGACCCTGTATGGGACAAGCGGTTCTGAAGATGATGAGCAAGATTGTAAAGCTAACACATGTAAATGCTTTTACGGATTTTTCTTAGGTTCAAAGTTGGGTACTTCGAATAGTCATAATGGGGTGTCACTCACCTCAGCTGGGCTGTGTAACTGGGTGTGAGTTTGATGCCAGCTCAGTCATGTTCTGTCCATGTTGTTGTGGGTTTCCTCCAGGTGCTCCAGTTTCCTCCCATAGTCCCAAGACACGGTGGATTGGTGACTAAATTTCCAGTTCTGTGTCTGACTACCCAATAATGGACTGCTATCATGTACAGGTGCATTATAACTTTCCCAGCACCCATGATTTTAGAAGAGGATGTTGTGACCCTGCACTTGAACTAGTTGTTATCAGCAGTGAATAAGGGAGAGTGGGTATGCTGATGTTTTAATCACAGAAGATATATTGCATAGTCACAAGTACAGAGATCATAGAAAGCTGCTGTCTAAGAAAAATGGTCTTGTATTGATGAACAGACATCCATCCTTAACAGTCATCCAAATGTGACATCTATTTTTTTGACATGCTTTCAATGACAAATGTGCTTGTAAATATTAATCATAGTGATGTCAGATCCATTAAATACTGTTTGTTTCAAATACTGTAGAAAGAAAAGGAAGACAATACCAATCATGTGGTTGTTACATGTTAATCATTTTTGGTGCTTTCTTTACATTAAGGGGGCGTGGTGGTGCAGTGGGTTGGACTGGGTCCTGCTTTCTGGTGGGTCTGGGGTTCGAGTCCCGCTTGGGGTGCCTTGTGACGGACTGATATCCCGTCCTGGGTGTGTCCCCTCCAGCCCTATCCCCTGAGTTGCTGGGTTAGGCTCCGGTTCCCCGCGACCCTGTATGGACAAGCAGTAAGCAGTTCAGAAAGTGTGTGTGTGTTTACATTCATTCAGCAGATGCTTTTGTCCAAAGCGATGTATATGTCAGCAAAAGTACAATTTATGCATTACATTGAGAGAAGGAGACATACAGTAGCTGTAGACATGAAAGTCTCAAGCAAACCTAGTTTGTTCCCTACCACTTGCTACACTGAGGTTCATAGTTCAAGTAGGTGCATAGGACACAGACAAATCCCGATACCCACACCATTTTTTTTTTAATTAAATATTATAAGATACACAAATGAGCAGAACAATACCAGAGTAATGGCTGAATGAAGGTTGTATCTGGGGATGCTTCTGGAGTTACGATGCTTGAACAGTTACACCATAGACGATCTGAAGAGATCTTGGGCAAAGTGAATCTGGAAAAGATGGGTTTTCAGAGCCTTCTTGAAAACAGAGTTTCCGCAGTTCTGAGTGACAGGGGAAGATCATTCCACCACAACGGACCCAGAACTGAAAACCTCCGAGCTTTGCCTTTAGTGTGCGGGACCACCAAGCGAGCAGAAGTAGATGAGCAAAGGGGCCTGGTTGGGGTGTACCGGTTGATCAAGTCCTGTAAATAGCCCGGGGCAGTTCTATTATAGTTATATTACACATCAGTTGGAAAGTGCTAAAATGCAGAGTAGTGTAGGAGGCAGGGATTTCCATGCTAAAGCTGAGGTCAGGTAGTGGTTAGAGCTGTTGCCTTTGGACCCAAAGGTTTGAATCCCACCTGCTGCTATTACACCTTTGAGCAAAGTTCTTACCTTAAATTGCTCCAATGAAATGATCTAGCTATGAAAATTGGTAAATAATTGTAATTAGCTTTACAGTTTTGTTTCAGCAAATGTGAAACAACTATGTGCTGCATTTTGGCAGTCTTGTCCTTGTTTGGTAACCATGACCTACTCAGTGCAATTGTTGAGCTCTAACTTTCCTCTATATTGAACACTTTTTAAATATTATGCCTAAGCCCTACGTGTGGAACAGGATCTTGCTACTGAGACCATTCCTAAGGGAATCACCTCAGTCTTTGTGACCCAGTTAACCTCCTTCCCTATGATGAAAGATTGAGAGTCTTGACTGGTCTGAAATAACATCTTCTTTTCTTCAGCAGTCTTATGCCCTTTAACAGGGCTCTCAACACAGTTGATCCTTTGATCTGTAGAATGATGGGTGTTAGCAGAGGAGGGAATAGGATGGTTAACAGGGATGAGAAAGGTAAGCTGTGTCTCTGGGGGTCATGGGAACTACTAGAGTTCTGGTACACACACATAGCCCTCAACACCATAAAGTCCCCAACTGACTGCAATGGCAACATTAAAAAGAAAAAAAAAACTTGCTGAACAAAATCGGAATTAGAAAAAAATACCATCATTAGATGTATGGAGGTTCTTGGTTCTGGCTCCTTTGCGGTGGAACAACCTTCCCCTCTCACTCAGAACTCCAGAAACTCTGTCTACATTCAAGAAGGGTCTGAATACTCACCTTTTCCAGACCCACTTCGCCCAAGATTTCGCGAGCTTGTGTACAGTGTAAATGTTCATGCATCGTAACTTCATGAACATCACCAGATAAAACCTTTTATCAGCCACTACTCTGGCATTGTATTTGCTTGCTTGTGTATCTTAATATTAATTAAAAAAAAAAAAATGGTAGGAGTTTATTAGGATTTGTCTATTTGCTGAGATGTATGTCGCTTTGGACAAAAGCATCTGCTAAATGAATAAATGTAACTGTAAATATAGATATCAGTACTATCACTGGTTTTATTTTGATGTCAAATGAAACCCATTTTTGAGATATAATATAACTTACATGGGGTGGCGCAGTGGGTTGGACCACAGTCCTGCTCTCCGGTGGGTCTGGGGTTCAAGTCCCGCTTGGGGTGCCTTGCGGCGGACTGGCGTCCCGTCCTGGGTGTGTCCCCTCCCCCTCCGGCCTTACGCCCTGTGTTGCCGGGTTAGGCTCCGTGACCCCGTATGGGACAAGCGGTTCTGAAATTGTGTGTGTGTATAGCTTACATATTTTATTTGATACATGTTTAGAAGATTTGGTCCTGTTGAACATATCTGCCATTGTTTTCTTTATTATTTGATTGGTTTTATGAATAACATAAGGTTACAACAGCATACAGGTAGAGACAGTACACCGAGAAATTGCAAATACATTCATAGACATAGAATGAGGACTCAGGGTCAAGAGTTTGGTTACAATATATCACAGATATGATCATGTAACACTTTCTAATATCATTCAGAAGGATCATCATGAACAAATAAATCAAAGATATCAATTAAATGAGTGTCAATTTTTCCAGTCGAAGAAGTTTAAATACTTCATTCATCTACTTATTTAGAGAGGGAACTTCAGGGGTGGACCAAAATATTAAAATACATTTTCTTGACAAGTATGTAAAAGTAACAAGCCCATCAGTGTTTTAATATCACCAAAAAAGAAATATGGGTTGTGATTTAACAAGAAACAGACAAATCAAACTACAAATTCTCCTTACACTTCTGTTCAAAATCAGTGAAGTGAAACTTCTTTCAGAAAAATCCACAAGAAGAATAGATTGTCAGCTGTTTGTAAATGTCAAGGCTCGCCCTGAGTGGATTTGTACTGACTAAGATCACTATCAGGCAGAAAATCATTAGGGAGAACCTAGAGCCAGGACCCAGGCATCTAGATGCCCTACTCACTGAGTTCACCCCAAGGACTGCTGTCCTCAGACCTCTGGTTTCTCAGCACAGAGAATGGACCACACTCAACGTCCTCTGCATTCCATTAATTCCACAGAACAAAACAGTGATGGCAGCATCCTGGAATGTGTGCACAAGAGTGTTGTCCAAGGGAAAGACTGACATTCATTGTCTCACATTTGCATCTAGGATCCTTTCAATGACAACATGTTAGTAAAATGCTGGAAGTGCGAAACCTCATAAAGGTTTTTTTTTTGAGTCATGGTGGCCATTGTTCTTTTTCCCTTGATTATTAGGGTTGCCAAGGTATATTATAGTATATATATTAGGTATATTCAGGTATATTATCAACTGTGTGCTTGTGTATATATGTTCGTGTGTATGTTTGCTCTATGACAGAGTTGACTCCCCTCCAGGTCTGACCCTGCTTATACAGCAATCTCTTTTAATTTTATGTGCAGCCACCATAATATACACTCCCCCTCTTTACCGAATTACATCCTAGCACTTCACCCTTTTCTGTCTCCTTCACTGCACTTGCTATCACCATCTGGCCAATCTGGATTGTGTTTCAGTTCTGACCAGGTGAGGGAAGAACTGAGAAGATTTTGTCAAGGAAATGCTGTAGGATCCAATGGTGTAAATCTAAGGGTGCTAATAGTATGTGTAGAGCAGCTCTGCTTTCCAGCATGTTTTCTTTCTCAGCTTGAGCCTGGGCTTGGAAAGAGACATGATGTGAAAACTATCTTGCTTGGATCCAGTAGAAAGGGTAATTGTGAGATTTAAATGACTCTCAGTTGGTTGCACTGACTTCACATATCAAAAAGACCTCAGAAAGACTGGTTTTGGCACACGTAAAACTCTTGGTCTGTACTCTTCTGGACCCACTCCAGTTTGCCCACCAAAACCTCACTGGAGTTGATGAAGTAGTCATCTGCTATCGGACAGTTCTTTCTTGCTGTTGGATAAGCACTGTGAGGATCATGTCTGATTTCATCAGTATGTTGAACACCAAAAACACCAAAAAGCAGCATGGGGTCCTTCAATGGAAAGGTTCACCCTGTACACTTTGGAAAGGTACAGCACTTGCTAATGCTACCATATACACACACACACACACACACACACACACACACACACACACACACACACACACATTGTCTGTAATTGCTTGCCCCGAGTGGGGTTGCGGCGAGTCGGAGCCTAACCCGGCAACACAGGATGCAAGGCTGGAGGGGAAGGGGATACACCCAGGACGGGTGCTACCATCTATTCTTTCTGAATTTCATCTTTTCTTAGCACTTTCTCTTGGGCTGGGAGCACTTTTTGGACATACATATCAATTAATCTTTTCATTTATTGAAAGAATCATGATTATTGTATTTATTCCATATCCACAAAGATACACAAAAATACTGTATACACAAAATGTGACAATATTTCATCTTCTTCCTGCATTTATTTGAATATACGTATGGCATTTCATACCCAGGTGGACAGGTACTTACTGAAATAATTTCACTAGTCTGTAGTGAACAAATCTTTTTCATTTAGGGATGGTTGCATGTGACCTGAATAGGAACAACCACTTTGAAGTCGGATTGCAATTCAATTGGATTTAATAATTTCACAATCAGATAGGATATGGCCTGCTGTACATCACTCTCCACTGGTTCAACAACCACACTGGTTTCATCAGCAGTTCAGAGGGATTTCTGTCCTGGAGTTTAATGTAGTGTCAGTGCTCAGTCAAGCCTTGTATCCCCTGTGTCTTCTGCTTAGGTCCAAAACAGCCTGGAAGACCATCCAGAGTGCAGCACCCATTCAACCATGGAAAGTCCCACAGCATTAAAGAAGAAAAAAACTGATTGTAACTGAAATGAACTGAATTTATGGAGTAGAGACTGGCCTGCACAATAATCACTACCTCAGCCAAATATTGAACAGTATTTTTTGCACAACATTGCACACACCACAATTTTTTCTTATTTAATCTTTAATATTGGAGTTTACATTCACATTTATTCACTTTGCAGATGCTTTTCTCCAAAGCAACTTACAATGGATACTATGTACTATTACTTGCCCACACACCTTATTTACCAAGGTGACTTACACTGCTAGATACACTACTTACAAAGGGTCATTCATCCATACATCAGTGAAACACACTCTCTTTGTGTGACTCACACACTAAGGGGGAACCTGAACAGCATGTCTTTGGACTGTGGGAGGGAACC
Organism: Scleropages formosus; assembly: GCF_900964775.1. Lineage (NCBI taxonomy): Eukaryota > Metazoa > Chordata > Actinopteri > Osteoglossiformes > Osteoglossidae > Scleropages > Scleropages formosus. The sequence continues at coordinate 1,748,997 of NC_041826.1, forward strand.
CACACAGCTGTGAGACAGCAGCGCTACTTGCTGTGCCACTGTGCCTCCCACTTTATTCATATACTTGAATACTTCTGTACTCTTCTGCATCTTTCCCCTCATATATAATTCTATTTTCTTGTTCATTTCTATTACATTTTCATTATATTTCTTTTTTCCTTTAGTATGTTTCTAATTTCTATTTTATTTGTATGTCCTTATTTTTATTATCTCTGCTATTAGTATGTACCACAAACAGTCCGAAAAGCATGTCGCACAACGTATGGTTGTGTATTTGACAAATAAAATTTGAATTTGAATTGTGTGCACGAAATAACTTCAGCAGGGCTTGGAAGCCATTGCTGCAGTCAAATTTACTTTACATTGAAATTTTGTCTCATGTTCAGCTGTAGCTGATGTAACCATTATGGCTGTTCAGTGCTTCATGATGTTCAGTGGACATTTCTTGACAGAGCAGTTATGGGGTCCTTCTGTTGATGTAATGCACTCATTGTATTTTTCTCTGAGATGTATTTCACTTTGGAGAAAAGTGTCTGCTAGGGTCTGGGGTTTGAGTACTGCTTGGGGTGCCTTACGAATGACTGGCGTCCCGTCCTGGGTGTATCCCCTCCCCATTCGCTTTGACCCTGCTCAGGGCAAGCAGTTTCAGACAGTGTGTGTATGTATAATCTGACTGTTAATCTACAACATTTATTTAATTACTATTAATTTACTGCTGTCAATTATTAACTATGTGTTACTATTCATTTATTACTACTAATCTATAAAAAAATACTATTTTTTTTCATATACAGCAACCCTGGAACACATATATCACTTTAACAATCATATCTAAGAACAGAGGAAAACCTGGTAACATCCCTGAATGCACAAATTTCTAAGCATTTACCTCCAAAGCAATAGTAATGTGCACAGAAACATATCACACAGGAACTGAGGAAAGCTGCCCTGATTTTCCTGGCTTTTTCTGCTGCTCTATGTGAAAACCAAAACTCACAACGAAAACACAGCCCCTATATGAAGTATTTATTGTTTGGCATACAAAATTTTGCACCTTTATGTTTTTTAAGACAAAAATAGCAATAGAAATATTCTTTTTTTTCTTCTTTCCATATTTTACTTCTGCTTGCAGTCTCAGAGCAGCTCAGAATTGTGCAGTAGAAACACTGTCTCCACAAGACAGGGACATCGGATGCATTGTGCTCCCCTTTCATATAATTATTACTGTGGGCACCTGTCTGCTGTGCCTGTGTTCGTAACAGTTGGGCCAGCACCCTGCAATAACAGACATGGTGGTGGTACAGTTTTAGAGCACAAATGGAAACAATGAAATTCCCCTTGAACTGTTTGCTCAGGTTTGGCACTAATTCAATGATTTAACTGGAGAGTTTAAAACCTGGCAGGCTACTGGGTCAGGGCCCGCCATCAGATGGGCTTCCTCGTCATAGCCAGACTGGCGGTCCAGGACCCATCCCCAGCTGGGCTTCCTCAGCCAGATCCTGTGTCAAGGACTGCCAAGTCATGATCATCTGCCAGCCTTTGCAACTGAATTGAAGTTGCTCTGTAACACCAGGAAGTCTGTTCCAGTGTTATATGGTTCAGCTTCTTTCCACTTCTTGTCTTTGGCTCTGCCAACACTGAGAAGTATTATGTGTTCTGTTTCATTTATGTAAATCCACAATTTAGCACAGTTACATGCTGGAATTGAAAGAACCAGGGAGCACAGACTCTGTGGAAAATAAGTGTAGTGGAAACACTGACATGGGGTTCTCCACAGAAGAAAGAACTTTCTGTGGAAAAAGTGGTTCTCAAAAGCAGGTTCTCAGAAGTAGGAACATTCAAGACACAAGAAATTTCTAAACGGAGGCACCAGAGGCACCAGTACTGGACCTCTGCATCAAATTTGATGGAATGGACCTTTGTTTCAGCTGTACTAAAGATGTGTACTTGACTGTGAAGGAATTTGCATTCAGAAAATCAGTCTTCATTCTGTTTTTCTGATTCTCAGCATTGAAAGAATTATTTTCATTGAATTTTCACCACTGTTTAGGAGAAGGGGGTGCGGTGGCGCAGTGGGTTGGACCACAGTCCTGCTGTCCGGTGGGTCTGGGGTTCAAGTCCTGCTTGGGGTGCCTTGCGACGGACTGGCGTCCCGTCCTGGGTGTGTCCCCTCCCCCTCCGGCCTTACGCCCCTGTGTTCCCGGGTAGGCTCCGGTTCCCCGTGACCCCGTATGGGACAAGCGGTTCTGAAAATGTGTGTGTGTGTGTGTGTGTGTGTGTGTGTGTGTGTGTGTGTGTGTTTAGGAGAAACAGTAACTTCTAGGCACACATATGTGATCTGATGAAGAGAAAATGCTGAATTTCCCAAAGCCCTCATTTCTCATTCCTCTCAAATCTGAGTGCCATCCCTGTCTGTTCAAACAGATAATCACGAAAACAAAAAAGAATCATAAATTCTAACCCTAATATGATTTTTCTTTGTCTGGTTTCTGCTGTGAGGGGGGTGCAGTGGCACAGGGGCACAGAGGGTTTAACTGGGTCCTGCTCTCCAGTGGGTCTGGGGTTCAAGTCCCACTTGGGGTGCCTTGTGATGCTCTGGCATCCTGTCCTGGGTGTGTCCCCTTCCCCTCCAGCCTTGCGCCCTCTGTTGGAAGGTTATGCTCTGGCTCCCTGCGACCCTCTGTGGGACAAGTGGTTTCAGACTGCGTGTGTGGTTTCTGCTATAGTAAAATGTGTGTATCCCTGTTCTTTGGTGTTAAAGATACAAATGTCAAAGCTGGGTTTTGAGTCCCCAATTTGCATTTATAGATTCTTATCAAGTCAGCTCATGAAATCTGGAAAATATCTGATATGTGCAGTGACCTTAACAAAGAATGGATTGGAATTGAATGTACCTGGAAAGCGTGATACAGTGTGGTGTATGGCAATGGCTCTGAACACAGGAGACTACAATGACCTCAAGGCCTGGGCCTTGAAATAGTTCACAGCTTCCTGAAAGGAAAGAAGAAATGCTTAAGAGTTAACCAGGAGCACAGAGATTACAAGTTTAAAGTCCAAGGATAATCAAAAACCCCTTATGAAGAAAATAAAATCGAGGCTTTCGTTCACCCCGCCTGGTATGGAGCCCTGGAGCCAGGCCTGGGAGGGGGGCTTGCATGCGAGGGCCTGGTGGCCAGGTCTATGCCGACGGGGCCTGGCCGGGCTCAGCCTGAAGCCATAACGTGGAGCCACTCTTCGGTGGGCTCACCACCTGCCGGAGGAACCGTAAGGGGCCGGTGCATTGTGATTTGGACGGTGGTTGGGGCCAAGTGCCCGGCCGACCCAAACCTCGGGCACCAACTCTGGGTTTTGGGACTTGGAATGTCACCTCACTGGCGGGGAAGGAGCCTGAGCTGGTGCGGGAAGTTGAGAGATACCGTCTAGATATAGTCGGGCTCACTTCCACTCACAGCTTGGGTTCTGGAACCACTCTTCTTGACCAAGGGTGGACTCTCCACTATTCTGGCGTTGCCCAGGGTGAGAGGCGGCGGGCGGGTGTGGGCTTATTAATAGCCCCCCAGTTTAGCCGCCATGTGTTGGAGTCTACCCCGGTGAATGAGAGGGTCATCTCCCTACGCCTTTGGGTCAGGGAACGGTCTCTCACTGTCATTTGTACTTATGTGCCTAGCGGCAGTGTAGAGTACCCTGCCTTCTTGGAGTCCCTGGAGGGCGTGCTGGAAAGCGCTCCCACTGGGGACTCTGTCGTTCTACTGGGGGACTTTAACGCCCACGTGGGCAGCGACAGTGACACCTGGAGGGGCATGATTGGGAGGAAGGGCCTCCCTGATTTGAACCCGAGCGGTGAGTTGTTATTGGATTTCTGTTCCATCCATCCATCTTCCTCCGCTTCTATCCGGGGCCGGGTCGCGGGGGCAGCAGTCCGAGCAGAGTCCTCCAGACTTCCCTCTCCCCGCACACCTCCTCCAGTTCCTCTGGGGGAACCCCAAGGCGTTTCCAGACCAGCCGGGAGACACAGTCTCTCCAACGTGTCCTGGGTCTGCCCCGAGGCCTCCTCTCAGTGGGACATGCCCGGAACACCTCCCCAGGGAGGAGACCAGGAGGCATCCGAAACAGATGCCCGAGCCACCTCAACTGGCTCCTCTCGATGCGGAGGAGCAGCGGCTCTACTCCGAGCTCCTCCCGGGTGACTGAGCTCCTCACCCTATCCCTAAGGGTGCGCCCAGCCACTCTGCGGAGGAAACTCATTTCTGCCGCTTGTATCCGCGATCTCATTCTTTCGGTCATGATCCAGAGTTCATGACCATAGGTGAGGGTAGGAACGTAGATCGACCGGTAAATTGAGAGCTTCACCTTACGACTCAGCTCCCTCTTCGCCACAACAGACCGGTACAATGACCGCATTACTGCGGACACCGCACCAATCCGTCTGTCAACCTGCCGCTCCATTTTTCCCTCACTCGTGAACAAGACCCCGAGATACTTAAACTCCTCCACTTGAGGGAGCAACTCCCCCCTAACCCGGAGGGGGCAATCCACCTTTTTCCGACTGAGAACCATGGCCTCGGATTTGGAGGTGCTGATTCTCATCCCCGCCGCTTCGCACTCGCCTGCAAACCTCCCCAGTGCATGCTGCAAGTCTTGACTTGATGAAGCCAACAGGACCACATCGTCCGCAAAAAGCAGAGACGAGATCCCGCGGCCACCAAAACAGACACCCTCCGTTCCCTGACTGCGCCTATTAGAAATTCTGTCCATAAAGATAATGAACAGAATCGGTGACAAAGGGCAGCCCTGGCGGAGTCCAACATGCACCGGGAACAGGTCTGACTTACTGCCGACAATGCGAACCAAGCTCCTGCTCCGGTCATACAGTATATAACATAGGAAAGAAGAAATGCTTAAGAATTAACCAGGAGCATATAAGTATATAACAAAAAAGTGTGAAAAACATGCACAAATACAGAGGTGCCTAGAATTCACAAATGGACTTACAGATGTAAATGGTGAGCACATTCCTTCACAATGCCAGGAGGTTACTTCCCGAGACGGTGTCTCACTGATATATGATATTTGGCAAACAGCACTACAAATTCGGTTAAGAGATATTACAGAAACTGGAAAGGGCCATTGCTACTTTAACACTTCATAAATACTAGAAATCAGATACATTAATGAAACTCAACAAAGTGATTTTTTTTTTTTACAGAAATTTATTTTAGGGTTCTGTATGCCCCTAGATTATGCACTAAACACACCAAAATGTATTGTGAACTGTAACGCAATTCAATTCAATTCATTTTTATAAAATGCTCTTCTCACACAGTGACACAGAATGCTTTAACACGGCATAAGGCAAGAAAAACAAATACATCAGATAAGAAACAAAGAAGACAGTTAACTACTGACTATCATAATATAATACTTTTACAGAGCTATAAGTTTCCCTACTGGCCACAGAGGAAAGGAACAAAAACTCCCAACTGAAAATTGAGGCCGAAAAAAAACCTCTGGGAGTCCAAGGGCCAGTGGCTGGACATTCTAGATTAATTAACAATTCTAAGCCAGTTAACAAGTAATAATGATATTGTTGCTATATGGGATCTTGAATCCCCAGATCAGCATGGTACGTCTCATCCATCATGGCAGTTGGTCATCATCTTCAGTCAGCATTGGATTCGTCTGTCACAACCGGTCGGCCTCCTCAAGTCTTATGTAACGAGACAATGCTCAACAAGAAGAAAGAACAGAGTTATTAATTTGTTAGTAATTTGTAACTTAAACAAGTCAATTTAATATGCATTGGTATAAAGGTGGTAAAAACAAATACAGGCAAGTGAAATTACATTTTGAGGTGGAATGCCTGAGTGAACATGTAAGTCTTTAGTCTGGATTTGAACACAGAGACAGATGGGGCATTTCTGACAGTAACTGGTAGACTGTTCCACAGTATAGGTGCTCTATAACTAAAGGCGTGACCTTCTGCTGAGGTCTTATTGATCACAGGTATTTTAACCTGCATCCAGAGAACGAAGATATTGTCTGGGATATAAGAATCAATAATCTCACAAAGGTAAACTGAAGCAATGCCACGTACTGCCTTATAGGTCAAAAGTAGGATTTTACGATCAACTCTAAATGTGACCAGGAGCCGATTTAAGTACCGGTGTTATAATAACCAGACAGGAACATATGCAGAGCAACGGTAACCTTAAAATCACTTTTACAAAACCCTAGGACAAAACCTTAGTCCCATAGCTCAATCATAAGAAGCCAGGCAACATATAACCTACATAAATGTGCATAACTGGCAGCACATGAATGATATACTGAAACAAACAGCAATCCACACTGTCATAGTAACATGCTAACACATTACACCCACTCCTTGCATTAATTTGCTTCATGACATCGGTAAATTCACTACATGAAATCACCCTGTTGGGCGAATTCCTGTTGTAAAGGGGGCGAATTACCATTATTTCTTACGGAGAAAAACAATGGGTTCCTGGACAAATAATATGTCTCCTAAGATGAACAAAAATAGCAAACTGAAAGGTATTTTTATGAATAACAGTAACACAAAAACTTTACAATATTAGCAAAATTATGACTTCTTCGTGTTTTATTGTTATATTTTTTGTGTAACATGGATGAAGCCTTTCTCACTCCCACTATAAAACCCCACCATAGCGATATATATTTTCCTATACTGATGACTCTGATTGGTTGAGAATGTCAATGTAACAAAGACAACACAGAAAGTATGTAATTGGTTTTGTTATAAAAGGTGTGCAAACATATTAATAAACTGCTGGAATTTTCCATATTAAAATGTCAAATCTCCACCTTTTAAACCTGGTGATACACTAGTTCCCATTGTTCCATAATACGTCTGGGTATGTATTTTCATTAGCCATTGTAGTATTTAGTGTGTATCAGTGTATTTATTTCACTAGTTGTTAATGTCAATAGGCACGTTTTATGGAAAGAAGGTCCTTATTATTTTTGATTGGCATTACCTTGGAATGTACATACTGATGTACCCGAAAAAAATCTGCGAGAATTTGGCACCTTAACTTGGTACAAACTTTCAGAGCACTGTGTAATACATCAACACTAATGACCCGTTGTTTCTTCATGAATCACATCCTGTGCATTCCAGGAACTCAGGAAGGTCGACATCTGCATAAGCGAGGTTTGCGTCACCTTGGCAAATAGCCTCAGTCCAGATCAGCTCCCGGGGCTCTGCTCTGATTGGAGATGCCTCTGTGTCAAGGGTGGGGACCAATGAATGGTGCTGCTTAGTTAAGAACATGGAAGGTGCGGCTCTTGTGCACCATATGTCTGCCACCATCTCGCTCCTACTAGCCTTTCTTCTTCTCTCTCCCTCTTTCTGAGCTTGGTGCAAGGAGGTGCTCACAGGGAGTACCGAGCCAAATGTCCACACAGTGGAAAAATGACCAGTATCACAGGAAATTGCAATGACAGCACCCAGCCCATGGGTAGTCTTTCACAGAGCCATCCCTGTCTGCTATCTTTAACAGGACGGGACACTTACGATGGGAGTACCTAGAAGCACAACCATTACCCACAACCATTAAAGAACTTAAAATGGGGGTAATTTAGACTGTGACGGAGAGGTGTGAAAATAAACATGAAATGGGGTTAGTGGCATTTTACCTTGTTTGGTGTCACTATACATATACAGAAGTGTTCAGCTCTCAGCAGCAGGGACAACTGGGTAGTGACGCCTGTGCATACGGGGACAAATGTAGTGTGATTCCCACTCAGAGTGAGTAACAATAGGCAGTAACTGACTCCAGTTCTGGAAAATTTTATCAAACTGTCCAGCAGGTCCAAAGGATAACCACTGTACTATTTGGGGGGATGGACATAACAACAAAAACTGAAGTTCTGTCTATTACCTTTGACAAGGGGGGCACGGTGGTGCAGCGGGTTTGACCGGGTCCTGCTCTCTGGTGGGTCTGAGGTTCAGTCCAGCTTGGGGTGCCTTGTAATGGACTGGCGTCCCGTCCTGGGTGTGTCCCCTCCCCCTCCAGCCTTACGTCCTGTGCTGCCGGGTTAGGCTCTGGCTCGCTGCGACCCCGCATAGGACAAGTGGTTTCAGTCAATATGTGTGTGTACCTTTGACAACTGCAGAGCATGGGTTTGACCTACAGAACACTTGGACATGCAGCTTGAACTCTTTCAATTCTATCACGCATTACTATGGTAGGCAGAGTTTTTCACGCATGAGAATTGAAAGAATTTTGCATCTAATCATTTTAAATATCATTTGTATTTCTGTTTATTCTTCTTAATCCCAAAAAAAAAAAAATTAAACAGTTTAACATACCATGATGTTCTTTGTGCTGTAAATTGCAGCATATACATTTTTTTTTTATTGTAGGACATGATGTGCAATCAGTTTCTGAACTCACAATCAGCCAAAAATGCAATCTTTAATGGTCTCAGACTATGTTAATCGCCAGGTCTACACCTCAGTTACAGGGGTACTGCTTGCCATCCATGTGATTTCACTGAAACTACATTGTTATGATGCAGATGTTGTTGACAAATAATTTAAGGGCAACTTCCTGGCTGTTATAACGGATCTGATACTCCATTGTTTCTTTTTGTGTCTCCTTTCTTTCTCCTGCCCTCAAATGTTTGATTTTGTAGCAACATGTTCACACAGAAACATGTCCAGACATACTTGCATACACACATGCACATACATTCATGAGCTCCTACATATTTTCACATGGACTACCCATGCGCACACACTTTCACACAGACATTGTTACATACCAAGGGTCTTACAGACACAGACACACACAACACTGTTTTTCTTTTACTTCAGTGACTTGCAAGCACAGACACCTACAAACCATCATAGATGCAGATGTGGCATGAAGGGTATAAATGGTGTGAACCATCAACCGCAAACAGGAGCAATTACAGCAAGGATTAGACTTCATGATGTCCAGTGGGATGATGATCAATCAACAGTGAACACACATGACTGCATGTGTATGTGCAGGAACACTGATGTAACACTCTGGAAGAGTATGCGTGTGTTTGGAAGAACACTGATGAGACAGTGTGAGAGTAACTGTGGGTCCAGGCTTGTAAGTTACTGAACTTACACACCATACAATATTAGATTAGTATATTATACATAATTAAAAATGTTATCATGCAATTTCCTTATGAACGGCAGTATTCAAACCTAATTTTCAGAAAATTTTTGAAAGAATCCCTAATGATTCCTTTAATTCGGTTTCTACTTATGCATAATTATATTCTCAGTGACAAATTTTATTGTATTCATTAATCCTCTATGGAATGAAAACCAAAGGACCCATCAGCCTCCTGAGACCTCCGTTTCACTGTGCCGCTCTAAAAAAAATGCTGCAGGCTAATGCTGTTTACTGTCAGTCACTTCACTCACAAAGAATTTCACTTTTATGAGATCCCGCTAAAGTCTCAGATGTGGACAGGGATCATGTTTAAGTGTTTCACAAAAGTGTTTAATAGCATGCAGTTGCACTGCTGTGGGGTCTGCCATGACAACTACAGAAACAGCCATCCCATCTGGACTTCATAATGATGAACACTTTTTTATACTGCATTTTCAGTTAATTAAAAATATTATATATATATTTTTATACATTTAATACATAAATAAAAACGCAGGCTATGCTGTTCACAGCTTACTGAAAAATCACATTATTCTGCTCATTTGTTCACTCCAGGGGGGGCACGGTGGCGCAGTGGGTTGGACTGGGTCCTGCTCTTTGGTGGGCCTGGGGTTCGAGTCCCGCTTGGGGTGCCTTACGATGGACTGCTGTCTGTCCTGGGTGTGTCCCCTCCCCCTCCAGCCTTACGCCCTGAGTTGCTGGGTTAGGCTCTGGCTCACCGTGACCCCACTCGGGGCAAGTGTGTGTTCACTCCAGTTGTCCCTTGCACACAATGTCTGAGTGTGTCAAAGAAATCAAAAATTTAGTCAATTTTCTGTTTTTTTAACCTCCTCCATGTCTGTCAAATACCAACCTAACTGCAGCAGAAATTCCTTAATCTTGTAATTCCACACCTAATTGAGTCAAATCCTTTCTCTCCTTCCCACAGGACAACCATTGGCTGGAATTCAAAGGTTGCTTTGATTCAGAGGTCCACCTATGGCCCTACCAAACCAGTGGCCTTTAAAGCATTTCTATACATCCATACAGAGACAGCCAGTAGCATAATGATTAGAGCTCTGAACCCAAAGGTTACAGGTTCAGATTTAACCACCAGCTGTAGTACCCTTGAACAAGGCACCTACTGTAAGTTGCTCCTCTAAAATTACTCAGCTCTATAAATGGATAGATAATTGTAAATAGTTTAACCATTCTAACTTGCTTTGGGGAAAAGTGTCAGTTAAAATTAATAAATGTAAATGTTCACCTCCAGGAGGGGTCAACCACAAGTTTCTGGATATATTGGACTGGCATGGTGGCACAGCAAGTAGTGCTGTTTCACAGTGCCTGGGTGGTACAAGAGGATATGGATTCAAACTCTACTCAGTCTGTCTAGAGTTTGCATGTTCTCCCCATGTCTGTGTGGGTTTCCCCCACAGTCCAAACACATACTGTTCAGGTTCACCCATTGTGTGTGGATGAGTGATGCATTGTAAGTAGTGTACAGTACTAGCAGTGTAACTCACCTCAGTGAATAAATGCTACATAGAGTTTGATGGAAGTCACTTTGGAGAAAAGCATCTGCTAAATGAATAAATGTCAATATTGTGAACACACAGTACCATTCTGTGGATGTCTAACCCACTCCTTTCAGAAAGATGTGCAGCACAGCCAACTACATTCACCCAAACCATTAGGGGCTGTGGCTAGGATAGTGGTTTAGGGCTCCTGGTCTGAATCCCTAGTTATGCTGCAGTGCCTTTAATATGTCTTAAATGAGTAAATTAGTGTAAAGTTGCTTATCTAACACTGGACAATGGTGTCAGATAAAGGTTAACAAAATTCATCTGCTGCAGCATTGTGAAAGTGTTGATAATAAAGAATACAACGAATAACCTAATTTTGGAAACAAAAAAGTAATTACCAGAAACATGGCTTGCAGAGCGTGTGAAAAGCTCTCTAACGTACAGGTAAGAGGACCGTTGATGCTCCGGCTCGCCGATGAGGGCGCTCTTCGTACAGACATGTGGGGAAAGGGGAGGGATGTGATGGAGCCATTGGCGTAGGACTAAGGTATAAATGGGGGGATGAAGGCAAGGGAGAACAGTTTGGTATGAAGAGACAGTGAGTGTACGTCTGACCAGTGCTGAGTGTGTGAGCGGACCGCGTGGACTATACGCGCCGTGGGAACTCGATTTCTGCACTACTGCTTCCGAGGACTATTCACAGGGGAGACACAAATCAATGAAGGAAAGAAGACCGAGCCAGAAGGCGTCGCCGAAAGCCAGGATGGACCCCACTCAGAGCGTCAAGTGTAAGATCGTGGTCGTGGGAGACAGCGAGTGCGGCAAGACTGCTCTGCTGCACGTGTTCGCCAAGGACTGCTTCCCCGAGGTGTGCACCGCCGCATGTGTGTGTCGTGTGAAGAAGGGTGTGTAATTGTGGATGAGTTTCTCCGCGTGGACTTGCTCGGGTCCTTCACTTCGACCTGAGGAGAAGGGTTGTGTGTGTGTGTGTGTGTGTGTGTGTGTGTGTGTGTGTGTGTGTGTGTGTGTGTGTGTGTGTGTGTGTGTGTGTGTGTGTGTGTGTGTGTGTGTGTGTGTGTGTGTGTGTGTGTGTGTGTCCCCGCTACGATGGTACTCTAGACTAATGATATTGTTCTGGTGTCCGTGCAGAACTACGTCCCGACGGTGTTCGAAAACTACACGGCGAGTTTCGAGATTGACACGCAGCGGATCGAGCTGAGTCTGTGGGACACCTCTGGTAGGACACAAACTCTGACAGCGCGCGAATTCACAATGCAGAGTTGTGCAAATGAAATATAACGTCCTCGGGAAAAGTTAAGATTTCTCCTTTAGGGCGCTGAACGAAAAACTTCGGGAAACTTCCAGAATCTTCACACGCGTGACGCGGCTATTGATAAGCGCAGAGTGTGAGTTTGAGATGTTCCCAGGAGCCCATGGCCCATGATGATCCTCTACTTGAAATATTGCATTCAACGCTTTTTTTGAGCTTCCTTGACACCCGCGGAACTTTTTTAAAATCAGTGGATCCTCGGGAGGAAACATTTACCCTCCGCTACGCGGCCGTCACAGACTCCAGGGGGATTTCCTCAAGTCCTGTGAAGTGGAGTGTCTTAAGTCCTGCGCAGGCTGGGCGGCGGAGTGTGACGTCTCTTCTCTGGAATGCGAGGAACGACGCTGGCTGGAGTCACACTTTTGAGACGCCGCAAGCTGAGGCCCCGCCCACCAGGGTCGCACGGCGAAGCGACCGTTCGGAAAAGTAGTGACCAACGGACGCTTGAAACGAGTCTGAAAATGCCAATAAAATGTCACTATGTTCTACCGGCAATTTTAATTTTTTAAACGGGCAGAACTGAAAAGTTCTGTTTTACTGGTTCTGCCTTCTCAGGTGGCTGCCGGTTTGTACAAAAACTCCTCTGTGAGGAGGAAATCTTTAATGTACAGCTCTGAGAACAGCTTAGGAAGAATGTGGTTGCTCCTGAAATGGAAGTGCAAATGTCTCATCGTGCAGCTTTGAGTTTTAATCATCTTACCATGATTCTAGTCTCTTGTCTTCAGCTGCATAACACAAAATCTGGAAGAAAAGAGTACCCAGACTGGAGATGCAGTCTGACAGTGTGCAAAAGCAAGAAATAACCGCATTAGTAGGTGTAGGTATCAACAAGTTGTTGCTCCTGTGGCCTGTTCAGGCGTGGCTGTGCAGCTCCTGCCTCCAGGAAAGCTGAGTCAATACACAACCATGGCATAGGTGCTGGGAAGCTCTGGTATGGACATGTTGCTGACAATGGTTCTGCTCACATGTTGCCCCCTCAAGCATATCCAAGGTTCTGCAAACAATGTCATGATAAGGAACACCCATTAAGAGGAACTTGCTTCATGCACACCATGGTATTTAATAAACCCAGCATGTAAATGTAATGTTTCTCCTGGGGTTGCCCAGGAGAGGTGTGAAGTATTTGCTAGCTTGATGGGTTGTTGGGAGTCAAACTGCTGCTCCTCCCGAGGCTTTTGCTGCTTTTGTTCAACATGTCAGTCTTTACCTCCCAATCAAGTGAGTCTGAAGGGTGGGGGGGTAGGTAGGGATAGTTGTGTTCAGCGGTTGAGTGCGTTGATCACGGCTTATCCTTCAAAGGTCAAGAAGGTGCTTGTTGGGAGGTGTATAAATCTTCCCAAAGCCTAGTACAGGATAGTGGGGAATGGTCTTTTGTAAAGACCATTGGGATGAAAACAAGCCGAATCAGTGGCTGTTGGTGTTAATTTCCTTCAGAATTGTGTGTGTGTGTGTGTGTGTGTGTGTGTGTGTGTGTGTGCGTGGTAATGTTGCTTCAAACATTTGACAACAGTCCCTGGAAGATGAGATTAATTTGAGCATCTCTGAAATATCCATTTGGGGATGTCAAAAGTATGGTTACAGCTAGGTATTCAAATATGGTCTGGGTTTTTCCTGAATTTGCATATCATTGTTCAGACACTAGGAAATGTGTTTCTGTGGTAATTCTCATGCAGCCCATAAGGAAGCATTTTGCTACTAATAGAATGTCTGGCTTGAGCCTCCTGAGGGTGTTTGCCAGCAGCTTACAGCAAAGCATCAGGAGACTTTCCCTTCAGACCTCATGGTTTAGCTGCCCCCTGCTAAACTTTTTTTTTTAATATTTATTAAAAACCCTGGCCTCTGGTTGACATGCATCTGCCTGCAGGCAAAGAGCTGTGTGGTTCAGAGCTGTGGTCTTGATAAACATGCTTCCAGTTCAAAGGTGTGCCAATAAGGAGGGGTGTTCCAGAGTGACAGACTAACCTTTATCCTTTTGATTAGCTGTAAAAGAAAAGCTAATGAGTTTGGCTATTGATCAGGGGTTAATGACTAAATCAGAAATCATATAGGAATAGTCTGGAAGTGATAAATGCTTTAGTATGACTTGCAAGTGCACAGCTATGGCTTCAGGCTTTTGAAGCAGATTTGTAAATGATGCTGCTGGGGAGGGGGTATATTTTTGGGAATTCCTGACCCAACAGTGTCCAACTGATGCTGTTTGCTGCTTGTTTCAACTATTTAGCATCATAATGTGCAAGCCATGTCTGTGCTGTGTAGTTTATGCCCCACCCACAAGTTGGTATGCAAGAACATGAGCCTGCTTCCTTTAGTGACTAATAAGAGCTCTGCTCATCTTGTCTCTCCTGTGGATGGTCAGTCAGTCTTTCAACATGTGTACCCTGAACTTTCTCAAGACACAGCTAAATGGTCCCTACCTTTGACCCAGGGCCATGGATCACTGGCCCCCAGTATCTCTGATGCTTCGCCCTGCAATCACCTTTCTCATCTACATTTAGCAGATGCTTTTCTTAGTGTTTTACATCTCATCAGTTTCTCTGTACTGCCATATAAATCACTATGTTATGAGTCTTTTAAACAGAACAGTGCATGTTTACTGAGCACATGGGAGATCAACTTGTGTGTGGGTGTGCACACATGTGTACTTGTTAGGACCAGAAATACAATTCTCTAACAGTTCTGGGCTGCTTATCACTCAGATGAAGGGCACACATAAGCAATTCAAAGTCAAAAGCCTGGAGGTTCTTGGTTCTGGCTTCAGTGTGCTACATTGAGTTCCCTCACTCAGAACTGCTGAATATCTCTCAATCCACATTTCAGAAGATTCTCAAAATGAATCAGTCTCACTTTTCTGCTCATCTGCCCATAAACTTTCTCTACGTATTTGGTTTGTGAAAATGTGTTCCATGTCACTATCTGTTCTATATGCAGCTACTTGTATGCCTGCAAACAGCAGTGTCGAAGTAGACTCGTGTCTGCATCCGTCTGGTGAAATGCACTTTTGTGTACTGAGTTGTATAGCACTCTGGAGAATAGCTTCTGCTAAATGAATAAATGTAAGATCTGAAGCCAATGCACCTCCAAGATGTAGCTTTTGATGTATTTTCTAATAGCAGAACTTTACAGAAAGGCAGAACCAGCACTGAGCTCTTTATCTGAGCCATTATGTTTCTGAAATTTGGAGATTTGTGTCAAGTGAAAGGTGTTTGCTCTAGCTTGTGGTTAGGGTTAAAGTGGTACTGTGGCAAGAAATCTGCCTTAATTTAGAACTATTAAGTTATAGAAATTTGTAAGACAGTTGGTACTTGAGGGTTTGGTAAATGAATGTCCCAGTTGGCCTTGAAATTGGTTTGTGGCCCAGTTTAATGAAAGGCCATTTTGAACCCATTTATCACCACCAAATCAATAATATAATGTGCAAGTCCCTCCCTGAAAAAAAATTACTGCTGAGCCACTGTGGGAGTATCTCTAAGACTCCACAGGTTAAGTGAGCCCTCAATCATACCTACTGACAGATGCCCAAGGGTCAGCAGTTTTAAAGCATGTTAGGACTGATGCTGGATGAGATGAATCAGGCCTGGCTCAGCATTTGGCATGCAGGTGTTTACTCTGGATTTAGCTGTCCTTGTCCCTCAAGCCAGCTGGGGTGTGGAAGGCATGGTGGACTGTTTTCAGCCAAGCCTCCAGTTAGATGGTGGGGAGGGAAACGAGGATGTGTCAGCAAGCTGCCATTTCTCAGTGGGAACCTGAGCTTTTCCCATGGAGTTTGAATGCTTGGAATGGGGGTGGGGGAATGAATGGTGTGTTTGGGGGCAGGCTGGAACAAATGGAGCAGGTCCAGTTAATGGTGGTATGTGTTGCTTTTTGAGTGAAGTCTACTGTTCTATGCTGGCATCCAATTTATACAAAGTATAATATGGTTGGGTCCTGATGGGGTTAATCTTAATTGCTATTTAGACATGGTGTCCTCAGAGTAGGTCACATACATATTTTCAGTGGCACTGATACCCCCACTACCCAACCGATCCACTTTTTTTTTTTTTTTTATTATAAACAGTGGATTTAGGGCCTGGAATGTGAGTTTAAATGGTATGCAGATACAATAGTGTAAAGAAAATTGCATCACTTAATTGGCAAATGTAATTCTAAGTCATTGGCCCAAACATTGCGGTGGCGCAGTGGGTTGGACCACAGTCCTGCTCTCCGGTGGGTCTGGGGTTCGAGTCCTGCGTGGGGTGCCTTGCGGCGGACTGGCGTCCCGTCCTGGGTGTGTCCCCCTCCCCCTTTGGCCTTACGCCCTGTGTTGCCGGGTAGGCTCTGGTTCTCCGTGACCCCGTATGGGACGAGCGGTTCTGAAAGTGTGTGTGTGGCCCAAACATCTTTCTGCATACTGTTGTAAGCTCATACAATACACACATTAGAAGGATGTATATGCCATTCTTGCTCAGAGAATCTTTTCCTAGTAATACTTGGCTGTACTTTGTTTGGCATGGTACCACAAAGGAGGGTTGAGTGATTTTGTTGTTTACATTCATGCTTGGCAAGAATCTTTCCATCAAGATCCTGATCTCATATGTGGACATGAGGTATCAAGTTACTCATTTATCACATAGTTGTCTATCTCTTAGACTAGGAAAAGATTTGGCTTTTTTTTTTTGTTTTGGAGACTTAAGCAGCTCCCAGTAAGCTCAGGACTTGAAACGTTCTGCTATATTCACCCTCTTCCCCTGCAGTTGAGTCATTGTATTGGGCTTTGTGTTTTTCCTAGTAACATTTTGTTTCTAGTTTTCCCTAGATGTGAAAGTGAAGCTTTTGAACAACTTTGGTATTCTTCTAATATGTAGTGTGACAGATTAGTGCCTTTCACTACTGTGAAAGGGCCTCCTTGGGGTCATTCCTAACATATCAAGCAAAATTCCTGGGCCTGCATATTAGGACCATGGCTGTTTAAGGCAATTCCACTTGAGTTAAACCTGCCACTTTTTTTTTTTTTTTTTAATAAATGTTGTACCTGCTGCTGATTTCATTGTCAGCAGAGCACCAATTCTAGATGGTTTCAACTTTTGTATCTTGCCTCTGACCAAATGAAGCAGGCTTGGTCCTGCCTTGGCAGAGATCTGTCCAGACCTCATACACTACAGAAAATGGAGCCATTCAGGGGCTTGGGGCCGAGTACCCTTTGTTTAGCTGCACGGTGTTCCGTTTGGCTGATTCCCAATGCACAGAGCAGCTGGTATGCTGTGACACTTGTATTTTCTCAGGACGACTGCAGTCTCCCAAGAGCTGGAATCCCCAGAATGCGTGTGGGGGTTTTTTTTTTTTTTTTGCATGCATCCACAGGCAGCACTTCAGACTGGTGGTTTTGCCAACAGTATCATTTGCAGATCTGAGACATTACCTTATATGGTTGTCCTGTAAGTGGGTGAGTTTCTGTTTAAATCCTATATTTAACAGACACTATTCTATTTTGCAGGGTCCCCATATTATGACAATGTCAGACCTCTATCTTACCCCGACTCGGATGCTGTCCTCATCTGCTTTGACATCAGTAGACCAGAGACACTGGACAGTGTGCTAAAAAAGGTGAGTGACCTCTAGTGTTTTGTACTACCCTGCTTTTTCTGTAAGCAGACTCCCCTCCCCAGAAAAAGTACTTTCAACAGAAAGTCTTCTGTTTTTCATTGATGCCTACCATGCTTTTGTACCTGGGGGTCAAGTGAGTCCTGGCAAGAACAGACCAGCTAAGACTGGGCTCCTACGATGAAGACAGATGCATACAATGGTGTCATGCTCTGCCTACTTATGGGCTTTGGGTAGCCAGGCAGAAAGTGAGCTCAGACTTGAGCGCACAGAGCAATCCAGACATGGTGTATGAGTGTGCTCATTAGCTGATCTTTGACCGTGACATTTCCACTTACTAGGCCAGTGGACAAATATGGGGTAGAATCAGGGTTGTGAGCTGGCCTGGACATTTCTAGTATTTGAAAGACTTGTTTTCTGATACAGGATAGAAATAAGTTGCAAGCCACACACTGAACATGGGTAACAGCACCCATTGTTGGGAGGAAATTGCAGGGATTAGTTTCAGCTTTGAAGGTTCAATTTTTCATTCTTGACAAGTCTGACAGGAAGCCCTCAAAGAGCACAAGAGGGACTGGAGGAAGTGGGCTCTGTCACAGCACTTCCTGTGACCAGAGTTGAGGCATCACCCTCACAATCACAGCATGCAGTTCCATGTGGATTAATACTCTTCTTCCTACAGTGGAAGGGGGAGATTCAAGAGTTCTGTCCTAACACAAAGATGCTGCTGGTGGGCTGCAAATCTGACCTGCGCACAGACCTTTCCACACTAGTTGAACTGTCTAGCCACAGGCAGACCCCAGTGTCATATGATCAGGTAAGGATGGTGACACTCATTCCATATTTCCTCCTTTGCTGTGTGTCAAGTAACGTGCTGCATGTTTCAGTTCACCCTCTGCAGATGCAAAAATTCTTGCACAAAAGACCTAAAGCTTATTTATAGAGATTTCTTTTGATGTTTTATGATAGATTGAATGAGAATCTTATAAAGATGGTATTTTCTGATCAGTCTTCATGCACAGCACTGAAAATTCATGCCTTGCTGTTTTATCAACAATACTTCAGGTTCTGGCCTTATTTTCAACCTTATTTTGCATACAGAACTCTTAACAGACCTAGATTTGAGTTGAGCTTTAGTAAAAACAATGAGGCTGAAACCTCTCTGTGAGGGTTAGTAGAGAAATGAGTTTCTGGCACATTACTTTCCCTTGTCAGCAAGTTTAATCTGAGCCCAAGGACTGGAGAAGTCACCTGGTTTCCCAGTGGCTTTTTCCTCCTCCTATTTTGCTTCATAAAGAACATTTTTGTAAATGGCTCAAAGTATAATGTGCATTAAATAGTTTGGAAGGAATTGCCATAAGCAGCTTGCATACCTTATGTTTTTTCTCTAATTGCTATTTTATGTAGGCAATTGTAAAATACTGCAGCTGTCCTGGGACTTTTAGAGCAGTGTTTGTCTATGCACCCATACACTTACAGAGCTGGACTCTGCTACTATGTAGACCTGGCCTTTTTAGATGCAGATAAAGGGTTCTGGACCTTTAAGGTTGTACTGCTTACCTTGAGACCTGAGATAGATCTATCTATCTTGAACTGGGCTTGGATTCTTAGTTGATAATTAGTAACATTTCCTGTATATAACTTTGTTTGCTACAGTTGGCATGAACCATGCTTGACTGAGTTCTGATGTGTTGCGCCATGGTCCCAGAGAAACATCTTGTTTGACTCTATACAAGCTGTATAGAGGAATGACAAACCCACTTGACTTAGCTACTGGGGAACATCTAACAGCCATAACTGACTGACTACTGGATTTCTTTTCCAGGGCTCCAACATGGCCAAGCAACTTTCTGCACCTTATATTGAGTGTTCAGCCCTACAGTCTGAAAACAGTGTGCGGGACATCTTTCACGTGGCCACCCTGGCCTGTGTCAACAAGGGCAGCAAGCATGTTAAACGCAGCAAGACCACCAGAACCACCAAGCGCATCTCTCATATGCCTGGGCGACCTGATATTACCACTGTGTCTTCTGATCTACGAAAGGACAAAGCCAAAAGCTGCACAGTAATGTGACTGGTTTTTGGTTGGTTTAATGGACATGATGCAAGTGGTGAGGAACAGTGAAAGGTGCAACAACCCAGCCCCTGTAATATGCAGAGCAGCAAGGGGTACAAGGGCCTTATGCTTTGTACTTTTGAGTTCAGGTCATACTGAGCTGAGGTTTTATGCACAGCACACAACCTGGACTGGAGAACACTGTGCTGTTCAGTAAATGTGCACATGCGTTGTGAAAACTGGAGTCTAGTGACCCTCTGGCTGATGTGCTCAGTAGTGAGGCTCCCTGATCTTTAGCACCTCAGTCATTTAGTTTAGTCCTGCCAGCTTATTTTCCTTTTCAATCCCTAAATGAAGCAATTGCTGCTTATTGACCACTTTTTAAATCAGATCAGTGTCATTTCATCAGCAGTTTAGGAAGAAGCTGTCAAGGCCATAGGAACCTCTGCAGGAAATGAAATGGGGAGGTAGTCTAAAGGTTCCCCCATATTCTCCCCTGTTTTTTTTTTTTTTTAAATTTGATCAAATTCAATGTTCATGTTTTAAACTGTGTATAAAATGCTTGGGTTGGTTTCTCAGCCTTAAGGAAATGGGTGAGTAATGGAAGGACAGTGACAGCCTGCCACTGTAGGGGGAGAGGACTAATACCACCCCATGAGCTTATAACATGGGGACTGGGAGTGAATTGTTTTTTATACAGCTACTTTTGCTACACCATCATTCAACTATTTAGTTGTCCTGTTTCTTATAATGGTCTTTAAGAACCTCAAAGCATATTCTGCCCATTAAGCCAAAGAAAAGGCTTGTGTTGAACACCTGAGATACTGTAACCAAACAGCAACTCAGACAGTAGGGCCTTGTTCAGGGGTGTTGATCATAACATACAGGGTGTTTGGGTTTTTGGTGGCTTGTTTTGATTTTTGTCTTTCTCAGTTGTAAATGTGTGCTCTAGAGTACAAGCTACTATAAGAGTAGCTGTGTCATAGCTAGCAGGGTGAAAAAGCTCACACTCTCTCAGCTTTCTACTGTCTGAGAAACTGTTGTCCTCTGCAAGGAAGTTCTCAGCTATGCAATAGTGGTCCTTTATTAAGGGGTCTAAGGAAAAACCAATGAAGTCTTCTGACATTGTCTGGTTCAAGGTTCTAGTGATGGTGCTGGTTTTCTGAGCTTTTTCTTCTGGACTTAAATTTTTAAGTGCTGGGTACTAAAATTTTCAGTGTTAGTGTGTACATGGAGTTTACTTTTGGTTTTTGTTGTATCCCAGTGTATTACTCGCACTGGAGAATTGCTTTTGCAATTGTGTGATGTCAACAGTATTACGTAACTGGCAAATTTCCTGTAATTTATAGAAATGTTAAATGTAAATCATCTTTTTAATGTTTTACATCTTTGTTTATGCAGTATTTATTGAAGCATATTTTTCTTTGAAATAAATGCTATATTAGCTAAGTTAAATTTAGAACTTAGTTTTTTGATTGACATGATTTTCACCATGCAAGTTCTGATTTAAGGAGTACTTTTTTGAAGGTTTATGTTGGGAGAGACCAAGGAGTGGAAGAGTGGCAACTAATGCAGTTAGAGGGCTACAACTTGGGAGTTCAAGGCTGCACCTCCATTGGCCTAACACTAAAATCAGCAGAATTTTAAAATTTAAAATATGGTTTTTGGAATAATCAACAGATCCACTGACTGCCCTATAAATCCCATCTCATCAGGTCAGACTGGCAGCGCAATGAGCTGAATTCCTCCAGTTGTGTACTGTACCTGGATCTTTACTACATCAGAAATGCATTTTCAAGCTTGGGGGGAGGGTTAACCTGTTTTCTTTGCTCTTTTTGGTCTAAACTGGACTGGTCCTATTGTTTATCAGGTCCACTAGTACCATTTTCCCCCCCCAAATGAGAATTCAAAATTACTCTGTATTAAGCATATAAAAAATGAGGTCAGTGATCACATGTGCTTTGTCTGAAATTTGTATCCTGCATTCAGGCTGCCAAAAATAGAATTGTAATGTTCCATTCCATGCATTTTGACTGATCAGACATGAAAGGTGTATCAAAACAACTTGGGCTTTTATGAAGCATCTAATGGACAACTACAGTTATGGTTGTGCTCATAGTTTGTAGAGTGGGTCTTTTCAGAAGCAAATGTTTGCAGGAATAGATCTCCTGCCCCCAAGGATTTCTGGGTACACTTGATGTGTGGCCAAGTTTCCTATTGGACTGGAAAGGAGTGCAGAAGTACACAATGTGTATACTGTAATTAATCTGTGGTATTTCCCATTTGTCCTGCTTACCAAGCAGGTAGCCGTGAAATCATTCTGTGGGATTTTAAGTGACCCAATGAGACACGGCATGTACTTATTCTCTTTATTATAGGGTATCATCATACTTCCAGACAATTCCCACAGTGGCAGATGGAGAGGTTGGCTGACCTCCCCAGGCTGCTGAAATGCTGTGGTGTGTGTGGAGCCTCCTTAAGTCTCAGCACACTACTCTACAGACATTTCTGTAAACAATTCCTCCACAAACACAAAAAAAAAATAAAAAATTCCACCTCTCTGTTCAGGTTCATGTACTCTTGTCTGTCACCAGTTTCCCAGTTTAACTTCCTGGGCTGTCCCAACATCACCCCTTTGTTCCAGCCCATTGTTGTGGGCTACAGAGAGCCCTTAGTGCTATTGTTTTGACATGGTCTCGACAAATGCTTATGTACGCTCTAATTTTTGAAGAGGGGAGGGGTTTTTTTTTTTTTTTTGCACTAAATATCTTCAACAGTTGTTTCTGGCAAATGTCAGATTTTACAAAGCGCCTGGTATGTGTTTTAGGGACCTTGAATACCCAACAGCTTCAGCAGAGGGTTTTTAGTGCTGTGAGAAGTTAAGTTATGGTCTACTAACTAAAGCACTGAGAAAGTAGCACATGGAGTTTGAAGACTTTAGTAACTTGTCTGTGTAAAGCTGTGAAAGGGGATGCTGCCGTTGAGCAACCACAGCTTCTCTGAGGGCCCTGAAGGTCCCTGCTGTTTACACTGCACAAATCAGAGCCTCACACTGTGACTAGGGAGGATATAAGAGAAATGCACTCAGATGAATTTCTCTGCCCCTCTTCAGTCACTTTCATCCTCTGCACGTTCCAGACCTTTATCATTGCGCTCCTTCCAGTGCCTTCTTAAAGAGGAAGGGCATGAAATGTAGCAGTTCAAAAAGACTTGCCTTCTAATGACAGACTTGCTAAATTCTGTGCTCCTGAGTATCAACTCCTTTAATTTTTAGCATGTGGTATATAGAAGCAGACCCAGGTGACAGGCACAAACAATAGGATGTCAAAGTCTCTTGATGTCTAGAATATCCCTGGCGTGGTGCCACAACCACATCCTACATTTACAAATCAATAAGGCTCAAAATTTGCTATTGGTCAGGGAGAAGAGGAAAATTTTGGAATTTTCCCATTAAAATCAGATTAGCTTTTAATGGGAGTTATACATGTAGACTAGTCTAGACCAACATTGTGGGTACGTGCTGCAAATGGTCTGCTGCATTTCTCAGCCAAAGGTGTCAAGATCTGCTGATAAAGCCATTGCAGGGTTAATGGTGTTTACAGTGGTGTTTTCCACACAGCAAAATTGAAGGTAAACTTGGAGACTCTGTAGCCTGGCTAACCAGGCATGCAAGAACATCCTGACTGTACAACTTCCTTGTTGCTAATGAGATTTAAGTTCACAATTAGTCTGTCCAGCCAGCACAAAAACAGCATACAGAAGGGCAGCCTGAAGGTACTAATACTGGACTGCTCCATTGGCATAACCATAAATTAATAGAAGTCGCAATTACAACCTTCCAGACACACATCAGAAAATTGGGTATACTTTTTCTGTCTTTAAAAAAAAAATCAAATTAAAACTCGGGCATTTAAAAAATTCGCTGCAATCTGTCTAGAATTAATCCAAGTATACCTATAATTACTAATAGAGCAACACTGACTAGGTCATACTAAAAGTAATGGTGTTTGTTTGACCAGTAACTCAGCAATCAAAGCTCCTCTTCCATATGGACAGTGGTAGTTTCCTGCTAGTGTCGCATCCCTTTCCATTAGAGCACGCCTCAAGGAATGAGGTCATCTCCCAGTGGAAGGAAGCATTTCCTTGGTTAAGCAAATTCCTTCCTCTTTATAATTGGAAAACATGTATTTTTGGAAGCGTCCAGCTGTCATGAGTGAAAGAATGGGTGACCCTGACTGAAATCATGTTTAAAAGTGCACAAAAGAGCCTGTGTGTAACAAAGGATTACAACAAACATAGGATGGCAGGACAACAGAATTTTAATATCCTACCTGTGCTGAGCTGTCATAAATTGTAGCTTAATGATGGGAGTTCTGTGTCAGGTTTGATCCCATTGATACACAACAGTAAAGTGACTGCAGCACAGAATGCTTCCAGTACTGTATGTGCACTAATAACTACTATATTGTTTCAGGAAAAGAGCGCTCACTTCCTGTAGTATATTACTCACCAAATCAAGTAACAGAAACAAATTTTGGCTCATTTTTAGATAAGCGTAATTAACAATGGTGCTAAAATGTATTTAAATAAAGACTGTATACTTGCAGTTCAGGTGGGGGTGCGATGGCGCAGTGGGTTGGACCAGGTCCTGCTCTTCAGTGGGTCTGGGGTTCGAGTCCCGCTTGGGGTGCCTTGCGATGGACTGGCGTCCTGTCCTGGGTGTGTCTTCTCCCCCTCCGGCCTTACGCCCTGTGTTACCGGGTAGGCTCCGGTTCCCCGTCACCCTGTATGGGACGAGCGGTTCTGAAAATGTGTGTGTGTACTTGCAGTTCAGTTTTTACAGTAAACTGCTATATCTGGGGTCCGTGCACTTTTGTGTTTAAATAATTACTGGCAAGAGAAATTGTTCGATACAGAGTGAAACAGGTGATACCTGCGCTAACTTCCTAAAATGGGTTTCTAATTTTAAAAAAGAATGTCCATATATGAGTGCCATTTAATCATGTAATTGTGCTTTGAATTATTTGGAAGTGTTTTAAGATGCAATGCATAGTACAAGGAATATTTTGCAATTTTGTTTCCTGTTGATAAGAGGTTCATGCCATGTAAAATTTCCAACTCTGGATTATTATTCATGAAACACTTACTAGCTCTCGTTCTATGAATAGTTCTCAGGAACATAATAACCCAAGCTCAAATTGCATCCCGAAGGGAAGTGCTTCTTGATTGAAAGATTTAATCACGCAGAGTAACCGACAGACCACTGTGTGCTGAAGTGAAGGTGTCTGTAAAAAACATCACCTTTTAAAACTAATCAAAACACACAAGTGACAGAGGATGAAATACTAAAAAAGATCCTTTCAGGGGTGGGTGTTCTTTTTTATGCTGATATGATTCATAGTTCCCTTCCATATTTAACAAACTCATATTGCAAAAAATCGTAGGCCAGGACATTTGAATATGAAGCTGTTTAAGCTGGTATCAAGCTCGTATGGAGACAAATTAGAACTTTTTATAAAGTAAACTTGTGAAAAAGACAGCTGTAGGCCTACTCTTTATGCCAGCAATTGCTGTACACCGTGAAAGCATGGAAATAATCTATGGAACTGGACTGGTGTAACTACTGTGGGCTCACAACTTCGGCTGATGCTTTGACTTCCATATTCCTCTCATATTCTTGCCATATCCCACATTATTCCTCCCATATTCCTTCATAATTCCTCCCACATTGTAGAAATGGCTCAGCATGTAAACTGGACCCAGGATTGGATCCAGATTACAGTTGGGTCACAGTCAGCCCAAAAGGATAAGTACTCACTGGAATTGAATGGATAAAAAGAAAAAAAAAAGAGCTGCTTGCAATTTTCCTGACAATCCAATTATATTCCATGTGTCAAAATGATTTTTTATTGCTTTTTAGTTTTTGGGAAAAAATACATGCTTATTCTTTTGTGATGACTAGGATTTTTAAAAAATTAGTTCACTTAAAATTTGAGAGGTTAAAAAACACTCAATCACTATCAATAACTGTTTATTTTAGTGCAGGGTTATGATGGTCTGGAGCCTCTCCCAGAAGCAAAGGGTACCAGGCTAGACAGGGTAGATCCTAGATGGGAAGCCAATCCTTTGTAGGAAAATCACATGGAATCATGGAAGGAGACCCACAGGAACATAAGGAGAACATACAAACTGCTCACAGATTGAATGGGAATGGAACCCATACCCTATCACACAGCCCAGATGGAATTTGCTGTGCTGCATCGTTAAAAAACATTTTTTCTTCTATCTTTCCTTGAATGCTTCTATAAATGTACTGTAAGTCCCTAAGTAGCTTCTTATTTCATGCTTGGTGAATTCAGCCCAAGTGGAGCAGATTCTTCGATGAATCATTGATAGGTGCTGCCTTTCCTTCAAGATACAGACTGGGAGTACAACTCAGGTGAAAGGCTTTTTTTAAGCTTTTTTTTCCTGGCACAAAAATATTCAAGTGATCAAAAGGAATGACATATTTCTGCTTGGCTTGTGGACAATTTCAAAAATGGGAAATGAATATGCTGGAAATAATACATTACAGTCAGCAAGTGCTGCCTCTGGTCATTAGCTCAGAGTTTCAGCTTCTACTATGATGTTGTCACAAGCAAATTGATGCCCCATGAAAGTGAAAAAAATAATAATGAGCATCAGGACTCTGGATCCACAACACCAAATCTCCTTTCACTGTATGAGTGTTTTCTTCATCAGAGGAGTCCATATGGTTGTGATTATTGGTTTCTGGGGAGAGCTTCTAAAGGAAGCCCCTGGCCCAGTGCTCGGGCAGGGCTCATTTTCCAAAGCTCTGGAGCTCAGCAAATGTTTGGACAAAAGCCTCTTTTATCTGTTATGTCGAACCCTACTGGTCAAACATACTTGAGCATGTGCTACAAAGACAAGATCTAAAGGGCTTCCTAAAGAAAAAAGCAGTTCACTTCTTTCTAACAGACTGGCCCTGTAAACAGAGTACTGTGAGCAAAGGGAACAACATTTAAATGTATAATTCTTTCACCTGACCATGATTTTACAAATACATTGAGGACTAGCAATGCAAAGGTGCCGGGTTCAGACTTGAACTGAGGAGAACATGTATGAAAAAATAACTTATTGTATGTGTGAATAATGGGTAGTAGGTGGAGTAATGATAAAGGACATGGGCTTGTACTCTATAGGTTGATGTTTAAAGTCCCAAAAATGGCCCTATTGCAATACCCTTGAATCAACACCCATGTGCTGCTATGAAATCCACAGGCGTAAATGGATTTAAAGTACTCTGTTTTGGTGAAAAGATTGAACTGAATAGGAAAATAACTGAGAGGTTTCTAGTTTCTTGGTAAAAACTAAACCCTGCACACTCCTTTACTGTCAGCTCTTGACATTCTTGCATTACCTACAATATTAGTGCAATTTAAAAAACATATAAACTGCCACCCAGCATCTTGGCACATATGAACAGGGGATGTCCAGGAGAACACTGGCTCTTCTGTAAAGGTACACTGATATGTATGCCTCAACCTGTTTAATGGTGATTAGAAATGCAAAACCGAGAGGAAATGTAAAACTGGTGCCCCAGAGAACAGAGGGGCTTTTTTTTTTCCTCTAGCTGGCCCTCGACACACACCTTTTGGGTTACCAAGTGTGTGGTTGTGGTTACCAAACCTTGTGAAATGGAAGCACAGTGTTGTGATATCATAACGCTGATGTGTCTCAACCCAGTTCCTAGTGACTCATCTCCATAGTGATGCTACTTTAAGACATACATAAACAACAAAACAACAGTCATTGCAGTCTTCTGCAAGAGTATAATGCTTTGTGCAAAACGTGGTAATGCTTTTCCTCTTCATAACAAGATTTTAAAAATCGGGTATGAACTGTTTTTGTTAAGGTTTTTTCTTATGTTTGGTGAGACAATGAAAACCAGATGTACCCTAAAGAAATCTGAGGGCGTCATGTGCTCTTGACAGACAGATGTTGAAGTTTCCTGTAAAAAGAGGAATCTTGCTGGATACATTAATTTTAATTTCAGCTTACCATTGCATTTTGTGTTCCCTCTTTCCAGTGTTACTTTTGTCTTTGTAACGATATTGTTTTTTTTAACAAGGAAGTTCACAACCCTACACTTTGTTTAAGATGCGTGACAGAGTTCTTGTGTTTAATAAGGAGAATTTTAGTCCGAATGTTTGGTTTCCATGGTAACTGCTCAATGTGTAGAGCCACACAAGGAGCGAGGCTGAAGTGTACCGCTAATGAAATGACAGGGATTTTGGGGCTGTCGTACTATCAGAATCAGGAGAGACCACTTGAAGGGGCCAGCTGGTCCCTGCTGTGGCAGTCTGCATGCTGCAGACGGCTGACCCACGTTGCCACCCTCTTGGACTTTAATTGTTATGTTAAACAGGCAGTTATCCCAAGGGGTCTACTTGCTGTCTGACGGGCCCTTGTCCCAGCGATTAGCTCTCGAACCATGCAGAACAGCTGGTCTCCAAACAACCCCATAGTCACTGGCAATGAAAAAGCCCCCTGCGGTCTGCCCCTATCCCAAGGCCACTGTTGCTGGGTCCTGGCAGTCACTAAGCAAAGCCCCTCCTTCTGATTACCATAAGAAGCAAAGCTTTTGGTGAAAGGCAGTTTCCACCACCCCTCCTGAAACACAGACCCTTCTGTACCTGATTTCCCTGATGTATATTAATCAACTTGCTCCTGTGCCTTGTAAATGATTGCATTACATAGGGCTGCATTAAAAGCCAGTTTGTCTCATTTCACGTGACAGCAAATGTGCGGATAAACAGTGGGACAGTAGACTCCCTCTCACACCCCCAGTGACAGCCTGATCGCGAGATCTGTTCTCGGTCCTGCACAAACAGGAAACTTTTTTAGACTTCAGAAAAGCAATCCAAGCAATTTTAAACACTATGATGGACTGGCATCCCATCCAGGGTATACACTGAATAGCCTTGTACCCTGTGGGAAAAGTTATGGACTGCCACATCTCTGCGTTTGGCAAGTAGTTGATGAAAGTGAGTGAATGAGTGAGTGATATAAGTTTCCCAGCATTAATACATAGGATTTCCAATTGTTAATCAATAAAACATGTTTAGGATAGACTTTTTTCCACATAACTGTTTTAACATGTGTCTTTATTAAATTTACTGCATTTGCAGTTAAAAGCTTTCATACCATTCCTTATTGTTTGTAAGTCATTACAAAGGACAGTGAAAATCCTCTCATGTTACTTTTTTAGAGTTTGATCACTGAGTTGTAAATAATAATGTGGCGCAATGGCGCAGTAGTGCAGTGGGTTGGACCGGGTATTCCTCTCTGGTGGGCCTGGGGTTCAAGTCCTGCTTGGGGTTTCTTGTGGCGGACTGGCGTTCCGTCCTGGGTGTGTCCCTTCCACCCTGAGCTGCCGGGTAGGCTCCGGTTCCCTGCGACCCCGTATGGGACAAACGGTTCAGAAAGTGTGTGTAAATAATAGTTATTATAAATAATATCATAAATTTTTTTGGAAGATGACTGTATCCAAAAATATTCTGTATGTTTAAGATATAGTTCTCGTGTGCAGCAAATGGAGTAATTTATTTTGTTTAATCTGTTCAAACAGATTAAATACAATGCTATCCTTTAGACCTTGAACATTCTGGCAGAAACAATTGGTAATGACAGAATTCCAGATTCCAGAAAGTGATTTTCAATCTTTTTCCATGGTTGGTGTTCGAGCTTTTCCATAAACTGTTATCTAAGGCAGTGATTCATTCCTTGCTGGGTCCCCCCCCCCAAAACCCTTTAAGCCTCAATTTCAGGATGTTCCAGGGTGTTCACACTGAATACAAAAATCCCTCTCATTTAATAAAATGTAAAAAAAGCAAAGTAAAATGCTCAGGATTTACCACTTTTTTCTTGTGTGGTATTTGTTCTGGCTTTACATTTTAGTGTACTGTTGTGTAGTGTATTTCACATTCTTCCAGTGGAGATGTAGATTCCAGAGTGAACAAGTCCCAGATCAAGAACAGAACACACAATTTTCTCACCACCCATTACATCATTGTATCTGCACTTTTTCTTCCTTGTGTTTGCAAACGGGTAACATGAAGACAAGACAGGTCTACAGTATCATCTACACACCACAATTATAATAATCCAGGCTGATTTTAAATAGCATTTAGCATAGCCATAGAGCTGGCATCATTTCTGTACTTTCTTTACATTTGTGAATGCTACATATGTTGGCACTGCTGATGACAATTTGGATTCCACATTGTGTTAGGTAACTGAGGTACCTCGAAAGCAATTTTAATGCTTCAGTTGTAATATCTAAAGCAGGAAATAATCTCTTTATGCATGAAATAATCTCTCAAGTTAGTGCTATTTTGGGTCTGATGTTTATGTGAGAAATCCAAACTGACACTCATAACCGTTACTCATGAGCACTCCAGTGACAGGAGACACATGTGGGATCGATAGCTACTCGGGGGGAAAAACATTTGGAATGAGAAATGAGAACATCAGACGAACAAGCAATTTCATTGTAAAGCACCAGAACACTCAGTAAAACAGGTCAGCCTCACATCACCAGCTTCTTTTATCAAAGGTGGCTGACAGTACAGCCATCTCTCGATTTACTAAATTAATCCATCCCTGAAAATGGAGTGGACACAGAAATTTTGAACACCTAAAGCTAATTTCCCATCATTTTAAATGGGGGAAAAATGTGTTTTCAGCCCATTTGAAAACCCCAAAGCTGTTTTCCCCAAATATCATGATTTCAGCATGATACAAAACACTTCATGATTATCAAATGCTTAATGAGGTTATTAATGGGCATGTTTCTAGGGCAGAACATTTCAGAAACTAATCTGGTTTATCTCATTTCCAGGAGACAGCAGTGAAAATTCAGTAATAAAATTTGTTGAAAAATAAGTGCGGGCAGCAAAAAACCAAACATTTCATTACTGCAATGAACTGTTACTGTACTTAGCAAGTGAAGAGAAGGACAATTGATTGTGAGTTGTGTTGGGTGGAAGGAGAAGGCTTGGCAGTCATTCTTGCATTGCCACTGCACAAACGTGTGGAAACAAGGCGAACACAAGAAGGAAAACATGATGATGATACACTAATGCCAAATATACTACATTATTGAACACACAGTCTAAAACTACTTGTCCGAAGGGGGTTCACAGTGAACTGGAGCCTAGCCTGGCAACACAGGGTGCAGGACTGGGGGGGAGGGGACACACCCAGGATGGGACACCCGTAGCAAGGCACCCCAAGCAGGACTATAACCCTTGACTCACCAGAGAGCAGGACTATAACGTGCTCCACCACGGCATCCCCCTACATTATTATACTTCGCTTTCAATTTTTCTTCTGGACACGCTTCAGATAAATTTTATTGAAAAGGTCAAGACTCATTATTCTGAAATTTTGGATAACCATCCATCCATCCATCTTCCTCCGCTTATCCGGGACCGGGTCGCGGGGGCAGTAGTCTAAGCAGAGACCCCCAGACTTCACTCTCCCTGCAAACCTCCTCCAGCTCCTCTGGGGGAACCCCAAGGCATTCCCAGGCTAGCTGGGAGACGTAGTCTCTCCAACGTGTCCTGGGTCGGCCCCGAGGCCTCCTCCCAGTGGAATGTGCCCGGAACACCTCCGAACCGCTGCCCCGACAATGGAGGTGGGGAACATAGTCCATTCAGACTCAATGTCCCCAGTCTCCCTCGGGACCTGGTTGAAGCTCTGTCGGAGGTGGGAGTTGAAGACCTCTCTGACAGGGGCCTCCGCCAAACGTTCCCAACAGACCCTCACTATGCGTTTGGGCCTGCCAGGTCTGTCCAGCTTTTTCCCCTGCCATCGAATCCAACTCACCACCAGGTGGTGATCAGTTGACAGCTCAGCCCCCTCTTCACCCGAGTGTCCAAGACATACGGCCGAAGATCAGAAGAAACGACTACAAAGTCGATCATCGACCTCCGACCTAGGGTGTCCTGGTGCCAAGTGCACTGGTGGACACCCTTATGCATGAACATGGTGTTCGTTATGGACAAACCGTGACTAGCACAGAAATCCAACAACAACTCACCGCTCGGGTTCAGATCAGGGAGGCCGTTCCTCCCAATCACGCCCCTCCAGGTGTCACTGTCGCTGCCCACGTGGGCGTTAAAGTCCCCCAGTAGAACGACAGAGTCCCCAGTGGGAGCGCTTTCCAGCACGCCCCCCAGGGACTCGGAAAAGGCCGGGTACTCTACACTGCCGCAGGGCGCATAAGCACAAACGACAGTGAGAGACCGTTCCCTGACCCGAAGGCGTAGGGAGACGACCCTCTCATTCACCGGGGTAGACTCCAACACATGGCGGCTGAACTGGGGGGCTATTAATAAGCCCACACCCGCCTGCCGCCTCTCACCCTGGGCAACGCCAGAATAGTGGAGAGTCCACCCTTGGTCGAGAAGAGTGGTTCCAGAACCCAAGCTGTGAGTGGAAGTGAGCCCGACTATATCTAGACGGTATCTCTCAACCTCCCGCACCAGCTCAGGTTCCTTCCCCTCCAGTGAGGTGACATTCCAAGTCCCAAAAGCCAGAGTTGGCGCCCGAGGTTTGGGTCGGCCGGGCACTTGGCCCCGACCACTGCCCAAATCACAATGCACCGGCCCCTTATGTCCTCTCCGGCAGGTGGTGAGCCCACCGAAGAGCGGCTCCACGTCTTGGCTTCGGGCTAAGCTCGGCCAGCCCCCGTGGGCATAGACCTGGCCATCAGGCGCTCGCATGCGAGCCCCCCCCCCAGGCCTGGCTGTAGGGTGGGGTCCCGGTGACCCCATACCGGGCGGGGTGAACGAGATCCTTGATTTAATAGTCATAAGGGGATTTTGAACCGCGCTTTGTCTCGTCTGTCATCCAGGACCTGTTTGCCTTGGGAGACCCTACCAGGGGCATATCGCCCCAGGCAACATAGCTCCTGAGATCATTCAGGCACTCAAACCCCTCCACCTCGGTAAGGTGGCGGTTCGCAGAGGGGATTTTGGATTTTTGATTTTGGATAACAAGTTTGTAAATCTAGTGAGGCCTGTACCAATTGTGGTCCAGTTTACAGCAGGATTTTTTGACTAGTCAGTGAATTCATGGCAGTAATTTGAACCTACAACCGTTTTAATATTTCACAGTCACAATGTCACAGCTATAGATAATAAATATACAAAGTAATCGCAGGTAGAATAGATATTGCTATGGTTCAAATTACAGGTACATCAAATGCTAGCATAGAACAGCAGTAATAAAAATAACTTTATAAATTACAAAATGTTGCACACACAAAGGCAAAGTGTGCTGCAGTTTTGTCCCTCAGGGTTCAGCATTTGTTAAGCTCCTTTCACAGCTTGCAGGTACTAGTCTCTCATAAAAGAAGTGAATCAATACAAATGAAGAAAATATATATCAGAAGGGGGGTGCAGTGGCACAGTGGGTTTGACCTCATCCTGCTCTCCGGTAGGTCTGGGGTTCGAGTCCCACTTGGGGTGCCTTCTGATGGACTGGTGTCCTGTCCTGGGTGTGTCCCCTCCAGCCTTACGCCCTATGTTGATGCGTTAGGCTCCGACTCCCCACAACCCCGTGTGTGTGTGTGTGTGTGTGTGTGTGTGTGTGTGTGTGTGTGTGTGTGTGTGTGTGTGTGTGTGTGTGTATATATATATATATATATATATATATATATATATCAGAGGCCCAAATTAATTCATGTAGCTGTTCCACATAACTCAATATAAAACATAAGTGGTGTTACAGCAGCATACATACTAGAACCCAATGCAAAGATGGTGGACAGCTGATAATAATGAGACATCTTTGATGAAAATTGGACATAGCATAGAAAAGAAGGCAATGACATATCAGGCTGCATAAACACATCCTGTTGATGAAGTAATTTGTGCTATGTTTGTAGAATCCATTAACCAGGAAATCTTACAGATCTAGTAGTAGTGTTCACTGTCTCCATGGTTAACACACCCATTTTCTTTAGTTAATTGTTGTAACTTTTAGCATGAACAATCATTCTATGGCTGTATATATTCAGTTCTTGTAGTGTACATTTTTATTTACAGATGACACTTTTCTCCAAAGCACTTTATAGCAATTTACCCATTTACCCAGACATGGAGATTATACAGATTTACCTGCTCTGCTTTAGGGTTACAACTTTCTTATTGTAACGGTGCTGAGGGGAGTTGATCTAAATTAATGAAAATAGTCAGTGCTATTGTCCATTCTTGTACATAGTCCAGTGTTCTGTTCTGATTGGTTGTCACATTACTGATGGTCTGTTTATCACTAGGGGATTATAGGAGAGTACATTGGGTGACCCCCCTAACCATTGTGGGGATTAGGGGAAAGTGACCTGGGGGAACTCTCTGGTGTTTAGAATATTGCCTTATACTGTCTATTGCACCTTTGTCCAGGCTGACATTGAAAGACATGTACATGTTAAATGAAGAGCACTTTTTGTCTTCTGAACCTATCTTCAGTACCTCCATTCGGGGAAGCTACATTATTTCTTTATTAATTTATGGAGAGAGGATGCTGATGGAGATCAGTTGAGCTTCCTTTAATATCGTATTATCACGCCCTCATTCAAAGAACCTAAAAGAGAAACTGCTGCACTTTACTCCCTATTGCTTCCTTGCCCCACTGTTGTGGATTTCCTGGTTTTGATTTCTGTTTCGATCTCTGTCCCTCATTCCTGATCACCGCCATAACACGTATAAGTGGGGTGAAGTAGTGAAAGGCACTTGTGCTCCATCATAAAGGATAGTAGCAGTATGAGTGTAATACATGTGTGCCCAAAATCCCTTCCAAGAACTGACAAGATGCAATCTCTCTTTTTCACCACGTGCCCACTAACAAAACATGCTAAAAAAACACTTCCTATGTGTTTACCATGGATGGAGAAACCTTGCCATACCTGATCAAATTCATTTACAAATGTAACATAAATCATGGCTTGTTAGGCAATTGTCCTGGCATTAAAGGATGACATCCCTTGCGTACAAATGAAAAGTCATTTCACATGATCCTTGCTTTCTACTATGGCTTAAATAAATGGGTGGCAATGTACGCAGCTGTAAACAGAGCTGTTACTTACAGTGCTTTGTAGAGCTGTTTTTGCTTTTACGACATGTTTCATTGTCTGTCATTCTGGGACTATCATTTTGCAGTAACTGTTCCAAACATGCCATTATGTGGTGACCTCAGCTGCTTTTTTAGATTTCCATGTGGTGCTTAGAGACATAAACTGATAATGAGGAATTTCAAGTCCAGCTTCGCTGTGTTTTTGGATAATTTTTCCCCGGTTTTCATTATCTGGTCCTTTCACATTTTCTGTCTCGAAATCAAATAAAAATGAGTCCAGAGGGTAAAATGGCTCTAACTGAATTTGTAGCTACTGGACTGTTAATCTAAAAGAAATATTTATTATTTAAGTAGAACTGAACTCCAGTTTATTGCTCTACAAGAGAACACACCATGTGCTAGGCAGAAAAGGGTCAGTAAAGAACTTTCTTTAAGCACTTTTTTTTGCGATTGTACTACAAACCCAAGCTCAGACAAAGAACAGCAGTAGGACTGACCATGTGGAGCAGAAATGTTTTGAACACTTAATCAAAGCTTGAGAGGCCAAAGGGTCAATATTATAAAAATTATAAATATTATTTTTTCTTATAATATTTAGCTGTTTTTCCAACTTTGTCCACTTAGAATGTTTAATATATGTATGTGACTTATATACTAAGTGTGAAAGCTAAGCAATACAAGTTTATAAGCTTGTCCAAGGGTAAATCAACTCTATTCTTATTCCTTCTGGGTGCTGTTTTTATTCATTACAACCCCGTTGCTGCTTGTGTAGGATAATCAGGAGTTTCATGCTTTTATCTGGGCAACTCAAAGGTTTTCAGTGAACTCTGTCTGAACTGACATCATGGACGAACTGTACCTGTTGGAGATTAATGGTCAGAAGGGCTGGACTCCCCCTTTATGTGATCCACTGCAGTGCTCTGGCAGAGGAACCCATCGGGGGAGTCAAGTTTTAAACAATGTTTGAAACACAGCCCAGGCAGCATCCCAGCTCCAGAGAAGAATGCAGAGGAAACAGCACATTGTGGGCCATAAAAACCTGGCAAAAGTGAGTGGAAGAGATAAATCGACTTTATATCACACTCACAGTGTCTGCTAGGAAGGAAATGCCTTTTTGGGGGCTGGAGGAGTCAAACCAAAATAAGTTTTCAAATTACTGCTGATTTGTTGTTTTGAATAGAGCTGCCCTTATTTACTTTGCCACTATAAACATGCAACACTGGATTAAGTGTTTTCTGCTGACTTAAGGATATCAGATCCATCAATCTGTCAAACTGAGGAGAATCATTAAGCATTTTATTCTGATTCCATGTGACTCAGGACATCTGGTCTGTGGGCACCTTACAGGTTGGCCAGGCCTCACAGATGTCAGGATTTTCTGGAGAACAGCCTAACATCTGAAGCAAACGTGTTTCAACAAAACTTTGAACACACAAAAACTGATTAGTCAAACCTGCTCTTAGACAGTCTGGATCCAATATCTTCACAGAGAAGTTTGAATAACAGGTAGCTGGAAGAGAAACTTGCTAAAACAGCTGGCGTTATGGAAAACAGTTTCTCTGGCTTCTTTGGAAGACGAGCAGTTCCTCCTCCGAGTATCAGCAAGGATTATTTTTTGCACTCTGAGGAGGGAACCTTGAGAACATTGTGTAACAAACATCAGATGACTTGGAGCTTCCGATATGTTGCAGTTGTTTTGTGCTTAGCTTAAATATTAACAAGACATTACATTTGAAAACAAATGCTTCAGAACATTTTCTGAATATGTGAGGTTGGAGTTTTCTACAGGTTTATTCCCCTGCAGGGCAGCTATCAGCAGACATCAATTTCAGAGTAAACATATTTTCAAAAAACAATGCAGCTGATTAGGTAAAATATGAAATACCTTGTCTTTATACTGTTTTTGTTTGAATAGAAGTCAAAGTAAATTTACAAATCACTCCTTTTTGTTTTTATTAGTATTTTTTCATATTGTCCCATCTTTTGAAAATAGGTTTATACTTAAGCCCCTCTGTGAACTGCCATCTTACCATGGTGGAGGGGTTTGAGTGCCTGAATGACTCCAGGAGCTATGTTGCCTGGGGCTATATGCCCCTGGTAGGGTCTCCCATGGCAAACAGGTCCTGGATGACAGACGAGACAAAGTGCGGTTCAAAAACCCCTTATGAAGAAAATAAAACCAAGGCTTTCGTTTATCCCGCCCGGTATGGGGTCACCGGGGCCCCATCCTGGAGCCAGGCCTGGGAAGGGGCTTGCATGCGAGCGCCTGGTGGCCAGGTCTATGCCCACGG
Source organism: Scleropages formosus (assembly GCF_900964775.1). Lineage (NCBI taxonomy): Eukaryota > Metazoa > Chordata > Actinopteri > Osteoglossiformes > Osteoglossidae > Scleropages > Scleropages formosus. Next base: position 1,786,100 of record NC_041826.1, read on the forward strand.
GGGCTGGCCGGGCTTAGCCCGAAGCCATGACGTGGAGCCGCTCTTCAGTGGGCTCACCACCTGCCGGAGAGACCGTAAGGAGCCGGTGCATTGTGATTTGGGCGGTGGTCGGGGCCAAGTGCCCGGCCGACCCAAACCTCGGGCGCCAATTCTGGTTTTTGGGACTTGGAATGTCACCTCACTGGCGGGGAAGGAGCCTGAGCTGGTGCGGGAGGTTGAGAGATACCGTCTAGATATAGTCGGGCTCACTTCCGCTCACAAGCTTGGGTTCTGGAACCACTCTTCTCGACCAAGGGTGGACTCTCTACTATTCTGGCGTTGTCCAGGGTGAGAGGCGGCGGGCGGGTGTGGGTTTATTAATAGCTCCCCAGTTTAGCCGCCATGTGTTGGAGTCTACCCCGGTGAATGAGAGGGTCATCTCCCTACGCCTTTGGGTCAGGGAACGGTCTCTCACTGTCGTTTGTGCTTATGCGCCTAGCGGCAGTGTAGAGTACCCGGCCTTTTTAGAGTCCCTGGGGGGCGTGCTGGAAAGCGCTCCCACTGGGGACTCTGTCGTTCTACTGGGGGACTTTAACGCCCACGTGGGCAGCGACAGTGACACCTGGAGGGGCGTGATTGGGAGGAACGGCCTCCCTGATCTGAACCCGAGCGGTGAGTTGTTGTTGGATTTCTGTGCTAGTCACGGTTTGTCCATAACGAACACCATGTTCATGCATAAGGGTGTCCATCAGTGCACTTGGCACCAGGACACCCTAGGTCGGAGGTCGATGATCGACTTTGTAGTCGTTTCTTCTGATCTTCGGCCGTATGTCTTGGACACTCGGGTGAAGAGGGGGCTGAGCTGTCAACTGATCACCACCTGGTGGTGAGTTGGATTCGATGGCGGGGGAAAAAGCTGGACAGACCTGGCAGGCCCAAACGCATAGTGAGGGTCTGTTGGGAACGTTTGGCGGAGGCCCCTGTCAGAGAGGTCTTCAACTCCCACCTCCGACAGAGCTTCAACCAGGTCCCGAGGGAGACTGGGGACATTGAGTCCGAAAGGACTATGCTCCCCACCTCCATTGTCGGGGCGGCGGTTCGGAGCTGCGGCCATAAGGTCTCCGGCACCTGTCGCGGCGGCAATCCCCGAACATGGTGGTGGACACCGGAGGTAAGGGATGCCGTCAAGCTGAAGAAGGAGTTCTATCGGGCCTGGCTGGCTCATGGGACTCCTGAAGCAGCTGACGGGTACCGACGGGCCAAACGGAGCGCGGCTCTGGCAGTCGCCGCGGCAAAAACTCGGGCTTGGGAGGAGTTCGGTGAGGCCATGGAGGAAGACTTTCAGTCGGCCTCAAAGAGATTCTGGCAAACCGTCCGGCGACTCAGAGGGGGGAAGCGGTGTTCCACAAACACTGTTTACAGTGGAAGTGGTGCGCTGCTGACCTCAGCTGAGGATGTCCTCAGGCGGTGGAAGGAGTACTTTGAGGATCTCCTTAATCCCTCCGACACGCCTTCCGTAGTGGAAGCTGAGGCTGGGGACTTGGAGGGGGACTCGTCCATTACTCTGGCTGAAGTTGCTGAGGTAGTCGAAAAACTCCTCGGTGGCAAGGCTCCGGGGGTGGATGAGATCCGCCCCGAGTTTCTCAAGTCTCTGGATGTTGTGGGGCTGTCTTGGCTGACACGCCTCTGCAGCATCGCGTGGAGTTCGGGAACGGTGCCTCTGGACTGGCAGACCGGGGTGGTGGTCCCTCTTTTTAAGAAGTGGAACCGGAGGTTGTGTTCCAACTACCGGGGGATCACACTCCTTAGCCTCCCTGGGAAAGTCTATGCTGGGGTACTGGAAAGGAGAATCCGACCGATAGTCGAACCTCGGATTAAGGAGGAGCAATTTGGTTTTTGCCCTGGCTGTGGAACACTGGACCAGCTCTATACCCTCACTGGGGTGTTGGAGGGTTCGTGGGAGTTTGCCCAACCAGTCCATATGTGTTTTGTGGACCTGGAGAAGGCATTTGACCGTGTCCCTCGTGGCATCCTGTGGGAGGTGCTTCGGGATTATGGGGTTTGGGGCTCGCTGCTACGGGCTGTTCGTTCCCTGTATGACCGGAGCAGGAGCTTGGTTTGCATTGCCCGCAGTAAGTCAGACCTGTTCCCGGTGCATGTTGGACTCCGCCAGGGCTGCCCTTTGTCACCGATTCTGTTCATTGTCTTCATGGACAGAATTTCTAGGCGCAGGCAGGGAACGGAGGGTGTCTGTTTTGGTGGCCGCGGGATCTCGTCTCTGCTTTTTGCGGACGATGTGGTCCTGTTGGCTTCATCAAGTCAAGACTTGCAGCGTGCACTGGGGAGGTTTGCAGGCGAGTGTGAAGCGGCGGGGATAAGAATCAGCACCTCCAAATCCGAGGCCATGGTCCTCAGTCGGAAAAAGGTGGATTGCCCCCTCCGGGTTAGGGGGGAATTGCTCCCTCAAATGGAGGAGTTTAAGTATCTCCGGGTCTTGTTCACGAATGAGGGAAAAATGGAGCGGCAGGTTGACGGACGGATTGGTGCGGTGTCCGCAGTAATGCGGTCATTGTACCAGTCTGTTGTGGTGAAGAGGGAGCTGAGTCGTAAGGCGAAGCTCTCAATTTACCCGTCGATCTACGTTCCTACCCTCACCTATGGTCATGAACTCTGGATCATGACCGAAAGAATGAGATCGCGGATACAAGCGGCAGAAATGAGTTTCCTCCGCAGAGTGGCTGGGCACACCCTTAGGGATAGGGTGAGGAGCTCAGTCACCTGGGAGGAGCTCGGAGTAGAGCCGCTGCTCCTCCGCATCGAGAGGAGCCAGTTGAGGTGGCTCGGGCATGTGTTCCGGATGCCTCCTGGACGCCTCCCTGGTGAGGTGTTCCGGGCATGTCCCACTGGGAGGAGGCCTCGGGGCACACCCAGGACACGTTGGAGAGACTATGTCTCCCGGCTCACCTGGGAACGCCTTGGGGTTTCCCCAGGGGAACTGGAGGAGGTGTGCGGGGAGAGGGAAGTCTGGAGGACTCTGCTCGGACTGCTGCCCCCGCGACCCAGCCCCGGATAGCGGAGGAAGATGGTATGGTATGATATGGTTATACTTAAGAATAGCTTTTTGGAATGCAAATAAAGGAAATTATAATTACATTGGAAGATTCTTTCCAAAGATTTTTTCAGAAGTGGCAGTAGTGTTTTAGTTTGAGGAACAGCATCATTATACATCAAAGGCCATAGACATTAGGACATTAGTGACATCTCTCACCTTGAAGTCATGACAGTAATCTTGAGGTACCCTTGTCTGTCCCTCACTTGGTTAAGTGCTCAGTCATCCTTCCTTATGCCTTACTGCTTCTGTTTTCATGTGTTATTATAGAGAAAAGCTGTGACAAGTTAATATTAGCTTTTTACCCTACCAAGTTGCTGTGGCTGAGCTCTTCGTTAAATATTCATGCACCATAACTTCATGAGCATCCCCAGATAAGCCTTTACACAGCCGCTACTCCAAGATTTTATGTGATTGTTTATTTGTGTACCTTATTATATTAAAAAAAATGGTAGGAGGTTATCAGGATTCATATATACTGCATTTTATGTAACTGCTCGAGTGATGAACATTGGTGCATCAAGTGGAAGTAACAAATTAGGTTACCTTAAGAATCACATGTCTGCAGCAATGTCCCTTTCTCTTAATGTAATGCACAAATAGTATTTTTGCTGAGATGCATGTCGCTTTGGAGAAAAGCGTCTGCTAAATTAATAAATGTAAATGTAAATGTACTCGACTTCTGATCTTGTTTCCATATCCACTCTTTGCAATGATCTGACTGAGGGGGTTCAGGCCTATGCAGAACAGTTCACAGTCCCTACTCTCTGAAACTGAGCTAAATAACTGACCTGGCAGCATCTTGAGACCATGCTGGGTTCAGAAGAAAAATGTGAAGAGAAAATGCAAAGTTGTCTCTGAATGGGGAGTGTTTCACTCAGCCAACAAATAGAATTCTATTTATTGGTGAGTATCTTTACAACTGCTAATTTGCCACAGAGAATTGAAATACTGAGAACCCAGCCAAAAATTAGTATTTGACCTGTTTAAGCAAAATGCTGAAGAAAAATTTCAGAAAAATCAAAAATATGAATACAAAAGGCACACATTTGTATAATTATCAACAATATCACTTGCATAGTAGATGATCAAGGATGATGACTTCTTGTTCCAGATTGTTGAACAGATTAAATGGACAACATGGTTTAGTATGTGTCAGGTGTTTCCAGTTCTAAAGATCCCATTCTAAGGATGCTACTGACTAGTAGCAAAGTCAGTTGGATGTGGGTGTGGGAACTCTGTTCTGTCACTTGGCCACGTGGGTATTTTCCTAGTCACTAAGGGGGGCACATTGACCAAACCACAGTCACACTGACAGCTTCATGCGTGACTTTCCATCATTTTTGCCAAGGTGAATGGCAGCTTCAGCGTGTAAATCATACCAAAAAAATAAACACAGCCTCCTTCTATCACAATTTCCATTGCTGACACTGCAAAGAATCTACAGATACACTAATGTTCTACAGATATTACTACATATCATGGGAGGTGGTATTAGCACAGGAAGACACAATATGGGTTTGCTGGTTTGTCACATTAACCCTGCTCTTCCCAGATTGCTGATCTTTTTCAATGTGTGGAGTAGTGTCATTAAAAAGCAGACTTCATGCTAGGGGTCAGGGATCCTTTCATTTTAGCAGCCCTGAGGACATACTCGACAGACTATTAAGCATCTTTTCGAGTGCTGAGATGACAGTGTATGTCTCTGAAGAGCGGCACCCTGCCCGCTATTTCAAATCTTTTCCATGAATTATTTATCCCCGTGGGCATCCATTAGGCCCCAAAGAGCAAACAACCACCTAGAAGCAGGACTCCAGGTTTCACCGCTAAAAGGACAAATGTCCATTTGCACCCTTATTTATTTTCTTGTTGTTTTCTGTTTAGGGCACATTCTAACAATGGTTTGATGATGGCAAGATGTGCTTACTGTTGGGTAAGCACACCTGAATGATACTTCTGACTGATGGTAGGGAGTTTATTTTGGATCTGTCATGCCCCTGACTACAAGCCCAATGATTGCACCTGTGACTATTGCAGGGTATAAAGAGGCTGCTCTGACGCTCCGGAACCTCATTTAGAGAAGAGGCAACTCACGACACTCCAAGAAAACCCCTTTCCCTCTTGTTCCCCACTTCTTACCCATCCTGTGTTCCCTCAGTTTGGTTTCCCAGTTCATCAACTCTCAGCTCTGGTTTTGTCTGCCCCTCAGAACAACATACAACAATCAATCAACCCCTGCCTGTCCATGACTATTCTATTGCCTTCCTCACTACACAAACACACTCTGACATTTGGGTCACACACACATTTTCTGACCCGCTTGTCCATAGGGGGTTGCAGGGAACCAGAGCCTAACCCGGAAACACAGGGCGTAAGGCTGAAGGGGGAGGGGACTCACCCAGGACGGGACACCAGTCCATCGCAAGGCACCCCAAGCGGGACTTGAACCCCAGACCCCCCTGGAGAGCAGGACCCAGTCCAACCCACTGCACCACTGCACCACCGCACCCCCCAGTGTTTGGGTCTGTTAGCAGAATTCCTGTGATCAACATAACAGGATTATCTTTAGCAGAAAGCTGAGGATGAGACCTGATTGAAGGGAGAGCCTGATTTTAGGTGTGTCAACCATCCTGACTGCACAAGACCCTGGTTCTGTGCCTGGGTGGAAACATTGTTCCTTTTCCCACACTGTTAATGAAACCGAGAGTAAAACCATGCTGTTTGGAAGCCCTTAAGCACACTATGCATATTCTTTAATTGGAAAGTAATGAGGGAACATGATATTTAGCAGACACTTTTCTCCTCAAGTAACTTACAGTGTAAAGCTACATACAATTATTTAATCATTTAGACAACTGGTGATTTCTACTGTAACCTTTTTTAGAGTAAGTGCCTTGCTCAAAGGTACTACAGTAGCAGGCAGGGTTAAAGCCTGTGGCCTTTAGATTTGAAGGCAGCAGCTCTATCTAAACACTATAAGCTGCTTGCAAAAAAAAAAAAAAGTTTCCATGGATTATATCATGGATATAATATTTTAAAAAACAAATCTCTCCTTTGCTCTTCACATGCCTCACACGTTTGTATTAGTTTTGTTTTGTATGTATTATTGTATTGAAACAAAGAGGTGTGATCAGGTTTGTTTGCAGCAGAGTACAAACATTTTTGCAGAAGTTAATGATGTTAAACAGATGCTATGGTCTGCAGTTCGTGAAGGATGTCTACACACACTTTCAGAACCGCTTGTCCTTTACGGGGTCCCAGAGCCTACCCGGCAACACAGGGCATAAGGCCAGAGGGGGAGGGGACACACCCAGGACAGGACGCCAGTCCGCCGCAAGGCACCCCAAGCGGGACTTGAACCCCAGACCCACCGGAGAGCAGGACTGCGGTCCAACCCACTGCGCCACCGCACCCCTCAAGGATGTCTATCTAACCTATATATTCCTACTACTGCAATAATTGTGAATCATGCTCAGTCTTCATGGAGGGTAATGTTAGATCTAAAGTAAAATAATCCTAAATTTTCCAAATGTGCAGTTACAGATTCAGCTACTTGAAATGATTATTGCATTACACTGACTGTCATCTCCGATATAAACATTTCACAATCTGAAATCAGTTTATTAAGCTACGGTGATAAGCAAGACTAATTAAGGCAATTTATTAATAAATTACACAGCACCCTTCTGATTTTACATTTGTTGATGATGATAATGACAAAGATATTATAATCATTATAGGGGACGTGGTGGTGTGGCGGGTTTGGCTGGTGTGTGGCGGGCCTGGGGTTCGAGCCCTGCTTGGGGTGCCTTGTGACAGACTGGCATCCTGTCCGGGATACATCCCTCCCCGCTTCGGCCTTGTGCCCTATGTTGCCGGGTAAGGCTCTGGCTTGCTGTGACCCCAGTCGGGCAAGCGGTTATTGACGATGGATGGATATATGGATTATTATTATAAAGGGCTTTGTCTATCACTGTAACTACTTGTCTTGGCCTGTTGTGATGACTATAATTTGTACATATGGCCCAATAAAAGGACAGGACCTTTATGACTAGAATGTCCAGGGTAGTGCAGCTGCAGTGTAACTTCAGCCTCTACCATATTATTATGTGGCGTATTTCTCAATGAGAAAATGAATGCTTCAGTATGCTGCGATATCAGGGGAAAAGATGGGTGTGGAAAGCAAAATCCTGTGAATTTCCCCTCATTATAGTGGCTCTGGAGAAACTGGATGTGTTAAGCAGCCAATGGATTTTCACCCGGTTGGAATACGCTAGGTCGCTGGAAACGCTGCTTGACACCTGTTGAAGTATCAATGATGTCAGAACATGGGACCAAATTTGTCTGGCATTTCCATGTAGAGGAAGGACAGAAGTCCCCTGCGACAGATTACACAGTCTGTTCTAAGGAGTAAGACTTCCTAAAATATTGCTGGTGTGAAGTTGTAGTGCTCTTGGAAGAATATAATTTAAGGTGCAGGGTTTTGAGGAGACTTGAAAAAGTAGTCTGGGGCAGGCTTCACTTTCTAGGCAGGGTGATGTCCCACATGACCCTTTCCCACCCCCACAACACATGACCACTTTGTTTAATTCACCAGTATATAATATTGAAGATGTCTAGAAGATATAGTAACTGTGAAAACTTTAACAATGGGGATTCAACTGAGCTTGTACTCTATACGTATGAATTAATAATTTAATTGAACTATTTGAAGTTTGACCTTTCAGACATCAGGAAGAATGCAGGAGATATAGCGAAAGAATCTTACTGTACTTCTGTACATCTGCTCATTAAGTGAAGTAAATTGAATTTTAGTGTGAGATGGGTTCATTGCTGGGAAGAAACAGCCCATGACTGCCCTGATTGGTAAAGTACTCCTTATGAACATTATTGCAGGAGCCACTGGGGCCTATGCACTGGAAAGGCTTGATATCATTGCTGGGTAGATTTACAATGAGAAAAAAGTGCAGCAAGAGAGGAATCCTAAACATATGGCTCTTGGTCATTAAATTTGTACCAATGACTTTTTCAAGAAATTTTACCTAAATGCTATGAAAAGCTTCACCCACACCTGAGATGTGGAACCAGTTAAACAGTTTTTCCCTAATGCCTTTCTCTGAAAGAGGAACATAAAGCCAGTTAGAATGAAAATGTCTCTAGCCTTGTGCTAATCCTGGACTGCAGCAGAAATGCCTGTGCAAGCAGACCCATGGGCAAATGGAATGTGTCTCAGTTCCGTTTCTTTATTTGCACCATTTATGTTTTATTGGCCACCCGAGACTGTGTATGCTGGAGTATTATATTGTGGTGGAGTAACTGAGGCTGAGTAACTGCAGAGGGCATGGAGGAGTGTAGCATCATGGTCCCTAAGCAGACATTCAGCAAACTGCTGCTTCCCTTTCACAAACTACACAAAGTAAGGCAGTCAAGCTCTGACTCTAAGATGTGCACGTTTTAAATGCTTCAATGTAAATTTATATGTACAGTTTTATTGCTCATATGAGAGAGCTAATCAGGATTGATAAGGCGCAAACTTTGCATGAAGGCTGTTATAAGACAGCAGAAGTAAATCTGAAAATATGTGATGACTGCATAATGCATACTATGGATTATATACTACAATACACTAAGTTCACAGAAACACACACACTTTCTGAACTGCTTGTCTCATACAGGGTCATGGGGAACTGGAGCCTACCCGGCAACACAGGGTGTAAGGCTGGAGGGGACACACCCAGGACGGGACGCCAGTCCATCGCAAGGCACTCCATGCGGGACTCAAACCCCAGACCCACTGGAGAGCAGGACCCGATCCAACCCACACACCACCACACCCCCACTTCACAGAAACAATAAATAGAAAAAATAATATTAAGGTGGGTTTTCAACAAGGGTGTGGTGGCACAGTGGGCTTTAGCTGGGTCCTGCGCTCTGGTGGGTCTGGGGTTTGAGTCCCGCTTGGGGTGCCTTGTGAGGGACTGGTGTCCTGTCTTGGGTGTGTCCCCTCTCCCTCCAGCCTTGTGCCCTGTGTTGCCGGGTTAGGCTCTGGTTTGTTGTGACCCTGCTCGGGACAAGTAGTTTCAGTCTGTGTGGGGGGATTTTTGATCACAGTGAATGCCTAAATTTAACTCATGCCTAAGTATTTTTTTCTTACTGAAATGTTTCTTTCGGCACCATTTGTGATGAACTGTTTAAAAAAAATATATTTCTTCACAATTAATGTCACATAAACTGCAGTTTGCTGGGACTCAGGCCAGTTTTAGAGCTCTTTAACGGTAAGGTAACAATGAATACTTGTAGGAAAAACCTAATTTACCTCTGTTGTTTATTTTCTGTTACAATGACGTTTCTATGATGATGGACATGAGTGACTTCAGATGTTTATCTTAATGAAAATAACTTTGAATTCAAATGGAAATAATGAATTCAGCATGTTCAGTGTTTACTGTTCATGCCAAGTATTACAGAAAACAGACTTTTTCCTGTTAAAACCTAACTATGATAACTACTTGCTCAGATCCCTGTATATGTCTACAACAAAACTGATTTCTGCTATCTTTTCATTTCCCACCTTTGATTTAAAACAATTTAAAACTGAAAAATGAGACCAAATTCTAAATGAGTTCAGATAATCAATCATATGCGTCAATGCTTTAACGCAGCAGCTTTAATTAGCTAAATAAGCTGATGCTGCAGAACTGTCTGACTCTGGGGAAGGCTGGGGTCCATTTCTGAACTATAGCAAAATCCATAGATAAATCCATAGTTCCACTTATGCACTGTGTGCAAACAGATCAGTATGACATAATTTTCAACAAGGGACCAGGAGATTGTGAATCCCAATTTCATATATATATAATATACACATATTATTATTATTATTATTATTATTATTATTATTATTATTATTATTATTAAATTACTAGAAAGAAGGAATTGTCCATATTGGGATAAGGTTTTATGCAGCTACTTGTGTAATGGACACTGATGGTGGATGCATCTAAGTCTGCATCTATTATAATGCACTACCTGCCCTCTTTCCTCAGAGTCAAATGGATTGGTAATACGATAAATCAGCCCAGGTTCACCACCTGAATCCATAATCTGCACAATCTCATACGGTCCCTTCCAATGGGGTGCCAGCTTCATGCGGCTCTCCACTGGGTTGCTGAGCCACACCATAGCCCCCACAGCATAGGGCTGGTGCAGCAGTGCTTCGTCATGGTACAGCTTTTGACGCTCACGAGCTTCTTCACTGTGCATCCGTGCGCTGCAGAAGGCAGAGTTCAATTTTGTCAACACGGAGGAAACAAACTCAGCATGAGACCTGGACATCTGTAAGTCCAGAGCACGAGCAGGAATCAATGCCTCAGCAGGGACTCTTGCTTCCCGTCCATGGGCCAAAAAGTATGGTGTGAAATGAGTGCTGGAGTGGGGCGTGGTGTTGTAAGCGAAAGCCACATGCTTCACATAATCGTCCCATTCTCCACCATGGGTCAGGAGAGTCTTAGCCAGTTGATCCACTAGAGTCCTATTAAAACGTTCAACCATCCCATCCGATTTCGGATGGTAGGGAGTGGTACGCGTCTTCTTAATGCCCAGCAGCTGGCAAAGGGTCTGAACCACCTCCGCTTCGAACTGACGGCCCTGGTCAGAGTGCAAAGTCTCCGGAATGCCATGAACCAATACATAGTCCTCAAACAGGCAATGTGCAACTGTCCTCGCCGATTGGTAAGGCAGAGCATACAAGTTGACAAATTTGGTGAAATAGTCCTCGATTACCAGCACGTACCGACTCCCTTTGGTGGTCACCGGCAGCTCCAAGATGTCCATAGTCACCCTCTCAAATAGCCGTACAGTCTGGGACCCACCCATAAGTGACTGGTGCTTCGGAACAGGACTACGGCGAGTCTGACATGCTCTACACTGCTCACACCATGTTTTAATGTCTCTGAACATGGAAGGCCAGTAGCATAATCATCTCGCCTGCTCCCACACACACTCAGAGGAGAAATGGGCAGAGGCTGGAGCACCAAGCAGCTGCGAAAGAATGTCCGGTACTAGTGTCGAAGGAATGACTGTTTGGGTGATAAGATTACCCGTGAGCGAACAGACGACAGAGCAGCACAACAGTCTGTCAATGATCGCAAAACGATTAAACTCAGTCCAAAACTTACGTAAGCACTGAGATGCTCCCTTTAACTGTTTCCTGGATGGCCTGTAAGGGGGTGCGGTGGCGCAGTGGGTTGGGCCACAGTCCTGCTCTCCGGTGGGTCTGGGGTTCGAGTCCCGCTTGGGGTGCCTTGTGATGGACTGGCGTCCTGTCCTGGGTGTGTCCCCTCCCCCTCCGGCCTTACGCCCTGTGTTACCGGGTTGGCTCCGGTTCCCTGTGACCCTGTATGGGACAAGCGGTTCTGATAGTGTGTGTGTGTGTGTGTGTGTGTGTGTGTGTGTGTGTGTGTGTGTGTGTGTGTGTGTGTGTGTGTGTGTGTGTGTGTGTGTGTGTGTGTGTGTGTGTGTGTGTGTGTGTGTGTGTGTGTGTGTGTGTGTGCTACATCCACCTCAACAGGGCATTAATATCAGGGTCAGCCTCCTGCATAGCCCTGATGTCAGAGGCATTGGGTGATAAAGCATGTAGGGGAAACATGCTGTCTGAACTCCCCTGTGTCATTGCAACAGTCACTTCCTCTGAAGGGTCTGCCACCTCAGAGACACTTGGAATGTCAGCATCTGCCTGCTGAGAGCTCACCACATTCACCTCCAACACCTCCTTGCCACTGGGCTCTATGTCATCCATGCCAGGTGTCACAGGGTGATGAGAAAGTGTGTCTGTATTTTTGTGCTGATGGCCCTCCTTATGTACAATAGTCCAATTAAGAGGATCCAGCTCCAGAATCCATCTGCCTCGCCTGCCTGTAGGGTCATCATCAACAGACATATGCCGAAGCGCCAAAAGTGGTTGATGGTCCGTAATGATAGTGAACGAAGCAAGTCCAACATAGTGCCGGAATTCTCTGACTGCCCACACAATGGCCCACAGCTCACGATCAAAGGTGGACCAACGCCTCTGCGTGGGGTTCAATGCCCAGCTGGCATACGCAACCACATGCTCAAGTCCATCTTTATCCTGGGCGAGCACCGCACCAACAGCCCATTTAGAGGCATCAGTGTAAATTTTAAAAGGGACACTGAAATCGGGCAATGCCACAATCTGGGCAGAAGACAGCACCGTTTTCAAATAGTCAAATGCAATTCCACACTCAGTCGTCCACACAAAAGGAATGTTCTTTCCAACCAGCTGATTAAGTGGGGCAGCATGCTTGGAAAAGTCTTTCACGAACCGTCGATAATAAGAACAGAGCCCCACGAATGCCCTAACCTCAGAAGGAGACTGTGGAACTGGCCAATCCCTCACTTTCTCAGTGTTCTTGGGGTCAGGTTGGAGACCCTGCCGAGAGACGACATGTCCAAGAAAAACCACATGATCTCTCGCAAGGTGGCACTTTTTCGGATTCAATTTCAAACCTGCAGACTGAATTCTCGCAAACACCTCATCCAGACTAGACAGGTGTTCCTCAAATGTCTTGCTGTAAATCAAAATGTCGTTCAGATATACCATGCAGACATGCCAAGGGAGCCCTCTGAGCACTAGCTCCTTTAAACGCTGGAATGTGGCGGGAGAGTTTGAGAAGCCCATCGGCATGGAATGCCACTGATAGAGCCCCTGCCCAGTTGTAAATGCTGTTTTTTCTCTGTCCTCCTCCGCAACTTCCACCTGCCAATAGCCGTTAGAAAAGTCCAAGGTGCTGAACCACACAGAGCCTGCCAACGCATCCAGGGTATCATCCCACTTCTGCCACCAATGTAACCGAGCGTTCTTGTCGGGTTCGCCTAGACCGTTAGGGCTCCAGAAAATAACAAACGCTACCCGTCCGGGTTGGTTTTCAACACCTTCGAAATCTTTATTGGATGCCACACGTGTATAACTTATAAGAAGACTTGCTGATGCACTCCAGTGCGCATGTACAGAGTCCAGCCTATAGCAAACCCCGAGGGGAGAAAAGACTCATCATACACACATATGCACCACTAGTGAACAGTCTCCCAGTGTCACCACATCCAAAATTAAATGTTTTACAATATTTTACTGTTTTTGGAGTAGCATCAGGTAAGATCACAAGTACAAACAGCATAAGATGGAGGTCTGGAAGTTCATGACTTAAGCGCAGAGTATATCTGGGGGTAGCTGATAGTGTAGTGGTTAGAGCTGCTGCATTTGGATCCAAAAGTTACAGGTTAAAGCCTCATCTCCAGCTCTAGTACCCTTGAGCAAGGTACTTACCCTAAATTGCTACAGTAAAAATTGCACATCTTTATAAATCCACAATAAGTAGTGTAACATTATAAATTACTTTGGAGAAAGGCATCATCTTAATTAATAAATGTAATTTAAAGTGCTACTTACAAGTGCAAATTGCAAACAAGATCAGTGCAGATACTATGATGTAAAAATTTGAATTTGCAGCAGCAAGGAGATTTGATGATTCAGGGGGCATGATGAATGGTAGACTTTGAGTAGATATGCTTTTTGTATTTATGGATACCTTCAAGAATCTCTCCAGTCCCTTAGAAAACCCTAGATTAAACTTGATGTAATAGGTCACAGGCATGACTTTGAGAATTATGTACAGTTCCCCTGTACAATCAGTAAGGTCAGGCCAAAGCTTCCATCTGGTAATTATATGACTATACCTTTTCTTCCACACAATCTGACAAAAAAAAAAAAAACAAATCGTTGGTGAGGGGAATGAAATCATCGCCAAGCAGAGGAGAACTGACTCATTGTATGGTGTGTAATCTCACTACATTTGAAGCATTCAGGTCCATACCCGATCTTTTCTGTTGTGGTACATTTTAAATGCTGCCATGTTGATTGCTGGCAAATGGAGAACAGCTGCAATAAACCCTTGAAGCCAGTAAGGCTTACCTCACCGGTGATCATGGTTTTTGGAACCAAGCTGATAACATCTGGACCCTTGCATTTGTCGGCACAGAATGGGATCTGTAATGCAGGTAAAATTGTCTGCTGTGTTTTTTGGGGCTTGTTGACTCAATGGCCTTCATAGTGTGTGTTAATTTCCAACTTGATGAACACATTAGAGGGGTGTATGAATTAATCTTAGCTGTTTGACCTCCAAATGTTTTCTACATGTAATCACAAGAGCTTGTTAGGATATGTAGTAAATGGAAAAAATATTGGAAATGCCATATGAAAAATGCAGAACTTTGAAGTCGATAAATTACAGTTGTAAAGGCAGCTGTACTGTTGAGTCTTTTTAGGGTGAAAATAAATTACTGATACTGTTCAGCTCTAAAAAAAGACTGAAAAACAGCCAATAATTAGTCTAAATTACAGGAGCATTTGTCACAAAAAACAAAAATAGAATTATACAAGGGAGGTATGTTGCTGGATATAATTGTGTCATACTGTATATTAAAATGGGAAAAAGCTGAAGGACAAATAGGAAGAGCAGTCACACGTAAAAGGTCAAAAATGAGCAGAAATGGACACAAAACAGATACAAAAAAAATCACAAAAATAATCTCAAAAATAACAAAATACTACTGTATTAGCGTCACAAAGCTGGTATTTATGACACAGAACACTTGAACAGAGGCATAAGATAAAGAAACAAATACATCAGACAAAGCAAAAAAGAAAACCGTTAACTATATACTAGCATAATACATTATAAATCCATAAATGCTTTTATAAAGCTATAAGTATGTCTATTGGCCATGGAAGAAAGGAACAAAAACTCCAAACTGAAAATCAAGGGAGAAAAAACCTCTGTGGGTCCAAGTGCCAGTGGCTGCCCACCTGTTCTGGGCAATTAAATAAGTCTTATAAGTCACTTTACAGGTAATAATGGCACTGTTGCTGTATTGTAGCTTGATTTCCCTGTTCAGCAAGGTATGTCTCATCCATCATGTCAGTTGGTCATCATCTTCAGTCAACATGGGGTGCTTCTGTAGTAATATATAACAATATAAATATATAAACAGAATGTCTACAACCGCTTCACCCAAGTGGGATCATGGCAAACCGGAGCATAACCCAGCAACACAGGACACAGGTTTACAGGGAGAGGAGACACACCCAGGACAGGACGCCATCATGGTGGTTGGTCATCATCTTCAGTCAGCATGGGGTGCTTCTGTAAGGTCTTGTTGTAGGGAAACAATGCTCAACAAGAAGAAAGTGTTAATAATTCATAACTTAAGAAATAAGTTTAATACATTTTGATACAAAGGTGGGAAAAACAGAAACATAGCCAAGTGGAATTAAATTTTGTGGTGAAATGCCAGAGTGAACATGTAAGTCTTTAATCTGGATTTGAAGACTGAGTCAGACAGGGCATTTTTGACAATAACTGGTAGACTATTCCGTAGTTTAGGTGCTCTATTGCTAAAGGCACCACTCCTACTGAAGTCTTATTGATCACAGGTACATCAGGTCAGGTTTCCAGCAAAGCCAAATAATGCATTCAACATGTGTGCTGAGTAACAATTATTAGTCTTTGTGTTTGACCTGTATTTATATGGGCAACCACCTTGTGTGAGTCATTTGGTGATTGCTTGGTATAGTCTTATAAAGACCAAGGAATATGAAACCATTTCTTCATAAAACTCACATTTCTCCAGTAAATGGTTTGTGATGCATCAACAGAGAGAAGGGGTACTCAGTAAATGGTGCATTTTCTGTTGAAAAATGTTTTTATACTCATCTTTTTTGGAGAGTTATTTCAGGTGACCATGAATTAAAGTTTCCTTCAACATGAATTGCTATCTTCCCTTGTTGCTGACTCTTAAAATTAAGCACAGCTCCCTCATCCTATCCTTGCAGATCTTAACCTGAGAGAAGCATGGGTCCTCCAGTATAACCCCTCCCTGTCCCTTCCATCCAGCACCCCCTATCCCAAGACCCCTTGCCCATTCCAGCCCTTCCTGTTGTGTGCTTGTACCACAAGCATTTAGTGAGCCATTAATGTAAACCCACTGTTTTCCACTCTGATGGCTCAATAATTACCCCACGTGTGATGGACATGCGAAAAAACAACCAACATGAGCTAATTAGTTTGTCACAAAACAGCCCCCTGAGAGCCCTCAGCATGGCACAGGAGGATTTTGGGGTACGACTCCTTGTGTGTTTGTTTTCCACTTTCATTATGCATGACAGCAGTAACAACACAGCGCAATGCAAATCCCTAACTATAAAAAACAGATAAAAACAACAGGTACATTGCAAATGGTTACTGACACATGTGCCAACCAGGGATCTTTGCAGTGCAGTTTCAGGTTGTTAAGTTTTGCTGTTTAATCTGCCTAAATGAGTGGAGACTGTAATGACCTGCTCCAGGGTGGTTGGCTGCAGTTTTGCCCCAAACGTGTTGAGATGCTGCTAAGTTTGGGTTGTACAGATGTGTGGGGGCTTTCGTGGCTGTAGCCAGAATTCTTGCTTCTTGTTCAATGGCAGCCAACTCCTATCTGTCCTTGAGAAATGCTTTCCTGGACTCAGGCAGCTGGAAGAGGAGGGTCTGGCATTTGCATTCAGGCCCTGAAAGAAGACATTCTCTGCTGCATCTGCTCCACCTCCAGCCTGTGAGTTTATGGATCCTTGGGGTGAGGAACTAGGAGGGGCAGACACTGGAACAATGAGTGCTGGTTTCCAATGGCACTCCTTAATCAAAAGCAAAATAACATGTTTGTCTTTTGTTTGTAGAAAAGTTGCTTCACAAATACTTTCATCCAAAACAACAAGCATGGCTCATGATGGGTCTGCTTACGCAAATGTGTACTGTCTTGCAGCAATATGGGCTTCGAGCCTTCCTGAATAGTACAACACTAGCGTCATACTGAGATTTACAGATAAAAACTTTTGGTGTCCATACCAGCATTCTTCTTCTGCTTTAAACTCTATGTCATCTGTATGGGTAATATTTAGTATTCTGACACAACACCAAATTAAAATGGTTAATGTTACAAATGCAAGATAACTTTAGACGTGTAGTCTATTGGAAATATGAGGAAACATAGAAAATAGACCACACTGACAACTTTGCAGAACCCTCAATCACATGTGGTGCAGGTGATGAATTAAAGAGGATAAATGTGAATAAAGGGTGCCCTCACCTATGGTAATGACTCCATCAATGGTGGTCTACCTGTGTTTAATGGCTCAGCGTGCTCTGCTTTTCCTATCGCTCTGTGAGAAACAAATGGTAATGATTTCAGTTTTGGTCATATATTCACAGACTGAAAGAAAAAAATGCATTAAGCCTCAGATTAATTTTAATGTAAAAAATTTTAATGTAATCATACAGTAAACTACCTTCATATGATTGTCTTGCAATCAACAATCACTTTGAGATATTCTAGCAACAGTTTTGGGTTAATACATAGTGTTATTTAGAGGTTATACACACACACCCACACACACACTTTCAGAACCGCCTGTCCCATACGGGGTCACGAGGAACTGGAGCCTACCCGGCAACACAGGGCGTAAGGCCGGAGGGGGAGGGGACACACCCAGGACGGGACGCCAGGCCGTCGCAAGGTACCCCAAGCTGGACTGGAACCCCAGACCTACCGGACAGCAGGACTGCGGTCCAACCCACTGCACCACCGCACCCCCCTTAGAAGTTATATTTTAAAATTAATTTGTTAGAGCACATTTTGAATAATATAAAAGTTCACGAAAGTGTCTTGAAACCATGGGGGTGCAGTGTGTAACGATCCGGCTAAGCTAATGAGTTAGCCCAGATCCTCACGTGGATTCCAGAAAGGCGTAAAATTATATAAATCCAGACGGACACGGACAAAAGGAAGCTCTTCTTTTTAATATCTTGTGGGCACCTATGGATGACATATTTCACACAGCTGTCCTTACAATAAAATAAACAACATTAAAGTAATCTCCAAAACGTGCGAGGCACAAAAGGTGTACACGGCCAAGTATATCAGCCTGCGAGCCCGGGAGCGAGCATCGAGGGGGCGGAGCAACCCCTTACTCTCCACCATGATACGTCATCATTACAAGTGGCGCAGCAGGTTTGGCCTCTGCCTGTTCTCTGGTGGGTCTTGGGGTCAAGTCCCACTTGGGGTGCCTTGTGATGGACTGGTGCCCTGTCCTGGGTATGTCTTTTCCCCCCTCCAGCATTGTGCCCTGTATTGCCAGGTTAGGCTCTGGTTTGCTACGACCCCACTTGGGACAAGCAGTTTCAGACTGTGTGTGTGTCTTGAAACCATGGGGGGTGTGGTGGCATAGCGGGCTTAGGTGGGTCTGGGGTTTGAGTGCTGCTGGGTTGGGCTCTGGTTCACCACAACCCTTCTCAGGACAAGTGGTTTTAACCACTGTGAGTGTGTCTTGAAACCCTAAAAGAAGTTGCAACTGGCCTTCCTGGTTTGTTTGGAAGCTATACATTAATAATTTAGACAAATACTCAGAGGATAAATCTTGAAAAGGGTTTTCCAGTATGTTCTGAAAACTGTTTTAAAAAAATCTAAAATTCTTTTAATAACTGCATATTTTCATTTTTCTAGCTTCAGTAAAATGCCTAGATTTTTCAAAAACCAAATGCGGTCAGCTTGCACCTTCACCTTCACAGTGCAGCTGTACTCATGTTTACAGTCTCAGATGTTTAGGGCCGTTGTGACTGTCATACTGTCATACAGACAATGTACACCACCTGACAAGGTCTGACTTGTCCAAAGACTTGGTAGAAATACTAAAGGATGTTTGCTGACAGCAAATGGTTCAGCAATGGCTACCGCAGAGCTATTATTCTACTAAATCTGCCCAAATGAATGGTATGGCTTCGTGTAGCTGTCGAATTGCAAGAGAAAACTGCACCCAAAGCTATTTTAGAGCAACTCACTTCAGTCCCAGCACAAAGCCCACAAGATGTTTCCTTCAGTGCCCCAGTGCACCGCCCAGATCTGGCTGATTTTGATTAAATAAAAAAAATCCACCTCTGTAAATCGCAGCAGGCAGCTCTCTCTGGCCGCCAGTATTCATCACCATGTTCCCATTTGAAGATTATCCTTCGGCATCTGCAGTTGTGACTACAGTAGGCTGTACAAAGCAGTGCATGATGGGTAAATATTCCCCAGGAACATTTCTCTCAAGGCCAAAAGCTGCATGATGCACTAGATGCTTTAATTAAAGACTAATGTAATTTTAAACTTGTTAAAATTGCAATTTTCTGGCAAAATTTGGGACAGTAAACATCATTTTGAAAATATGCAAAGGCCACCACCATATCTACAGTATATGTAATATTTTTAGAATCTATGGGCAAAATTCACATCACCCATTTTGCTGGAATTTTCTGGTTGATGAATTTCAAATTTTAAGGCATAGATTTTAATTGTGAAAGCCTGATATAAAATCACTGAATTTGTCTAAAAATTCAGAATTCTTTTATTAAACACTCGTGGAAAACACTCGTGGAAAACATAGCATCACATAGTGGGTCAGCTACTTAGGACCCAGAGTTGCTTGGTTACTCAAAAAGTTTGTTTTTTCAATGCTCTGTGGCACAGGCCAGAGGCTCCTCATTAGTTAAATAATTCAGTTCTACATTAGGTGACTATTTTACAAATCATGTGTCTGTATCTGTAGCTCTCGTCTGTTAGTGAAAGGTATCTTGTATGCTTTGAGTTGCATGTTGCTCTAGAGAAATGGATCTGTTAAATGAATGAATGTAAATTTCATCAACATGACAGCTCAGTGTTTTGGATAGGAACAGAACTGCGGATTGTCTCTCCCTTCCTCTGAGCAGCTTACAGAAACGAAGCTGAGAGATACCTTGTGCATGCACCTATGTATTCTGAGACCTCTGGCTGGGTATTATGACCCCTTGTAAATCAAAACCCACAATAAAGACCTTTGGCCAGAACTAGAACAGGGTGTTGACAAACTCAAAAGAGCATTTCCCATGTCTGCTGCCATGGAGTAGAATTTTCATGTTTTCTCTGTACCATAATTGTAAAGTTTTCTTTTCCACAAAGCCATGCAGTAAATCATTGACTCAGCTTTTCAGTTAGTCTATGAAACTTATGCCCAGTACCCTACAATGGAATAGTGTTTTCATCTGGGCATGGATTTTACCTTGTGTCATTGTAGGCCCGAGCGGATAAGTAGATAAGTCATAAATACTTTCATCATGGTTTTTGGGAAATGTTGTTCTAAGTGTTCTGTTGCTGGTGATGTAGGCCTTTTTTTCTTTGCCTGTCCAGACATGTTTAACAACCCGAAATTTAGTTGATATGTACTGTATGTTACAAAAATAATTTCCTGGTACCCAATTAAACATAAACACCAAACTCCTCTATTATTAGCTTTATCAATTCAAATAATTTAGACACTGTGTCTGGTTGTGGAGCAGTGGCAGCCATGTGACAAAGGTACCGGGCAGCAGGTTTCACTATCAGCACAGATTCTATTGCTCATTCAGAAACCACAACTATCCCAGGTACATGGTCCTTTCAATGAAATAAAACTAAAGTAACACAAGTTAAAGAAAGAGCTAAGAACAAAGCAACCAAAACATGCATCTTATACCACTAACACTGGAGTGAAATTATCCTTTTTAAAATTTCTCTTGAGTCCTCAGACTAGCTGCCTTTAAAGACCTTGTTGAAAGCTACTTAAGTGGCAGCAGCTGGCCCTTATGATTCTACTAGAGCAGAGATAGGCTTGTTGGGAGCTGTCCATCAGACAGGCTCCACCTCTTACTACTGTACTACTTACCCACTCACAACACTTACATGGCACATGTATCCAAACTGACTTAAATTTTCCATAATCAGTAATTGATTGGTGGCACTAACATGTATCTTTTCTTGGGATGTTAGCTGTTAAGTTTTTATTTAAGTCTTTGACCCTATTAATGAAGTTATATGCTCTTGGAGAAGAATATAGGTTTGATTGTGTTCAGTTTATTCATCTAAACCCTGTTGGGCTCTCCAGTGAACAGTCCATGGCAAACATTCCTACTGGTTTTATCGGGATGTTGCTTCGCTGGGTCCTTCTGCTGTGTTTTTAAAATTATCTTCCTGCCTAACCTATGATGTCTGTATTCTCTCAGCCTTCTGCCTTCAATCCTCTACATATTACCCCTCCTGACATCAGTCCTCCCTATGGCAGCTACTTTGGTGTTCATCCAAATTCTGAGTCATCCCAACACCTTCTTAAATGTCCCATTTCTTACCTGGCAACCACTCCTGTTGGCCCTGCCCTTGCAGATCTCCTCTGTTGGTCCTCATTGATTGACCATTCGTTGCAGATGTCTGGGCTGCCTGGAGATACCCTTGATTAGACAGTAGGATTGGCCACCATGGAAATGGTAATGAACCACAAACCACTAGGACTGAGGATGCGGTGGAAAGCAGCAGTCACCACAGCTGACCCGCTGCAGGGGGTTCCCTCCCACCTGCCCTCAATACAGATGGAAATTCCACATGGAATAAACCCCAAAGATACTTACAGGCCACAATAACCTGCTTTGTCTTTAAGTGTAGCTGCCCATAATCCCCAATTTAATGCACCAAAAAGAGAACTAGAGAGCATTTGTCACCCTATCACTATCTGTGCCTTGATATATACTCGCAAAACCTTTGCATGTCAACCACCTTTGGGCTGCTGTTTCCCCATGTGGCTTTGTGATTTACCAAAATATTACTAACCTGTTGGACTTTGCCTGCCCCTTCACTTAGCTCCTCTAATGTCCAAATGCCAGCCTTTTGATGATACTTTCAGGCTTTCCAGATTGATTCATTTACATGTATTTATTTAGATTTATAGAGATGGCACAGTGAACGCAGACCCCCCGCCCCCATTGCTCCAGACACTGAGAGAGGGTGCAGAGCTACTGTTTCAGGAATTATACCCAAGACTGGACAAAGACAGCTCTGAGGTGAAAAGTGGTAAGACTGATACTGCTGTATCTGATATTGCCTCCAGCCCCAGCAGTGCATCAGGAACACAGAGGAATAATAATTTGTGGGACAGTGCATTTCCAACCATTAAAGTCCTCTCTCTGAGGCGTAAATTTACTTCATGCAGCAAATGGATCCAGCTCATTTTAAACAGCCTCTTTATAAAATGGCAGCATGTACAGTGCTGTTGTAGGTCATTTTATGTGACCCCATTGATCCTGTTGAAAACTGGAAATGCCATTTTTCCCTCATAATGCTCATCATTTGTCTGAGCCACAATATATATTATTATACTACATGTACGCTATGGTGCAAGAGTACAACTGTGTCACAAATTAACATGACTTATTTTCCAGATAGAAACAAAAACTGCTTTATTCTCCAGAAGGAAAGAAAGACTTACATTTTATGCTTAAGAAAAAAAGAAATAATAGACAGCATTGATTTACTGTGATTTTTCAAATGGCGTTCTACAGACCCATTTACAGTGTTGACTGAATAATTATTTTCTGTATCAGTGATTATTTATTCAGTCTAATTTTAGAGACTGTCTTGGTTTATTCTTGACAAAGTGTAGAGCTGTTGGTGCTCAGAGAAAGGACAGTTTGTGTTTTGTGTTACTATTTGTTAAAGCCTGGGCTAAAAGAGGGCCAAACTCACATCTGTGAATTTTACTGTTATAACCTCATAGGAATTTCTCTACAGTAATCATGGGTGCTATTGCCTGATACCAGCATATGATTAAACATGCAGCAGCTGATTAATAAGATATGACTTAAGTGGAGCATCTGGTGACAAGTATGTTTAGATTAGAGTTGCTGCCTTCAGATCTGATGGTTGCAGGTTTGCATCCTGCCTCTTGCTGTAGTGCCCTTGAGCAAGACACTTACGTAAAATAGTTTGAGTAAAATTACACAGCTAAATAGATTTAATTACACAGTATAAATGTGTAAATAGTTGCAGGTAGTTTAACATTGTAAGTCGATTTGGAGAAAAGTTTCAACTAAATGAATAATTGTAAGTAGAGGTACAGCTGAAAACTGAACACACAATTAATATTTAGCTAAAGGTCCAGAGAGCTGCTTCTATCACAAAGTCAGTCAGAGAACATCAGAACAATGAAAGAATCCAACTCAAGGACCATGTTCTGTCAGTAACTCCAAAGCCAGCTGCCCCACCAGCAGGGGATGGGCTTTGATCCCAAGGGAATAAGAGTTTGGTACTGAGAGCCTTGTGTTCCTTGGGATTACCTTCAGGGGCAGACATAACAGCCAAGAAATACAGAAAAGTTTAGTTACATTTGCATTTCGCTTTAAATTAACCTCATCAATGTACCTGAAATTGTTAAAGGTTGCTGCATCCTGGGAAGTCTCAAAGGCCTCAACTTAATTCTCAGCCTTCTACTTTAAAGAGGGTTTGTTTGCATTGACCTTTATACAGAGTTGGTTTCTGAATCCAATGGCATACTTGGATTTCATTTAATTTGCTCCTCTGAGATGTCCAGCAGAGTGTTTGTTGGAAAAAACGCATTTGGTTTCTGGGGGTTAGAAAACAATTATGGTCTACAGGAAATTCGTACAATTTGAAAGAAATATCAACCTGTGACAAATCAGTTTTAATTTTTTTACATTATGAATACTAAAAACCTTGATCTCTTACTGGGAAAATGAATGCTCAATTATCTGGTTATGTGAGATTGTGAGTTCAGTACAAATGACCTTGTCGAGCATTATGTTGTCTAAAGAAAATAATATTTAAAAATATGTAAATTATTGTAATTATTGAAATAAACATATTTCATCCAACATTAACTCAGTATCACACAACCACCCTCACTGTGATAAATACTGTATGTACAGTACTGTTATGAAGAAGAAAATTCCATGCATTAAAGTTGCCCACACTGCCTGAAGAGTCTTCAGTCAATAGTACAAATGCAAAAGCTTCACATAAACCTCATTCCACCTATTAGAAGCAGGGGCAGACCTAGTCTCGTAGCCTCCAGTAAACCTGCTGACGGAATTTGTCATACTCACAGGTGCTGTGTACCGGTCTACCTGAAGTGCCCCCTAATGGGAGGAATCTGAGAAGCTGACATGGTTATCCCACCTAGGAGATGTTAGCAATCAAGGATGCAAGGCATCTGTTAGAATGTGGAACAGCTCTGTCTTGAACAGACAGCCTGCAGATGATGCTAAACTGTCCAGTTTGTGTGCTTAATGGGACTGCACCGCTATCAAAAAACAGAAGCAAAAGATTCCCGTGCTTTACTTGCCTGCATTAAGAGCCTCCTTCAGTACATACTCCACCTGCCATCAGAACTATCAGGTCTCAGAAAACTGAATTAATCCTCTCTGCCCACCAAATTTAATACTGGGACTGCACCACCTACCCAAGCACTTCAAATTCCCATTCTAACTATTAATTCAACACCCACTGTCCATCTAAAATAGCTTAAACAATCACACATACAAGAATAGCATGAGATGTTTTCAGCAAACTATGCTTATTACCTGCTGTACAGTCTTCAGAAGATGCTAGAAAATTAAACATAGTCAACCTGAAAAAGTCTAATTTAAATGCAGGGCAACAGTGACAATCCTGGTATACAGTCCCAGTGCACGTACAAGAGGGCAATGCATTGTGGGAATGGATTAGAGCACTCTCTGCTGTGTTGCGAGATTTCTGAAGCCCTTATCAGGTTTCTGCAGGCCTGTCCAGGCACCACTGTCAGTGATCCAATAGTGGTGAAGACAGCGCTCATGCTGCCCCCAGCCTAATTATGAAGAAGCCCATTAAACGGTCACATCTCACCAGTTTATCAGCCAGAGATTTACAAGTATTCATCATCATTCAGAGATAGAGTGGGGCACAGGGCTGGAATGTTGATGAGTCAGTGTACACAAAGGGGCAGCTAGAGACCAGCAAGCTCAATATTCATTTTGACACCGCTTGGCCACACACTGCCTCACCTTAAGCTTCCTGTCCATCAGCTGCCTGTTACTGACAGCCCAACTGGACTGAGGAAATTGACTGATCAAGAAGAAAAGGCATCTGTATTACATACTTTGTTCTACCCTTCAAACCAGTGAGCATGGTGACAGCAGGAAAGGAAAGAGTGAGGAATGAGGTATGTTGATGTTCCTAAAGTTGCTTCTTGACTTGATCTACATTTACAAAGACATACTCTGTATTGCTGGCTGGGTCAAATAGTGTTGGTATAATAGAGAGTAAAACGTGGGCCCTGGGTTTGTTTAATAAAATGGTTTGGAGTTTATTTGGTTTGTTGTAACTGCCCACAGATTCTACCAAAATCTGTAAACACAGCAGATTTTTTTGGCTTCTAATAGAATATATTATATAAATTATGATAATATCACAAAGCTATAATGGCATTCCCTATTTTATGTTTGGATGTCAGGTAATAACGCCAATATTGAGAATTTGTGACTGACATTTCTGAAATGATTATAGTATCAACTATAGTAGTATAGTTGATTATAGTAGAATAATCAGTATGGTTGTGGTTTCTATGACAAGTTAGGATAAATACTATGAAAGAGCTTTTTCCATATAAACAATTCTGAATATCTAATAAATTAGGGATATTGAAAATGTCCTGCAGCAATAGAGATGGTCCATAAACATGACTTTCTCAAAAGAGTATTAAAACAATGTCAGGTGGTGGGAAAGCTTGAGTTTCAGACGCTTTTCATACTTTTGTTAGGATGAATTAGTATGAGTACATGATGTACAGTACAAAAATATTTTTGTGAAACATCTAAG
This sequence comes from Scleropages formosus, assembly GCF_900964775.1. NCBI lineage: Eukaryota > Metazoa > Chordata > Actinopteri > Osteoglossiformes > Osteoglossidae > Scleropages > Scleropages formosus. Next base: position 1,811,979 of record NC_041826.1, read on the forward strand.
TGCCTAAGACTTTTGCACAGTACTGTATTTACATTGATTGATGTAGTAGAATTTATACAGTGTAGGTTGATACATTAAGAATCCAGAAACTGAAACAAACGTTTAAAACAGTCATGTATTGACAGTGTGTATACAGCCATCGCCATGGTAGCTCATGCTGAGTAGTATTCTGTTAACCTAAATTATGCACAAGAAAAATGGTTGTGAGAGATTTAACAGTCACTGGCAGGACTGCATGTGACATTCCAAACTATTACTGTAGTTCCTTATACACAAGGTCATATTTTGACATTTGCATTGACATTTATTTATTTAGCAGATGCTTTTCTCCAAAGCGACTTCCAATGAACATAGAAGGAGTGTGCTCTGCAACAGTATAGCCCTCATGACCACTGGAACAGAAATGAGAACATGGTGAATGACTGTGAGGAGAGGCAACCTCCATCACCAGGCAGTTGCCCTAGAACCTGTAACCTTCTAGAACTTTCCTCTTGTATCACGGTATCACGCCAGCTGAAGGTCAGGAAGAGACTTTGATTTCCTCCAGTGATGGGCTTGGTGGACATGACATCTTTCATCGTAACAAAAAAAAATCAGAGTGTAATTGAAAAGTTTGCTGTCATTTTCTATTGGGCTATGCTATTTACTCTTTAATTTAATGAGCTGTATGTATCCAATTTTAAGCGGAATAGGTGTGCAGGATATTCTGGTTTCTAAAACTGACTGTGGCCATTTAGCAGAATCAATAAGCACAATTTTTGGTGTTTTGTGACCTTTGACCCCCTGCAAGGCTGGTCAAAGTTTCCTAGTGGGGGATAAGGGTCAAGTCCCAGGTGGTCACCTCAAAACAAACTCTCTATGGTCTTATATGCTGTGCCAATGTGCTCCTATTAAACAGCTAAACATTTTGTTGCCATGGTTAATAATCACATTGAGTTCTAAATATTAGATGTGTTTACTCAAATATAACTCTCGCCTTGCCAGTGGTATTGACCGAGTCCTACAAAGTTCAATTCAATTCAATTCAATTCAACTTATTTTTATAAAGTGCTTTTACATTACATTTACATTTATTCATTTAGTAGATGCTTTTGTCCAAAGTGACGTACATCTCGGCAAAAATACAATTTGTGCATTACATTAAGAGAAAGAGACATGGCTGCAGACATGTGACTCTTAACTAAACCTAATTTGTTACCTTCCACTTGATGCACTGATGTTCATTGTTCAAGTAGGTGCATAAAGCACAGGATAGATAAATCCTGATAACCTACTACCAATTTTTTATAATAATAATAATAATAATAATAATAATAATAATAAGATACACAAAATCACATACAATGCCAGAGTAGCAGCTGTATAAAGGCTTATCTGGGGATGCTCATGAAGTTACGGTGCATGAACATTTACACCATACATGAACTGGAGAAATCTTGGGCGAAACGGGTCTGGAAAAGATGAGTTTTCAGACCCTTCTTGAATGTAGACAGAGTTTCTGCAGTTCTGAGTGAGAGGGGAAGGGTGTTCCACCACAATGGAGCCAGAACTGAGAACCTCCGTGCTTTACCTTTTGTGCGTGGGACCACCAAGCAGGCAGAAGTAGATGAGCAAAGGGGTCTGGCTGGGGTTGATCAAGTCCTTTTCTCACAGTGTGGCACAGAGCACTGAACAAAGGCAAAAGGGCAAAGAAACAAATACATATGACAAATAAACAAAAATAACTGTTGATTACAGACTAGCATTACACATTACCAATGCATTTATTAAAGCTATAATTATGCCTACTGGCCACAGAGGAAAGGAACCAAAAAGACTCACAACTGAAAGTCAAGGGAGGAAAAAAACTGCTGGAGGTCCAAGTGCCAGTGGCTGACCACCCCTCCTGGACATTCTAGATAGAACAAGACTTACTTCAGTTTACAGGTAATAATAGCATTGTTGCTGAATGTTGACTTAATTTCCCAGTCCGCTAAGGTATATCTCATCTATCATGGCAGTTGGTCATCAACTTCAGTCAGCATTGACTGACAGCCAGCCAGCCTCCTCAGATCTTATTATATGACAAGAATGCTCAAGAAGAAGAAATTGCTAGTAATTTATAACTTACAGAAAATAGACAGTTTAATACAGAGGGGGAAAACAGAAACACAGCCAAGTGGAATTACATTTTGTAATGGTATGCCCAAGTGAACATGTCTTTAGTCTTTAAATCTTTAGTCTGGATTTAAAGACTGAGACAGAAGGGGCACTTGGTAGACTATTCCACAGTTTAAATGCGCTATAACTATGTTTCTCAACTGAAGGAATCACGACATAGTCAAAGCATTAACATGAGACACAAATGACAGCTTTCCATCCAGCAAGACACCCAGATCCTTGACACAATCTGTACGCTTGAAGCTTATTCCATTTTTGGTAAAGATTGGTGTGATTGTTTCAAGAGTTTTGATATCACCGCCTACCACAAGTGCATCTGTTTCAGAGGCATTTAAATGAAAAAAATGTACTCTTCCATAGTTTTATATTGGTAAAACAATTAGGTAAAAACAAATAAAACACATACCTGTGTGTCATCAGCATATGAATGGAATCTTACACTGTGTTTGCAAAAAACATCACCCAATGGGAACATATAGAGTGAGAATAATAATGGACTTAACACAAAGACCTGAGGCACACCATATTGAACCATAGTTGAAATTGAGGGGGTGCAGTCATCAGATTTCAATTTCAATTATTTATGGTTAGCTGATTATGAATTGAACTATTTCAGAACAGTACTCCTTAGTCCAACCAGGTTTTCAAGTCTACTCAGTAGGATACTATGGTCTACAGTATCAAACGCATTCTGAACAGCATGAGAGGAGACAAGAATATCATTAAGGAAACCAGACTGAAATTTTTCCAGTATATTATGATAATTAAGATATTTTACAATTTGGCAAGCTACGATCTTTTGGAAAATTTTGGATAAAAGTGGTAGATTAGAGAGAGGTCTATAATTACTTGGGTTTTTAGAATCCAGATCCAATTACAGTAGGAATCTAATAATGGCGATTTTAAAAGCCTTTGGAACACAGCCATTAAGTTATGACGTAACAATAGCTATTGATAATAGGTTCCACGAGCATGAAAACTGCAGCTTTCAGTAATTTAGTGGGGATTGGGTCTAAAGGACAGTTAGTACCTTTCATAGAGCGAATTAGCTTGATAATTTCCTCTACATTGAAGCTACACTTGCACTGGCTAAGATCGAACCACAGGGCACTATGCCCAGGTAGTCTCTAATTTATTATTGAAAAACGATATAAATTCACCATTAGTAATGGAAGTAGAAATACATTGTCTATCTTTGTGTTCACCAGTTAATAAGCGATGGTAAACAAGAAACAATGGTTTTTCCCGATTTTCATCAATTAACTTTGCATTTGGATCTTGCATGAAAGTGTTTTTGTATATTTTTTTAGACAATCGGACCAGGCAACAGCTAAACGCCATTTTCGCTCTAATTTATGGCATTCTAACTTTATAACATGAATTAATTGTTGAACCACGGCGAGTTTCTTAGTTCAAATATATTTAGTTTTTGCTGGAGCCGCAGAATCTAAGGCCAATTTCACCACTGAATTATACTTGAAAGATTTTTAATCATTCAATATGAGTACACTTGTTCCAAAATCAGATTTTCTAATGTAATCGATAATTTTAGCAGCAATATTTTCATTAATATTATATGTTGCACGACTTTGGCCTTACTTGTCAAACGGCACCAGCTGGTATAGATCAAAGATTTAGTAATGATCGGAAATTGTCTCGTTTAAGGAATAATATTTACACGATGAAAATCTATGCCGTAGGTTATGATGAAATCAAGCGTATGGCTACAAGAATGAGTTTGACATTAGCACCTTGAGTATAACCGACGAAATATTAGAGAGACATAAAACTTAGTTCAAACAAAGCAAAATTATCTGTGGGTCATCTATTCTGTTTCTTTGCTATGCCTGTGTTCAAGGAATCAAGCGCTCTGTGTCACCGCGTGAGAAAGGCGCTTTATAAAAAATAAATTGAACTGAATTGAACTGAATATATAATCTATTCTTTTCAGAACACTGACTCCAGCACGACGTACAGAGCAAGATTTACGGAAATAATTATATCCGCCTGCAGCAGCTTCAATTGCGGAATTGTAGGACTCACCTAGCCAGGTTTCGGTAAGAAAGAAGAGATCGGACTTGTAACTTAATAATAAGTTGTTTACTAAAGCAGTTTGACTTGTTATAAGGTTATCTGGTGGATTGTATTAGCTACAGGCAGAATGCATGTTCAGAAATTAAATTAGCAGGAGATGGTTGTGCTAGGGGGTGCGGTGGTGCAGTGGGTTGGACCACAGTCCTGCTCTCGGGTGGGTCTGGGGTTCGAGTCCCGCTTGGGGTGCCTTGCGACGGACTGGCGTCCCGTCCTGGGTGTGTCCCCTCCCCCTCCGGCCTTACGCCCTGTGTTACCGGGTAGGCTCCGGTTCCCTGCGACCCCGTATGGGACAAGCGGTTCTGAAAATGTGTGTGTGTGTGTGTGTGGTTGCGCTAATGGCTATGTCTGAAGAACAGGGTGTTTAGGAAAAATGGTAGTTTGTTGCACTTAGATTAGAACCCCATTCTATGCTTTGGCATTAACCTGACATGCTTTTGAGAAGACTAAGAAAGTCAAAACTCCCATTCTTCAGCACTGATTATAATATATTCAGATAGTCTACGTTTTATACCAGCCCATCCAGTAAAAATATTTTAATGGAATAAATGGGTATCTGCAGGCAGTTTACCACCTCTTGCCTCCGGAGTATTCCTGTTTGTCAGGTGTTCTCCAGAATCCACGAAGCATATTATACCCCCCTTACACTTGAAATAGACTGAAAATGCATTCAGCTCTTCCTCCAGGCACTGAATTCCATTATCGAGGTGCTGTGCATCAGTCTAGCACACATCGAAGTGTCGGATCTTTTCTTGATGGTGGTGATGGGGCAACACCGTTGATGACAAAAACCTGACAATTTTCTTAAGAATTCTGAGGTTGCTGGTCTCAGTTTCCTCAAGCCATTTTGATGCTCTTTACACAGTGCTTTGACAAACTATTCACATGCAGCACACACTGTGTATATCTCTTCACAGTGCTTTTATTCTGTAGTTATCTTATTTTATAATCTATTGCTCAGAGGATAGGTGACGCAGTGGGTTGGACTGGGTCCTGCTCTCCGGTGGGTCTGCGGTTCGAGTCCTGCTTGGGGTGCCTTGCGACGGATTGGCATCCCATCCTGAGTGTGTCCCCTCCCCCTCTGGCCTTACACCCTGTGTTACCGGGTAGGCTCCGGTTCCCCGTGACCCTGTATGGGACGAGCGGTTCTGAAAATGTGTGTGTGTGTGTGCTCAGAGGATAGAACTCATTATGGGAATTTTGTTTATTCTCAGTATAAAAGTTTTGGCATAAAAAAGTCATGTTCTGAAATACACACACACACACACATTTTCAGAACCGCTTGTCCCATACGGGGTCACGGGGAACCGGAGCCTACCCGGTAACACAGGGCGTAAGGCCAGAGGGGGAGGGGACACACCCAGGACGGGACGCCAGTCCGTCGCAAGGCACCCCAAGCGGGACTCGAACCCCAGACCCACCGAAGAGCAGAACTGTGGTCCAACCCACTGCGCCACCGCACCCCCTGTTCTGAAATACCATAATGCAAAACACCAATAAAAAAAAAATAAAAAATAACTAAAAGACCAATAAAATGGTCCTTTAGTATTTGCATTCATTCAGTACCTGAAATTACATGTAGTAGCTGCAACATTATATCAGCTTGGTGCTTTGTTATAAATGACTTGAAACAATTAAGAAAAGAGCAGATCAAGCAGGAAGTCAGAAGACATGATCAAATGCAAAGCCCCAACTAACCGTGAACAATTTGTTTTGAAAATCTTATGACTGCACCCCCTCCAACTCAACTATGGTTCGATATGGTGTGCTACAGGGCTCTGTGTTAGGTCCATTATTGTTCTCACTGTATATGTTACCATTGGGTGATGTTATTCGTAAACAAAATGTATCTCTCCACTCATATGCCGATGACACACAGTTATATGTTTTGTTTAAGCCTGATGACCCATCAGATGTGGTATCTTTTGCCAATTGTTTTACCAATATAAAACTATGGATGAGTAAAAATGTATTTTTCTGGTTGTCTTGTTGGATGGAAAGCTGTCATTTGTGTCTCATGTTAATGATTTGACTAAGGCATCCTTCTTTCAGTTGAGAAACACAGCTAAATGAACGTGATTCCCATATAGGCAGGATGCTGAGAAATTGGTTCATGCTTTTGTTTCAAGAAGGTTGGACAATTGTAATGCTTTATTATCGGGTTGTCCATACCAGACTGTATCCAGGCTACAGTTGTACAAAATACTGCTGCAAGAATTGTCACTATAACTAGGAAGTACAACCATATAACACCGATACTGAAATCGTTGCATTGGCTCCCCGTTACACTTAGAGTTGATTACAAAATCCTACTTCTGACCTATAAGGCAGTACATGGCATTGCTCTGGCTTACCTTTGCGAGATTGTTGATTCTTATATCCCAGGATGATATCTCCGTTCATTAGAGGCAGGTTACCTTAAAGTATCTGTGATCAATAGGACCTCAGTAGGAGGTCGCGCCTTTAGCTATAGAGCGCCTAAACTGTGGAATAGTCTTCCGGTTACTGTCAGAAATGCCGTCTGTCTCAGTCTTAAATCCAGAATAAAGACTGAAACACTAAAGACATGTTCATTCAAGCGCACACACTTTCTGAACCACTTGTCCCATACGGGGTCGCGGGGAACCAGAGCCTAACCCAGCAACTCAGGGCATAAGGCTGGAAGGGGAGGGGACACATCCAGGATGGGACGCCAGTCCATCGCAAGGCACCCCAAGCAGGACTCGAACCCCAGACCCAGTGGAGAACAGGACCTGGTCCAACCCACTGCACCACCGCACCCTCTTCTCTCAAGCATATCACTACAAAATGTAATTTCACTTTTGCTGTCTTTCTGTTTTTCCCATCTCTGTATCAAAATGTATTAAACTAATTTCTTTAAGTTATAATTTATATCTGGGGGTGCAGTGGTGCAGTGGGTTGGACCGGGTCCTGCTCTCCAGTGGGTCTGGGGTTCGAGTCCCACTTGGGGTGCCTTGCGACGGACTAGCGTCCCGTCCTGGGTGTGTCCCCTCCCCCTCCGGCCTTACGTCCTGTGTTGCTGGGTAGGCTCCGGTTTCCCGTGACCCCGTATGGGACAAGCGGTTCAGGAAGTGTGTGTGTGTGTGTGTGTGTGTGTGTGTGTGTGTGTGTGTGTGTGTGTGTGTGTGTGTGTGTGTATATATATATATATATATATATATTATATATATAATTTATATGGGGGGCACAGGGGTGCGGTGGTGCAGTGGGCTTGGCCAGGGACTACTCTGTGGTGGGTCTGGGGTTTGAGTCCTGCCTGCGATGCCTTGCGGTAGACTGGCGTCCTTTCCTGGGTGTGTCTCCTCTCCCTGTAAACCTGTGTCCTGTGTTGCTGGGTTAGGCTCCGGTTTGCCATGATCCCACTTGGGTGAAGCGGTTGTAGACATTCTGTTTATATATTTATATTGTTATATATTACTACAGAACCACCCCATGCTGACCGAAAATGATGACCAACTGACATGATGGATGAGACATACCTTGCTGAACTGGGAAATCAAGCTACCATACAGCAACAGTGCCATTATTACCTGTAAACTGATTTAGAAGTCTTATTTAATCTAAAATGTCCAGGACGGGTGGGCAGCCACTGGCACTTGGAAACCTACCATTTTTTTTCTCTCTTGGCTTTCAGTGGAGAGTTTTTTTGTTCCTTTCCTCCATGGCCAGTAAGCATAATGATATCTTTATAAAAGCATTGATAATGTATCACGCTAGTCTGTAGTCAACTGTCTTCTTTGTTTCTTTGTCTGATGTATTTGTTTCTTTTCCTTATGCCTGTGTTCAAGCACTCTGTCACTGCGTGAGAAGAGTGCTCTGTAAAAATAATTTAAATTGAATTGAATTATAATTCAGTTGTAACTTATTTTTTTAATTCATGAGGTTTTTATTTTGTTAACTTTGTTAATTATTAATTTATTCATTGTTAATTTATTAATTTCAATTTAATTAAAATCAGTTGTTAAATGGACAAATCAGAAGTATTCGACAACCTCCTACACATGGCAATCATCAAGTTATCAGAAATGAAGTCTTTGAGCTTCAAAAACCCCTTATGAAGAAAAAATCAAGGCTTTCGTTTACCCCGCCTGGTATGGGGTCACCGGGGTCCCACCCTGGAGCCAGGCCTGGGGGGGGGGCTCGCATGCGAGCGCCTGGTGACCAGGTCTATGCCCACGGGGCCTGGCCGGGCTTAGCCCGAAGCCATGACGTGGAGCCACTCTTCGGTGGGCTCACCACCTGCCGGAGAAACCGTAAGGGGCCGGTGCATTGTGATTTGGGCGGTGGTTGGGGCCAAGTGCCCGGCCGACCCAAACCTCGGGCACCAACTCTGGTTTTTGGGACTTGGAATGTCACCTCACTGGCGGGGAAGGAGCCTGAGCTGGTGCGGGAGGTTGAGAGATACCGTCTAGATATAGTCGGGCTCACTTCCACTCACAGCTTGGGTTCTGGAACCACTCTTCTCGATCAAGGGTGGACTCTCTACTATTCTGGCGTTGTCCAGGGTGAGAGGCGGCGGGCGGGTGTGGGCTTATTAATAGCCCCCCAGTTCAGCCGCCATGTGTTGGAGTCTACCCCGGTGAATGAGAGGGTCATCTCCCTATGCCTTCGGGTCAGGGAACGGTCTCTCACTGTCGTTTGTGCTTATGCGCCTAGCGGCAGTGTAGAGTACCCGGCCTTTTTCGAGTCCCTGGGGGGCGTGCTGGAAAGCGCCCCCACTGGGGACTCTGTCGTTCTACTGGGGGACTTTAACGCCCACGTGGGCAGCGACAGTGATACCTGGAGGGGCGTGATTGGGAGGCCTCCCTGATCTGAACCCGAGCGGTGAGTTGTTGTTGGATTTCTGTGCTAGTCACGGTTTGTCCATAACGAACACCATGTTCATGCATAAGGGTGTCCATCAGTGCACTTGGCACCAGGACACCCTAGGTCGGAGGTCGATGATCGACTTTGTAGTCGTTTCTTCTGATCTTCGGCCGTATGTCTTGGACACTCGGGTGAAGAGAGGGGCTGAGCTGTCAACTGATCACCACCTGGTGGTGAGTTGGATTCGATGGCGGGGGAAAAAGCTGGACAGACCTGGCAGGCCCAAACGCATAGTGAGGGTCTGTTGGGAACGTTTGGCGGAGGCCCCTGTCAGAGAGGTCTTCAACTCCCACCTCCGACAGAGCTTCAACCAGGTCCCGAGGGAGGTGGGGGACATCGAGTCCGAATGGACTATGTTCCGCGCCTCCATTGTCGGGGCGGCGGTTCGGAGCTGCAGCCATAAGGTCTCCGGCGCCTGTTGCGGCGGCAATCCCCGAACACGGTGGTGGACACCGGAGGTAAGGGATGCCGTCAAGCTGAAGAAGGAGTTCTATCGGGCCTGGCTGGCTCATGGGACTCCTGAAGCAGCTGACGGGTACCGACGGGCCAAACGGAGCGCGGCTCTGGCAGTCGCCGCGGCAAAAACTCGGGCTTGGGAGGAGTTCGCTGAGGCCATGGAGGAAGACTTGCGGTCGGCCTCAAAGAGATTCTGGCAAACCGTCCGGCGACTCAGAGGGGGGAAGCGGTGTTCCACAAACACTGTTTACAGTGGAAGTGGTGCGCTGCTGACCTCAGCTGAGGATGTCCTCGGGCTGTGGAAGGAGTACTTTGAGGATCTCCTCAATCCCTCCGACACGCCTTCCGTAGAGGAAGCTGAGGCTGGGGACTTGGAGGGGGACTCGTCCACTACCCTGGCTGAAGTTGCTGAGGTAGTCAAAAAACTCCTCGGTGGCAAGGCTCCGGGGGTGGATGAGATCCGCCCCGAGTTTCTCAAGTCTCTGGATGTTGTGGGGCTGTCTTGGCTGACACGCCTCTGCAGCATCGCGTGGAGCTCGGGAACCGTGCCTCTGGACTGGCAGACCGGGGTGGTGGTCCCTCTTTTTAAGAAGGGGCACCGGAGATTGTGTTCCAACTACCGGGGGATCACACTCCTTAGCCTCCCTGGGAAAGTCTATGCCAGGGTACTGGAAAGGAGAATCCGACCGATAGTCGAACCTCGGATTCAGGAGGAGCAATGCGGTTTTCGCCCTGGCCGTGGAACACTGGACCAGCTCTATACCCTCACTAGGGTGCTGGAGGGTTCGTGGGAGTTTGCCCAACCAGTCCATATGTGTTTTGTGGACCTGGAGAAGGCATTCGACCGTGTCCCTCGTGGCATCCTGTGGGGGGTACTTCAGGATTATGGGGTTCGGGGCTCGTTGCTACGGGCTGTTCGTTCCCTGTATGACCGGAGCAGGAGCTTGGTTTGCATTGCCCGCAGTAAGTCAGACCTGTTCCCGGTGCATGTTGGACTCCACCAGGGCTGCCCTTTGTCACCGATTCTGTTCATTATCTTCATGGACAGAATTTCTAGGCGCAGGCAGGGAACGGAGGGTGTCTGTTTTGGTGGCCGCGAGATCTCGTCTCTGCTTTTTGCGGACGATGTGGTCCTGTTGGCTTCATCAAGTCAAGACTTGCAGCGTGCACTGGGGAGGTTTGCAGCCGAGTGCGAAGCGGCGGGAATGAGAATCAGCACCTCCAAATCCGAGGCCATGGTTCTCAGTTGGAAAAAGGTGGATTGCCCCCTCCGGGTTAGGGGGGAATTGCTCCCTCAAATGGAGGAGTTTAAGTATTTCGGGGTCTTGTTCACGAGTGAGGGAAAAATGGAGCGGCAGGTTGACGGACGGATCGGTGCGGCGTCCGCAGTAATGCGGTCATTGTACCGGTCTGTTGTGGTGAAGAGGGAGCTGAGTCGTAAGGTGAAGCTCTCAATTTACCGGTCGATCTACGTTCCTACCCTCACCTATGGTCATGAACTCTGGATCATGACCGAAAGAATGAGATCACGGATACAAGCGGCAGAAATGAGTTTCCTCCGCAGAGTGGCTGGGCGCACCCTTAGGGATAGGGTGAGGAGCTCAGTCACCCGGGAAGAGCTCGGAGTAGAGCCGCTGCTCCTCCGCATCGAGAGGAGCCAGTTGAGGTGGCTCGGGCATGTGTTCCGGATGCCTCCTGGAAGCCTCCCTGGGAAGGTGTTCCGGGCTTGTCCCACTGAGAGGAGGCCTCGGGGCAGACCCAGGACACGTTGGAGAGACTATGTCTCCCGGCTGGTCTGGGAATGCCTTGGGGTTCCCCCAGAGGAACTGGAGGAGGTGTGCGGGGAGAGGGAAGTCTGGAGGACTCTGCTCGGACTGCTGCCCCCGCGACCCGGCCCCGGATAAAAGCGGAGGAAGATGGATGGATGGATGGAAGTCTTTGAGCTCCAATATGTAGTGGTCATGGTACGAGACCATCCCATTGCCTCCTAGCTCCTGTCAAAGACATCCTAGTGAGGGACTGAATAACCTTGCCTGATTGAAGGTGAGAACCCTTGAGGTGATTCCAAGCCAGAACTGTAATATATCTAGCATTCTGCTGCAACTATTTGCAAAGCCTAGTAACCAAATACTGAAAATAGAGTATTTAGAAAAATAGTCTGGATCATGATCCAGTAGCATTTTGTTTGCCATTTGGCTCACTGGGTAAAATGATTTTCAGGAAGGTATGTGTTAAAATATTATCTTTAAACAGTATTATGAGCACACTTTGTCAGCTCAGGTTGATGAAATGTCACTTACCTGTCAAGACTAACATTTCAGTTTGTGGTGGTACTTTACCTTTAACCATGTTAAGTATGTCAATTCTTACAAAGTGTAGTATAAATCGGAGATGAAATGGCATCTCAAAAATGAGAATTTTGCTGCGAAATTATTTGTAGCACTGCCTTTGAGGAAGGACCAATGATCAGTTGTAACACTTCCTCTCATTGTGAATGAACCCTTGTTACACAGTCTAAAGAAAAGACTGAATGCAGTGTAAAAGTTTCATATTAAGGTTACATGACATGTTACTGAGCATTATTTTTCCCTGACCATATAATGAAAGAAGCTTTCTGCCTGCATTTAACATCACATGTGAGAGTGCAATACCTCATCATTATATTTACATTTATCTATTTAGCAGATGCAGGGGGTGTGGTGGGGCAGTGGGTTGGACCTGGTCCTGCTCTCCGGTGGGTCTCGGGTTTGAGTCCTGCTTGGGGTGCCTTGCGGCGGACTGGCGTCCCGTCCTGGGTGTGTCCCCTCCCCCTCTGGCCATACGCCCTGTGTTACCGGGTAGGCTCCGGTTCCCCGCGACGCTGTATGGGACAAGCGGTTCCGAAAATGTGTGTGTGTGTGTATTTAGCAGATGCTTTACTCCAAAGTGAATTCCAATGAACACTCTATCACCTTCATATGAACTCTATATCATCAATGAGGTAATTACTGAAACAACATCACATCTCACACACACACACACACACACACACACACACACACACACACACACACACACACACACACACACACACACATTTCCAGAACCGCTTGTCCCATACGGGGTCACGGGGAACCGGAGCCAACCCAGTAACACAGGGCGTAAGGCCGGAGGGGGAGGGGACACACCCGGGACGGGACGCCAGTCCGTCACAAGGCACCCCAAGCGGGATTCGTACCCCAGACCCACTAGAGAGGAGGACTGTGGTCCAACCCACTACGCCACCGCACCCCCTTGAAACAACATCAAGTTTGGAATATTTATATTATGTTTATGTCTACATCTGTATTTTCAGCACTGTGACTGATTATTTGTTGCCACAGCAGTTTACCATATTGAAAAGACTGCTTTTGAAAGCTGCTAGGATTGAAGTTGTGAATAAGCATCATATATGTGTGCCATTGTATACTGTCCTGTGTCTTCCTTCTGCTCACATAACACTGAGCTATGTTGTCCTTTGGGACATACCAGAACTGTTAATCTGTCCTTATATCGCAAAAAAAAAAAACCCCAAAAAAGACCCCACAGTATCCCACAATACCCCTGTCTTGAGCTACATGACAGCACACTTGGCATTTTCTGGAATTTCTTTGGTGAGGATTAGAGTGTGTGCCTAAAATGTGCTTTGGGGAGATACGTGTTATTGTCACAATGAAAAAGAAAAAAAATTAAAAGAAAAGTGGGAATGCTGCGGTATCATTTCTGTTTTCTCTAAACTACTCTTTTGAATGTCATGAAGGATAACAATAAGAGGCTTTGCAAACTTCCAAAAACTTAAAGTACATTTTAATCACTGTCCTCTTTTCTGCACATTATTTTCAGTTCTAAAATTAAGATACATGATGAAAGAAAACATATTTGAATAAGAATGTTTATAGTGCGGGGGCGCAGGTGGCGCAGGTGGCGCAGTGGGTTGGACCGGGTCCTGCTCTCCGGTGGGTCTGGGGTTCGAGTCCTGCTTGGGGTGCCTTGCGGCGGACTGGCGTCCCGTCCTGGGTGTGTCCCCTCCCCCTCCGGCCTTATGCCCTGTGTTGCCGGGTAGGCTCTGGTTCCCTGTGACCCCATATGGGACAAGCGGTTCTGAAAATGTGTGTGTGTGTGTGTGTGTGTGTGTGTGTGTGTGTGTGTGTTCAGAACTTTTGACAAAATTACAGAACCACATTCTAATAAACATCACTAGAAGGCATTGTCTCAACCACATGGAAAGGATTATAATGCTCCTCGCCAGTTATATTTAGTTTTGTATAACTATAATTTGGTAAACCTGCCATCTGGTTTAATGCCATGACAATGATAGCTATGCGTTTTATTTCAATATTTTCATATATTCTTAAATTAATGTTTTACCATGTGTTTTTATACAACAAAATAACCAACAAAGTCATGAACAGAATCATTGATGTGAGGCTATTGGGGGAGATTCAACAAGAACAGCAAAGCTCAAACATTGTGTCATGATCACTACATGAATACTGTCAGCCCAGAGTCCTTTTCACTGCACTGCAACTCTACATTTCACTGAAGGACAGCTGAAGGCCTGACATCCTGCAGATAAATGGCTCTAGTCAGGCTGAGGTGAACATTCATTTGTTTGGCAGATTAAACAGCATTGTCTGATGTGTGTTGTCACTGGGACACATCAGATCATGATTTTCCTCACTATCTGTATGTCCTGTGTTTTCTTCAAGTCTTCTTTTTCCCTTCAGAGCTCCATGTGAGCCCAATAATGTGTAAGCATGTGCTAGCAATCTGGGCCAGTTTGATCCAGACTGAAACTGCTAAAACACTGTGATCCCCAGTTCCCTCTCATATGTTGACCAAGTTTTTTCTGATAGAGATAAGGTCTGGTTAGCATAACCCACCACTTTCTCCATGCCATCCTGCACCTGTGTGAGAAACACTTCCATTGCAGTAAGGGAGGCTTCTGTGTAGACAATAAATGGGAGGTTGAAATCAGGTGTACAAATTGGCTCACTATATAGAGCAAAACACATGTAATGTATAAATGAAGTGGGAGACAGAGTCCCTGGCAGCAACTGACTGGTCTTCAGGTTTAGCATGTGCTTCAGACTCTCCTGGAGATGAGGAAAGAAGTGTTTGAAAGACATGAGTTTGATGAGAGATTCAGCAGTTCTGACTGAGAGAGCAAGGGCATTCCACAACATCAGAACCAGAACTGAAAACCTTTTAATTTTTAGTTTTGGACCTCTTGTGCATGGGACCACCAAGTGCGCAGAGGTGGAGGAGCATAGTAGTCTGGTTAGGGTGTAGCGAGTGATCAGGACTTCTAGATATCAGAGTGTAGATTCATTGATGGTTTTGCCAGCCTTAACCAGAATCTTGTACTTGATACAGGCAGCTAGAGTATAGGAAGACAATGGAGAGCAATAATAAAGGAAGATACATGGGCACGGTTTGTTACGCCAAACACAATCTGTGCAGTGACATTATGAACCAGCTGGAAAGGTCTGATGGAGGAGGCCAGAAGACTAGACCAGACAAGAGAGAGTTGCAGTAGTACAGGCAGGATATCACCATCACCCAGACTAGAAACTGTTGAGTTTGTTCTCAGAAAAAGGCATATTCTGTAGATGTTATGCTGGATGTACTTGCACAATGAGATTATGGTATCAATGAGTTGGCAGGACAGACTTGAGTTAATCATTACTCCCAAATTCTCAGCTGAAGAAGTAGGTGAAATAAGCAATTTTCCAGTTTTATAGAAAATTCTCCTGTCTTCCTTTCAGGTGTCCAGGAGAAACAAGACACAGCTACCACTGTAGGCATGTTGGTAGTGTGAGCAGTCCAGTACAGAATGGACTGTGACAGGCAAAACAATAGAGACTAATATGCCATGCAGACATTCACCGTTATTGCTCCGCCATATTGCAACATACATTAATTAATTACACACTTCATTTTACAAAGCAGAACATAACCCAGCCCCTTTTGGTGTTGACAGAGCATATGTTACATTAGAGCTGCCACACTTTGAGTTACGGTCTTATGAATGAATGTGTCTAACATAACAGTATGCACCTTTACTTCCCAGCTTCAAGGCCTGGCTTGAGCTCTATTTCTCTGGGTTTTGCTCTGCTACTAATTTCTTCCTACAATTCAGAAGCACAGTTCAGCGTCACCGGTCACCTGTCACTGCCTTGGCCTTAGTGGGTACCAGAGTGTGGTTGTGTGTCAGTGTCTTATATTGAACTACTGGCCAACTGGGCTTCATCCTCCCTTATAACCGGTGCTTCTCAAGACTGGCTCCATTTCACCTTGATCTTGAATGGTTGTGCAGGCATGGAAAAAGATAGATTTGAATAAAATTCAGAACATGTTCAGAATTTTTTTGCTTCATGAACATTTGTTCTCAACACACAAGAAGCTTGCTGAGAGATGTCCTGTTCAGAGCAGCAGGATACAAATATTGTAACTCAGGTTTTCAGTGAAATTTTCTTGAAAATTGGATCACCAGTTAAAGAAGAAGGGGGTGCAGTGGCGCAGTGGGTTGGACCAGGTCCTCCTCTCTAGTGGGTCGGGGGTTCGAGTCCCACTTGGGGTGCCTTCCGACAGACTGGTGTCCTGTCCTGGGTGTGTCCCCTCCCCCTCCAGCCTTGTGCCCTGAGTTGCCAGGTTAGGCTCTGGTTCCCTGTGACCCTGTATGGGACAAGTGGTTCAGAAAGTGTGTGTAATTAAAGAAAAACTGTTAAACAGAATATCTGTTTGTGCATGACTACCTAGTAAATACCGTGTATGCTTATTTATAAAGAAACATAACATACATTATGTCCATATAAATTAATTGGGATTTTTCTACATTTCACTGATTTACCATCTGTTTCTATGTGGTCTTGTGCATATTCTCCCTCCATACATTATTATTACAGATTTACAGGGGGTTTAGGGTAAGGATTTAGCTATTTTCTCAGAGACAGATTCCGTGACTGACTCTGAAAAATCCTTGAGAGGATCACCTCACTGAACAAAAGGCAATGACAAACACAGCATGGGGTCAGTTTCCCTAGGGGATGTGATCTTTTTCTGAAGTTTTTATGGATGAAATCTTTCACTTGAGTCAACAACAGTTGCTCTACCCCATGCCCTTCACCTGTTTCTGGTTCAGTTGGTATGAACATGTTCAGGGCAGTATGATGGGGTCTAGAGGATTGTAAGAGATGAGGCAGGAAACAGGAGGAGATGCAGTCGCCCGTTGCTGTGGGCTTTTATTTGCCTCAGACAGTGGAGAAGGAAGGAGATGGGAAAGGGGGAGCAGGGAACAGGTAGGGAGAGGTTTCGTGCTGGTTGGGGGGGCTGGGAGAGTCGGGTCAGTCGGGACGTGGTCTTCGTCTCAGGGTTCGGATCTGCAGTCGCCTCTGTCTTGTTCTCCTCCTCGGTCTCTTCCCCCTACTGCTGGGCACCAGGGAAAAAATAGGGGATGAAATCAGCCCCAGCTGTGGCTGCTTTGCCCCCGTCTCCGCCCCCTCCCCGGGTGGCCTTGACGTGCTACAAGGACACTAAAACCATTCTTTTACACAATATTCTTCCTGCAGTATGTACAGTTTTCTATCTGTTTGGCTTATCATACTGTTTCAGCATGTTAGCAGGGATATGCAACAACAAGGACAACAGCACTGAAATGCAGTGGCAGTAAGGAACATAAATGTGTTATGGAATAAAAACAGGCCAGGGAAAGGCAGGATATCACAAACCATAGTCAATTTTTTACACACAAAGGCATGAGTGGGAAAGTATTCCCCTCAATGTAACTGAGTCATGTCTCTACTCATGTATTTTAAAATTACATGTATACCTAAAAAATGACTACATATTTTTTTTTCCTAAAGTGTATGTCAGTGTCTTCTGATGTGAGGTAAGAAGAGTTTTTTAAAATGGTATAAATTTAATAACTGTATAATGATTCTTACAACAGAGGTTGAAACTAGAATCCTCATCACTGCAGGTGTTAACAGGGTCTCTCATTCATAATCCACTTTGACCGACAGTACCAAAATCTCATTCTCCTAGAGCAACCTTTCAGACCTCTAAAGCTGTATTGATCTATGGAACCAAGATTCATCTATTTAAGAAGTGCTTTGGCTCTGTTTATTTATAATAAACCACACACACCCTCTTGAGACTCTGGGTACCTTGACAGAGGTCAAAGGTCTTGAGGACTCAATTAAAATGACCCCCTCACCGCACAAGCCAGGCCAAAATTATTTAATTTATGATAGTACAGAATGACCTCTCACATAAGAAGAGAAGTAAAAATATGTTTGGAGGGAATGAATCATTGTCAAGCATTTGCCTAACAATAGGTTTAGACTTCAATCTGGAGTCAAGAGGACAGAATGAATGCCACACACATGGTTCCATCACAGAAGGCAGTGCAAGCCAGTGAGTGGTCTGGTCCTGGGCAGGAGGTGGGAGCATCATGGTGGGAAGCTCCTTGGGACCCACCCCTACTCTAATTGAATGATTATGACCAGCTACTGGCCCTTAAGGACCAATTTCAGAGACTATAAAGGCAGCTGCCCAGAGAACTTTAAGACTGGTGTTTGGGGTAGTAGTGTAGTGTAGTGTAGTGTAGTGTAGTGTAGTGTAGTGTAGTGTAGTGTAGTGTAGTGTAGTGTAAGCTAAGCTAAGCTAAGCTAAGCTAAGCTAAGCTCTTGCCTTATGCCCAGAGGAGCCTGTTTGGTTTTGGTTCTAATAACTCCCCTTTCTTGGTTGAAGTCCTGCTGTCTCAAGTCTTAGCTCTGCCCTGTGCCTGCCCCAATTGGTCACAGCATTTATCCTTGTGTTCAGGGTTGACCTTGTAGCAGATATGGCACATCAAGTTAAAGCAAAGTCATCTGCAATGTCACCAGTAATGGATGTCTGGTATGATACTGCACAACTAACAAAAGTGTGAAAATGTGAATTTGAGGTTGGACATTTATTCATTTACCGGATACTTTTCTCCAAAATAACTTCCAATAGGAAGCTCACACACACGTTGACTGAAGCCGCTTGTCCTGAGCAGGGTCGCTGCGAACTGGAGACTAACCTAGCAACTCAGGGTTCAAGGTTGGAGGGGACACACCCAGGACGGGATGCCAGTCTGTTGCAGGGCACCCCAAGCGGGACTCGAATCCCAGATCCATCAGAGAGCAGCCACAGGCCAAACCTACTGCACCACTGCGCTCCCCCAATATGAAGCTACTAACAACAATTAGCCCATTTACACCGCTGGGTAAAATTATTGGAGCAATTCAGTACCTTTCTCAAGGGCTCTACAGCAGTAGGTACAATTTCAACTGGCAACTTTTGGACCCAAAGACAGCAGCTCTAACCATTGCTCTATGAGCAGACCCACAATCACATAGAAAAAAAGCTGTTAAGAAGTGATCATACATAATATTCATATTATGTTTAATTTCTCTTCCCTGCTATACAAAAAAATTCCAAAATATATGTAAAAAAATACTTACAATATCTTTAAAAATGCTATCATCACAAATTTAATTTACTGTTTGTTTTTGTCTTCTAATTGCCCAGTATAGCTAGTTGTTATAGAGCTTTGAGCAACACAGACTTTAAAGCAACCTCTTGGGATTAATAATGGATCAAAGAGTAGCTGGGTGCCACTGCAGGGTGGTGCCAGTATTGCAGCAGCTCACATTTACAGGCCTTTGAGTTATGTACAGCAGGTAACCTGCTGGTCTTCTGCAGTGAGCCATGTAATGCATTTCTTCTGCCAGATCTCAGTGGTGTTTCTTCTGGTTCTGGAGCCTGCCTACCAGACAGTAACATGACCTACAGTCAATTAATTTGTAATTACAAGATACTCACTCAAAGAACCCACTCTTTTGGCTTGAGTAAAATGCATTAGTTAGCATTCAAGGTTGGATAGTGACCTGTGGAGGCGGAGTGCTGTAAATCGTGTCTGTTATGTTGGCCTTGGCTTTGTAACATGAAATAGAGTGCAGCCAACACAAAATTCAATTCAATTTATTTTAATAGCGCACTCTTCATAGTGCTGAACAAAGGCATTAGACAAATAGATATTTGGCTATATATTAAATTAATACAGTAGCCATACAGTTATTAAAGCTGTAAGTAAGCTTACTACCCTCAGAAGAAAGAGGTAGAGAAGCTGGAGCAAATTATTATTAAGATGGTAAGGAAGAAGCTGAGAGTGTCATGCTGTTTTAGTGTAGTGCTGTGTGGTAGAGTCATGTTGGAGCTGCCTGTGGCAAGTGTGGTAGAAGAGTATAAGTATGCTAAAGTGGGTTTGGAAATTACATTGACAGAGCCGAATAATGTGATAGTGAGGAGGGTGGCGCTGTTGATAAGAACTGGTAGGAAGTGGAACCCTTGAGACACAGTTCAAGGTGCAAAAGAGGCTCTACAGCTGTTGGACGTAGTTGGTCAAATGCAGACAGGGAGGATGGGGTTTGGTTGTAGAGTGCTGTCCCGGAAGCAGATAAATGGTGGTTGACTGATGAGCATGTTTGGGGGCAGGAAGAGGTCCATGAAGCTAGGTGCACGAAGGCGGTTGCACAGGTAAAGCAGGGTCAGTAGAAGAATTGCAGCCAGAATAAAGGATAGTATGGAGAGGCGGAGGTCACGCTAGCGAGACATATGGGCAATGGAGACTTGTCAGATTAAATTCATCACTGTGTACTGTGTACAGCAGCTTGTATATATGTGCACTGAATGTAATAACTTATCCTGTGTATGTTGAATGAATTCAGCAGAATTCAGCTTTTCTGCAAAGCGACATACATGTCATAGAACAAAACATAAAGTTGTTTTGCAACAAAAGGAGAGATTTTGATACACACATGATTCTTGAGTACAATCAAGTCGTCTCATATGACCATGTGAACCAGTATACATTACACAAGCAGTTGTGTATAGGCTATTCCATTATTAAAATTTTTAAACGTAACAAACTTTGCCGCTTCTGGTCAGAGTTGTAGAAGTCTGGACACACCCTCGATGAGATGCCAGTCCATGGCAAGGCCCATGGGTCTTTACTTGTAAAGTTTTACTTTAGTCAATTTGTTGTTAATTTTTCTGATCCCGCTTCACCATCCCCCCTCATGTTGCTCTAGAGATTCCGTTGCTCATATCCATGACCAATTTACCCAACTACCCAGAAATTTTAACAGCAGCTGAAAATATATTGGAGAAGTAAAAACACTTCTGGTTGCTTGTCTGATTTCTTTGTTTTGTCTGCATAAGGATATACTTTGGAAATAGCAGCAGAAAACTTTGCCTCCTGAGCCGCAAGGAAAATAAAGGTAACCTCTTACTGGACATGTGGACATGTTTACTATCGGAGAAAGGAAAAGGATGCCTTCAATTTTACATGTAGTGATGTATAACCTTGCTGGTATCCAACTCACAGGAGTGATTTTTTTTTAAGTGGTTAAACTTTTTAAACATTTTGTTCAAGTGGTAAATTAAGTTCCCATATCCTACAATGTAACCAAGACTGTATACACTAGTAAATAGAAAAAAAAAATTATCAAAGGCCTTGCATGGTTTCCTCAGTCAGTTTTATACATCATTTAACCTTTATGTGATCTTCTGGGGTGAAAACTGCAAAAAACATTCCCATATTCTTCACTGAGGTTTTCCTTCTTGAACAGCGGTCCAGTATAAGAATGCACACTGATTTTTCTATGTCAACTTTCAAAAGATGACTGAAGTTCACAGCAGCATTAGTTACCTGACACTCATAAATTAATATTCACATCTATTACATTTACAATAATAGATACACATACACATACATACATACATATACATATACATATACATACATACATACATACATACATACACATACATACATATATACATATATACACACACACACACACACACACACACACACAGAACATCCGAAGCCGCTTCTCCCGAGCAGGGTTGCGGCGAACCAGAGCCTCACCCGGCAACAGAGGGCGCAGGGCTGGAAGGGGAGGAGACACAGCCCGGACTGGACGCCAGTCCATTGCAAGGCACCCCAAGCAGGACTCAAACCCCGGACCCACCAAAGAGCAGGACCCAGCCAAGCCTGTCATGCCACCGCGCCCCCCAATAATGTACTCATCCCTTATATAAAATATTCCTATTGTCACTCCTGGCACGCGTGATGATGCACCTGACGACTGCACGTCTAACAACTGCCTGCTTGACAACCACCTCGATCCTCCCGGTGACGACCCCAGAGACACAGTATAAAAGCCCCCGCTCTGACGCACCTGGCCGTGGAACCTCCAGCTGAGAGACGTTCTCCTCACCTATCTTTTCCGAAGCTGATTGTTCTGCTCTGTTCTCTGGGTGCAACCCTGTGTGATACAAATAAAGCAAGTTAGCATCAGCACTTGAGTCTGCTCTCCTAATCCTCCGCACTCAACATGACACCCATACAATGAAAAACTGGTACAGTGGCTTATGCAAACATATGTTGTTTTTTGTACAATAGGCTTTTTATTCTGTATAATAGCATTTGCTGTTGCAAATTATATTTTTATCTGTCCAATAACATCACCAGGTTTATCACACATTTTGGGACAGAGATAAACATTTGGTCTCAAACTCGAAAGTTTATTTGTGTTTCAGTGGTGTCATCTGATTAATTTCTGGGTTAATCTCTCATATTCATCTTTACTCCAGAAACAATGCCTGCTAGTCTAGATAAAGCCTTGAGATAGAAACAAAATTAAGATAATCTAGAATGAAATATTTAATAGTAATGCAACACAGCACCTCTAACAGCATACTGTCTATGTGCTTTGCAGAGTGAAAGACACTGACAGTGATCTTGTGAACTTCATATCTTTATATCATAAACATCTGTGGGCCAAATTGATCAAAATGTCTCTTTAAAAACTGTAGCAATAAAAATGCAAAAGGTATTCTGAAAGGCTGCAAGGGCAAAAAGATTACAAGAGGTCCCCAATTTATGATGGTTCGACTTGCGATTTTTTCGACTTTACCATGGTGAGCTGGTAACAGACATTCAGTGGAAATCATACGGGGGCGCGGTGGCGCAGTGGGTTGGACCAGGTCCTGCTCTCTGGTGGGTCTGGGGTTTGAGTCCCACTTGGGTTGCCTTGTGGTGGACTGGCGTCCTGTCCTGGGTGTGTGCTCTCCACCTCCGGCCTTACACCCTGAGTTGCCGGGTAGGCTCCGGTTCCCCGCGACCCTGTATGGGACAAGCGGTTCAGAAAGTGTGTGTGTGTGTGTGTGTGTGTGTGTGGGGAAATCATACTTAGAATTTTCAATTTAATACGTGGAGTGATACCCTCGCGATGATGGGCAGCAACAGCGATCCGCATCTCCCATTCTGTCATGCAGAGATGTGTAGTAGATCTATTAAATGCATTTTCAACTTACTATATTGTGGTATGCGACGCTCTGGGTTTGGTCTTCTTCTGGGTTTGGTCTTTTGTCTTGAGTGGCACCTTGCAGCTCTTCCCTGCCATCTTCACCAGAACGCAGGCTTCCCCAGGGTCCCCCTGGACACCAACGCTCAGCAATAGCTCCCCCGCCTCAACCTCCACTGTTATAGGCTCTTCTTTCACCGGACGACGTTGTTTTGTCCCACTGGCTTCTGTTCTCACACCGTTTACCCCTTCTCCATCTTTGGTGTTCAATTGCTCCCAAATCCAGCCTCTCATCATCCAGCCCTATCCCAGTTCTGACACCAACATGGCATGCAAAGCTCTGGGTTTGCATGAGGCAAAGAAGGACGCACAGGCAGAGTTCATCTGGAACATTTTATTAGAACACCGACACACAGGGAAATAATGCTCTTGGTCCGAGGACCCCCATTTCCTTAAGGACCACCGCTGCTGCTGCTGCTGCTGCTTTTTTTTTTTTTTTTTTTTTTTTTTTTTTTTTGTCTTCCCCTGGCAAGCACAGTCACCCCATCATTTTCCCCAGAAGTGCCCCCAGTGGTTGATCACTTTTACAATTTACTCATAATCCAGCTATTTAAATTAAACCCATTTCCCGCTCAAACTTGACTTATGATGAGTTTTGGGGAACATAACCCCATCGTAAATTGGGGACCACCTGTAATTAAAAAGAGAAAAATTAAACAAAAGATAAATGGTGGTTGGTTGTCAAGCATGTTCGGGAGCATGAAGAGGTGCACGAAGCTAGGTGTTAGCAAATATATTTATAATTGTCGAGGATTTTTTCCTTCCGAGAAATAATGGTAAGTTGATCCCCTTTTATCAGGAATTTGCCTAATAGTGTGATTCCATGGAACATATTAACCTCTGAAGTAATTTGTTCACAGATACAAGTACAGCAACTCCCATAGGAACCAGTAGTTGTTTAGTTTGAAGTCGAGTTTTGCTAATACAATTCCCCTTATCTTCCATTCACACACACACACACACACCGTTTTCAGAACCACTTGTCCCATACAGGGTCACGGGGAACCAGAGCCTACCCGGTAACACAGGGCATAAGGCCGGAGGGGGAAGGGGACACACCCAGGACGGGACGCCAGTCCGCCACAAGGCACCCCAAGCGGGACTCGAACCCCAGACCCACCAGAGAGCAGGACTGTGGCCCAACCCACTGCGCCACTGTGCCACTGCACCCCCCACATCTTCCATTCATCTCACATTAAATCAGGGTGGAGTGGCTATGTTCTTTCTTTTTCATCCTTTGCAGGATTGTATAACACAGTTGTAGATCTGCAGGTACCTCCATGTGGAAGACAAGCTAACCCCTTGACACCAGGAATAGGTCCACAAAACTTGGATGCATGACTTCCTCTCCCATGATTCAGTATAGTGGCAGGCAAGAATTGACCGGTTACCTTCCACTTCCGGTCTGATTGTTCTGATGTCACCGGAGATAGGACAGCCTTGTCACGTTCTATGTTCAGTCTGTTTTACTTTTCCTGTGGCCATAGTATAGTTCACTTTATTTGTCAGCACACTAAGGAAGAGAAGTGTCAATTTCCCTTCCACAAAATATAGCAAATGGAACAGTGTATGCTGTGATATTTGTACAGGCATGCTTTTTTGCATACCTTTGTTTGTTTGCTCTGTTGACCTTAGGAACAAAGCTTTGTTCATCTCTTTGTATTAATATTTTCATGCTTTTAATACTGGGGGGGCGTGGTGGTGCTGTGGGTTTGGCCAGGTCCTGCTCTCTGGTGGATCTGGGGCTTGAGTCCCACTTGGGGTGTCTTGCGATGGACTGGCGTCCCATCCTGGGTGTGTCCCCTCCCCCCTCTAGCCCTGTGCCCTGTGTTGACGGGTTAGGCTCTGGCTTGCCACAAACCCACTAGTGACCAGTGGCTTCAGCCAGTGTGTGTGTGTGTGTGTGTGTGTGTGTGTGTGTGTGTGTGTGTACTTTTAATACTGTTTATTTCATAGTTAGAAGCACAACCAGAGGACTGCTTCTCTAACCCATTTCTTTTCCTCTTCCCATGCCCAGATCAGGTACAAATTTGTTTTTGTCTGATTTTTGATCAATTAATAGGGCAGCATGGTGGCACAGCAAGTAGTGCTGCTGTCTCACAGTGCCTTGGTGGTGCGAGAGAATGTGGGTTTGATCCCCACTCAGTCTGTGTGGAGTTCGCATGTTCTCCCTGTGTCTACTTGGGTTTCCTCCCACAGTCCAAAGACATGCTGTTCAGGTTCCCCCATAGTGTGTGAGTGTGTTTCACTGATGCATGGATGAGTAACTTCTTGTAAGTAGTGTATCTAGCAATGTAGTCACCTTGGCAAATAAGGTATTTGGGTTAGTAACACTACATAGTATCTGTTGTAAGTTGCTTTGGACAAAAGTGTTCACTAAGAGAATAAATGTAGATGATAGAACCACTTTTTTTTCACTAGCTAAGGTTGTTAGCACCTGAGACAGACCAAACAATGGTGGTAAGCAGTCAGTCTCATTATCCAGCTGTATCATTGGTTTCGCATCAGACCACCTGGGTATGCTTCAAAGTAGTCACACTGATGTCATGTAGTATGCTAGGCATTCTGATCTGTAATCTTGCTGGCATGATATTGTCGGACATGATATTCTGAAATGTGGAATAACCAGAAGTCGGATAATCAAGACTTAACTGTAGTTTTTCTGAGGGGCTGGAAAAAGCTTTTAGTATACCAGTATACTCCTTAAAGAATTTCTGGCAAATATGCCTTATTCAAACTCATAATTACCCTGAATAAGTTGCTCTCCTCTGTAGTGCCTTAAAAATTTGAAAGACATCCCGGACTGTTAAGATGTTTCATAAAGTGTCTGTCAAAAATTTAATTGAAGAACCTTAATAATGTTAATGATGTATTTTCAGCTAAACTCTGAAGCCAAATCTGGAGTATAAAAGCAGGCAACAGGAAGGTTTTACAAGGTCAAGAAGACATCGTAGTTATCAAGGGCCCTATGCCATGGCAGAGAAGTTACATGTACACCTGGGAAGCAGTGTGGAGTCTGTTTATGTTTAGAAGGCAACATATAGTGTGTATTCATTCCCTATTTATAGTGTCTTCAAATCAGGAGATGGAGGATATCATGTTTACAGAAAGGAAAGCCATTGTCTCTGTTTCCTTCTATCAGAGAAAATTCTAAACAGCTGCTCCAGTCCTCCCAGTGGGACACAGGCTGCATGATTTTACAGGAAGTGTAGTCAGCCACAGCCAATCACCTAGCTGAACAAAGGGAAATGGCCTTTTAACTGGTTGCTAAGGAAACTGACACATGTAGCAGCTTCACCTTAATGACAGTGACTCTGACCAATTATTTTGGCAGTAATTTAATGCTGAAGTATGACAGCTGATAATCTATCTGCACAGGTAAGTGATGTCTTTGTCTCATATCCAGTTCTGAATGTGGATTGCCTGCTGAAGTCATTGAGAATATACTCCTCCAGGAAGGAACTCACATACTCTGGATTTTCCTATCAGTGCCCTAAAATTTTAGATCTACACCCTGTATCCCACAAAAACACGGTGTTCTTGAAATCTTCAAGAGATTACCTTTTGAAAACAAGAGGCCTGGTAGCCAAAATTTGATCAAATACAATTAATTTCATCTTCAGTTAGCTTTTGTTCTGTGCCAGGTCCAAGAGTGTCTGGGTTAGACTGGGTCAATGTAGTGTTTAGTGGTCCAGGTTGGCTTTGGGTAAAGGACTGTCTTGTCCATATCAGGCTATTTATGAAAAATTAAATGCATTTTTGGATATCTAATGCCTCTTTCTGACATGAGACCTGCAGAGTTCCACAGAGCATTTAGCTACAGCCTCTAGCCATCCTTGCATTCCAACACCAGAAGATTAAGAAGATAGCTGTCCATAGTCCGTGAACACCTGCTGCAGACAGCACAATAAAAGAAAATGTTTTGTGGTGACTTATACTGAGCATCATTCTCTATGCCAGCTGTCAAGATGAAGCTGCAATTTACATGTTTTCATGCCCCTTCACCCAAAACCTAAGACAGTAAAAATTCTCTGTCAGTGTCCTTTGAAATTTCTTTTTATAATAAAAAAAAACTTGGAATCATTTCTGTTGTCATGATAAGACAGAGATTGTTGATGATTTGAGCCTAAGTTTAAAGTTTATTCAATGACGTATAGGTAAACATGCATCAGGAGCTGAGGTGGGGTGTGAGGAGACTGGAACTTGAAAACACAAGATGGAACTCAAGAGAGTCAAAAGTGGCAGAAGAAAAAGACAAAGTATTGGCCAATGTTGCAGTTGTGGGGCACAGCTGTAGTGGAGAAACAGAGCAGAGGTCAAGAAGCAGCGCTGAGGCTGAGATTGTGGTTGAGGAGCTGACCTAAGGTCATGGTTGTGGTTGAGGAGCCGAAGTTGTGGCCAAAAAGCAAAGGGAGGTGTTTATTTACAAGGCCATGTTGTCTCCATAAGATTCTACGAAGCGGTTCAACCTCACTTTTTAAAAACTGGTTTAATTGGACACAAGTGTATTGAATTTTGCAAGGCTGGTCTGAAGTGACACCCCTTGTGGTCATTTGGAATATTGCCTCCCCTAGGGATCGTGACATCTTTGTTCTTGAAAAACATGAGTAATTTGGTATAATTGCTAGAGGAGAGTGGCACTTCAGGTCCTCCTCACGAAATATCCATTTTTATGGTAGCAAAAAGTTGCAGCAAGCAATAAAATGATTAGCGGGTTCATTTTACATGGCGGACTTTCTAGTCACCTTGTCTGTTTTCTTCCAAGCAGGCCAGTAAATCCTACATACAATTACTAATACATGCCTAAAATAAACATGGTCTCATGACATGGTGGATCCAGATGTCTAAAAAACAAACCCAGCACCCCAACGCAGTGATTTATTTGCACTCTTTCCATCAAACACTGGATTTATAAAATTTTATGCCACTTGCTGGCTTCAGTGCAGTTAATCTCTTCTCAATAGATTATCATTTCAACATAGCAATGATCTTCACAGCACATTTAGACCATGATGTGCATATGGCAGCAGGTGGGAAGAACCGGAATATGGAAATTACTCCACCAAGGCCCTCCAACCAGTAAAATAATACATATTTTGCAATTAGTGTAATGTTGGCTGCCTGTTCTGAGATATGTTCGTTGCTACCTTTGTTTGAAGACTTTCTGTTGCTTTCATGTGAAGATGAATTCCAAAGGAATACAAGCAGCCACAAGGATGTTCTGAAAGTAGGGCAATTGAACCATTTATTCCTCAAACAAAATAAAACGATGATCTGAACAACCAGGTAAAAAAGAAGAAAATATTGTCTGCATCCACTTATTTTACCAACATGTATAATGTTTGGCACAGCACCCTCGCTTGCTGAAATGGGCTTGGAAAAATTGCATCTTCTCATATTGTATTTTGGTTGCCAAGGACAGCACACACATGGCCTCACATCAGGATGAAACAAACAGACTAAGGCATTCTGTCTAGGCTTGCGATGGAACTGGTGTTCGCATAGACGTAAAGAAAACAGTGAGGAAATCACTGCAAGCCCTCACATGGAATTTTCTGTAAAGCTACATATATGACGTCACACCTCCTCTGTCTTGTCAGAACCTACAAACACACTAATGCATGGCAACAATCAGACTCTCTCTATACTCTAGTTTTACTCTCTCAGTCACATTGTTACTGCCTCCACACTGCAAAAGCCTCAGGGATTAAATTCAGGAGCTGAAACTTTAATATTGGGCTTTTCTCTAGCGCTTCCTTCTCTTGGGTAAAGTGCTCTTGCTTTCTCTGCTAACACATAGGTATCTCAGACGGCCACGGCTGTTCAATCAAAAGGATGTGCTGAGAATAGCTGCCAAGTTGCCCTGGTCTCCCAGGGAACTAGATGTGGAACTGAGTATATTTGCTGGTTAGTGTAGCATGCCAGTGAACTTCTCAGTGTTCGTTCTATTGTTTCTACTATTTGCACATATTCAAATCTGAGTTTTATAGAAGGGGAAGAACATTAACAGTCTGCGCAAACACTATATAACTTTTCCTTTATTTTTATTTTTGTATCATTATTTTGTTTTAACATTAAATGCTCTTGATATTAGGGGGTGGCACAGTGGCACAGCAAGAAGCAGCTCCTGGGTGGTGTGAGAGGACCTGGGTTCGATCCTCGCTCAGTCTGTGCGGAGTTTGTATGTTCTCCCTATGTCTGCTTCTTCTGGGTGCTCTGGTTTCCTCCCATAGTCCAAAGACATGCTGTTCAGGTTCCCGCATGGTGTGTGAGTGACAGAGTGAGTGTGTTCTGTTGATGTATGGATGAGTAAGTAATATGTCTAGCAGTGTAAGTCACCTTGGTGAATAAGGTGTGTGGGCTGATAACACTACATAGAGTTTATCAGAAGTTGCTTTGAAAAAAAGCATCTGCTAAGTAAATAAATGTAAATATAAATCAGAGGTAACACAGTTATCTATCAATTTATGACGAGCATTCTTAATCCAGAAAACAGATTGTAACATTTACACGTGAAACTGATGTGGCTGTGTATTACTGTAATGTCTGCACATTATTACGCCCTGTGTTACCGGATAGGTTCCGGTTCCCCGCGACCCCATATGGGACAAGCGGTTCAGAAAATGTGTGTGTGTGTGTGTGTGTGTGTGTGTCTGCACATTACATTACATCATACATTAAGGTATGACGATCTCACTTGCAGAGTATATTTACGATGAACATGGAACAAAGAGACACACAGGCTATTCATGCAAAGGCAGCAAATGAAACAGGGATATGTGATTTAAACTCAGAGGTGTCACAAAATACGGGAATGGAACAAAGCACCTGGACAGGCGTATAGAAGACTGCTGCAGACAAGACAGGAACTATGGACTGGAATACAAACACCCAAGGAAAAGGAAACTGGTGAGTAAACGAGAATTACTAGGGTATCATAAGAAAGGCAGTAGAGAGCTGATCAAAAATCCGCTACCTTGGGTATGTTCTTTTCTGCTTTTATACTTGTTAATTGTTGATTATCATGTTACCAACAGATACACTGGTTTGGGTTGATGAGACAGAGTTACACCTCATATGATCAACCCCCAGGAGCAGCTCCAGCCACTCTTCTTTAATGGGAAGACGGCCACTCTTTAGGTCGTATGGCTGGCCGATCCAGGTGTGCCCTGTGGAATTCCTCAACGAGCTTTGGGTCCAGGATGTTGGGAGTAAGTACCCAGGGTTGCCCCTCTAGTCCATATCCCTCCCAATCATCCAAAGTCTTGACTTTGTTCGTAGGGGAACCACCAATATCCAGAGCCGGAGGAGGAAAAACTAGAGACTGGCTTTGCAAGGTAGATGTGCAATAGGGCTTTATCTAGGTTCCATGAAATGTGGGGCACATTCTGTAATGGGGAAAGCTGCAGCCAGTAGGTGAGTGGGTTGATTCTTTTCACGATTTTAAAAGGACCAATGTACCAGGGAGCCAACTTTTTTGAAGGATGGCACATTTGCATGTCATGTGTAGAAAAACATACTCTTTGCCCCGGATCTTATGACACTACCCTGCATCTTCAGTCAGCCTTTACCTTTTGGGTTGATACTACTTCTTGGAGTCAGATATGTGTGATTCCCACACAGATTCTTGCTTACTCCTGGGTACCCGGTGCTACGGGAGTCATGGGCCCAGTGTAGAGTGGCCCAGCATGGAGCACACTCTGAAGGGAACATTACTTTGTGTCCCGGAGCTGATCACAAGGTCTGGGCTGCTCGAATATCATCCAACGTACCCAATGAATTACTGCTATAAATTGGGTAGGTGGCAGGATGGTATCTGCAGGAGCACAGCTAGGAGAAACACCATACACCCTGGAGAGAGCATCAGCTTTGCCATTCTTTGAACCTGGGTGATAAGTGACAGTAAAAATTAAATTGGGTGAGAAATGTAGACCAGTGTCCCTGTCTGGAGTTTAGTCTCTGCCTTTTGTAGATTCTCCAGGTTTTGACAGTCTGTCACCACTAGAAATGGGTGAGTGATGTCCTCTAACCAGTGTCTTTGTTCTACTAATGTTAACTTTATGGCTAAGAGTTCATGGTTCCCAGTATCAAAGTTCGTTTCACTTGGTGATAATTTACAAGAAAAGTAAGCAATAAGAAACTACAGTTCCTACACCAACTTCTGACGCATCAACTTTCACGATATAGGGCAACCTAGGATTTGGATGTTTCAGAACAGGAGCAGTTGTAAAAAGCTGTTTAAGGGCCTCAAAGGCCTGTATATATACACACAGAACCACTTGTCCTATACAGGGTCATGGGGAGCCAGAGCTTAACCTGGCAACACAGAGCGTAAGGGGACACACCCAGGACAGGACACCAGTCCACTACAAGGCACCCCAAGCGGGACTTGAACCCCAGACCCACCAGAAAGCAGGACCCAGTCAAACCCACTGCGCCACCATGCCCCCCTCCTCAGAGGCCTGTACAGCTTTATAATTCAAGGTCAATTGCCTGGGTGTTCCTTGTACCAATCCAGTTAAAGGGGCTGCAATGGAACTAAAGCTCCTTCTCAACCTTTGATATAAATTTGAAAATCCCAGAATCCTCTGCATTTCCTTAATCATTTTCACTTGCAGCCAAGAGACCACCCCGCTTGGCCCAAGTATAAACCCCAAAAATTCTATAATGTCCTTGAATTGAAATTGACACATTTATTCATTTATGTCATGTTACTCCCTTCACAAATAACTTAAGCCTTTGCAATCCCTCATTGACATACAACACATGTTTACATTTATTTACTTAGCGGATGTTTTTCTCCAAAGCAACTTCCAATGAATTCTATGTAGTGTTATCAGCCCACACACCTTATTCACCAAGGTCACTTACATTACTTACAATGGGCCACTCATCCATACATCTGTGGAATACACTCTCTCTGTGTCACATACTGTGGGTGAACCTGAACAGCATGTATGAGGACTGTGGGAGGAAACCCATGCAGACACAGGGAGAACATGCAAACTCCACACAGACTGAGCTGGATCAAATCCACATCCTCTCACACCACACAGGTGCAGCACTACTCACCGTGCTACCCGTAGTATTCTTGCCTTTTCTTGCTCTTATGTTCCTCATAACAGCGAGACAAACAAGGATATCATGTAGATAAACCAATGCAAACTTATGAGATCTCTGAGTTCTTTGTTTATGAAAGCCCGGAACACAGAGATTGTATTTACCAGACCAAATGACATGACAAGATACTCATAATGCCCAAGGGTGTACTAAAAGCTGTTTTCCATTCGTCCACCTCCCTAATCCAAATCAAATTATACACACTCCTGAGGTTCAATTTAGTGAATATTTTTGCACCACTAACGTGTCTCAAACAGGTTAAACAAGACTCTCAAAGCCAACGTAATAAGAGGTAGAGGGTGAGGGTGTTTAACAGTGATAGCATTTACCCTTGCGATAATCAATACATGGCCTCAAACCCTTATCTTTCTTTTCTACAAAAAAGAATACAGCAGATGCTGGAGAAGTGGATGGTTGAATTACACCTGAATTATACCTGGCTCTTTAGAATCAGAATCAGAATGAGCTTTATTGCCAAGTATGTTCACACACAAGGAATTTGTCTTGGTGACAGAAACTTCCACAGCACAGACAGAATGACAGTGACAAGATGCAGATGAGAAGATAGAATATGTGAATAAAGGATAAAAATAGAGAAATAATATAAAGTACACAATATACGAAAATAGTCACTAGACATTATATGTATGTACAGGTATGTTCTATACAAATGCAAGGGAATGTGAGTAAGAGATATGATGTGATAAATAGATATAATTATAAATATAAATAAAGGGGTGCGGTGGTGCAGTGGGTTGGACCGGGTCCTGCTCTCTGGTGGGTTTGGGGTTCGAATCCCACTTGGGGTGCCTTGCGGTGGACTGGCGTCCTGTCCTGGGTGTGTCCCCTCCCCTTCCAGCCTTACGCCCTAAGTTGCCGGGTAGGCTCCGGTTCCCCGTGACCCCGTATGGGACAAGCGGTTCTGAAAGTGTGTGTGTGTGTGTAAAAGTATAAATAGTGCTGTGTATTGCATTGGTTTACTCTCTAGGGGGGATTTAGCTGTTCATGAGGTAGATGGCCTGAGGAAAGAAACTTTTCTTGTGCCTGGCTGTCCTGGTGCTCAGTGCTCCGTAGCGCCGGCCAGATGGCAATGGTTCAGTGAGGAAGTGGCCTGGATGTGAGGGGTCTAGAATGATTTTGTTAGCCCTTTTACTGACTCTGGACGAGTACAGTTCTTGGAGAGTTGGGGGGGGTGTGCTGATGATTCTTCCACCAGTCCGAACTATCTGCTGTAATCATCTGATGACTGATTTCATAGCTGAGCCGAACCAGACAGTTATAGAAGTGCAGACTTGATGACTGCAGAGTAGAATTGCATCAGTAGCTCCTGTGGCAGGTTGAACTTCCTCAGCTGGCGAAGGAAGTACAACCTCTGCTGGGCCTTCTTCAAAATGGAGTCTATCTGGAGCTCCCACTTCAGGTCCTGTGAGATGGTGGTGCCCAGGAACCTGAATGACTCCACTGTTGCCACAGTGCTGCTCATGATGCTGAGTGGGGATAATGCTGGGGTGTTTCTTCTAAAGTCCACAATGATCTCCACTGTTTTGAGTGTGTTCAGCTCCGGGTTGTTGTGACTGCACGAGACAGCCAGCTCTTTAACCTCCTGTCTGTAAGCAGACTCGTCACCATCCCGGATGAGGCCAATGAGTGTGGTGTCCTCTGTGAACTTCAGGAGCTTGACAGAGGGGTCTTTTACGGTGCAGTCATTGGTGTACAGGGAAAAGAGTAGTGGGGAGATCACACATCCCTGGGGAGAGCCAGTACTGATCGTGCGAGTGTTGGATGGAAATTTTCCCAGCCTCACTAGCTGCTGCCTGTCTGTCAGGAAGCTGGTGATCCACCGACAGATGGAGGTGGGCACAGAGAGTTGGGTTAATTTGGACAGGAGGAGGTGTGGGATGATGGTGTTGAAGGCCGAACTGAAGCCCACAAGACAGGATCCTCACATAAGTCCCTGGTTTGTCCAGATGTTGCAGGATGTAGTGCAGTCCCATGTTGACTGCATCATCCACAGACCTGTTTGCTCGATAAGCAAACTGCAGGGGGTCCAGTAAGGGTCCAGTGATGTCCTTCAGGTAGGCTAACACCAGTCTTTCAAATGCCTTCATGACCACAGATGTTAGGGCAACAGGTCTGTAGTCGTTCAGTCCTGTGATTTTGGGTTTCTTCGGGATGGGGATGATGGTGGAGTGTTTGAAGCAGTAAGGAACTTTACACAGCTCCAGTGATCTGTTGAAGATCTGTGTGAAGATAGGGGCCAGCTGGTCAGCACAGGTTTTTAGGCAGGCTGGTGAGACACCATCTGGGCATGGTGCTTCCTTGTCTTCTGTTTGTGGAAGACCCAACACACCTCCTCTTCACAGATCAAAGGTGCAGGAGGGGGGAAGATGGGGGTTACTAGAGGTGTTAATCGATGCATGGAGAGAAAGTCAGAATGGGTGTGGGGTGTGAGACAGGGTTTTTCAAACCTGCAATAAAACTCATTCAAATCATCGGCCGGTTGTTGAGTTGACACGGTTCTGGGGGATGGTGTCTTGTAATTGGTGATGTCTTTCAGGACTTTCCACGCTGATGCAGGGTCGTTGGCTGAAAACTGTTTCTTCAGCTTTTCAGAGAAGTTTCTCTTAGCCACTCTGATCTCCTTTGCCAGTGTGTTTTTGGTCTGTTTATACAAGACTCTGTCCCCATTCCTGTGGGCGTCTTCTTTGGTCTGACGAAACTGTCCGAGTTTTGTAGTGAACCACTGTTTGTCACTGTTGT